>NC_134265.1:110387343-110727343 GCF_031893055.1 Leptodactylus fuscus | reverse complement strand
ATATATATATATATATATATATATATATATATATATATATATATATATAAAATGTGGAAATAGCTATAGAAAGAATACATACTTTTCTGTTGCCTTTAGTGCATTTTTCTCCTCTCCCTTAGCAAATGGTCCTTCCGTGGATTCCTTCATAACGGTGAACAACATTTTAGTATCTAGTTCCTGGTCATTTTTTTCCAGCAGTTTCAAGACGGAAGCATGAAGACGGAAATAGACCTATTGGAGACAGTATGTGAATCTATGTAAATTCAAGTGTTTCTTTTAAATCTGTAGACTTTCAGTAGTCTTCAAAGCAGCCACACTGGGTCACACAACTCCATTTCCTGTACATTTTATTCAAGCAAAAAAAAAGAAAAAAAGGCAGCAATTCTTAAAAGGAGTTGTCCAATAATCATCTATTAGCTACCCCTTCCCGCCAGAGGAATTTTTTTTTATTTTAGTTTTACATTTTTGACTCTCCTCCCCCTTCCAAACCCCATAATCCCTTTATTTTTCCGTTCTCAGAGCTATATGAGGGCTTAATGTTAGGAAAAATATTTTGATAGATTTGTAGATTGGGTGTTTTGGACAAAGGATACCTAATGTGTATGGTTTTTTTTTATACTGTATTTAAGTACTTTTATATGTGTTTGAAGGAAAGGGGGGGGGATTTGAATCCTAGAGAACCCTAGAGAGTCTGCTCACTTATGCAATGCATTACAATGCTAATGCATTGCAAATTACCTGTGCTGCTATTGCGGGCTGCAAAGAGCAGCCCGCAATATAAAGATATTGCAGACAGGCCTCAGGGCCTTCAAGAGACTACCAGCTGTCATGGTAACGAGATACCCGGCGATACCCATTAAAATGGCAGTACTGGCAAAATGGCGCCTCTGTCAGCTTTGACTGAGGCACAGAGGAGGTTTATGCCTGCGATCATTGTAGACACTAATCATGGGCACTAGCACGGGTGTCTGCTGTATAATACAGCAGACACCCAGCGGCTATGGTGGTCACTCAACTTCTGCCATACTTAAATAGTTCAGTTTAATAATTCAGTTTTACAGAGCAGATTTTTGCTTTGCATTAACAAATTCTACCCTTTTTGAAATGTGTTGGAAACTTTTTTTTGCTTCATAATAAAGTTACTCTCTCACTAAATGGAAACGGCTTTCTCAGGTCCCAAACCATTACTGCTAATAGCTGTGGTCAGAAATGCCAAAATATGTAAAAATGACAAAGAAACATGATTAATAATGTAATATTAACCACTTCTTACCTCTAAAGCCTCCATGGCCAGCTCTGGAGGGTTATGATAATGGATCTTCTTAGGATAGCGAGCAGCTTCCTCATGTAAGTAGTGTGCTGCTTGCTTGTAGTGCTGCAGATACAACTCTGGAGTCACCTTTTGCTTTTCACAAATTTTACCTAACATATAGTGAATTAACCATTCCTCCTCATCACCATCTCCCTCACAGAGGGAAGCAGAGGTGAAGCACTGCTTTGCTGTCTCCAGCATACTATTCCGACGCTCTTTTAACTGCAAAGAAATCAGAAACAACCCAACCATTACTATACAATACTAGAAAACAACTTCTCTATTATTAAAGCAAGGCCAAAATTTGCACACCACTTAAAGAGGACCTGTCACCATTTCCAAACATGTCTGTTTTACTAAACACTTGTAGTCCTCAAAATAATTCTGGAGATTATCCTTAAATCTCTGTGTGATGCTGTTCCTCAGTTTGTCCTCCAGAAAACATATTAAGAAATTGACAGCTAGATGTAACCATTCAAAAAAAAAAAGGTGAATACAGCAGACTTCAGATGGATGTCAGTAAATTTTATGATTGTTAGGACTTCAGCTTAACACCTTCGCATCGACATTTTTTGATTTTTGTTTTTGCCTACCTGCCTTCCAAACCCCATAACTTTTTTATTTTTCCGTTCACATAGCTTAATGTTTGCTGGACAAATTGCTCTTCATGCTACCATCTATCACTCTGTATAATGTACTGGAAAGTTGGAGGAAAAAAAAAAAAATTGAGAATGGGGTGCATTATAAGAAAAAGTACATTTTGCGACTTTCTGACAGGCTTTGTTTTTACGGCATTCACTCTGCAGCCAAAATGGCATGTATAATACTATTACGGCGGATGTTGGGAAAGGGTTAATTACCTCCTGACAATATAATGACTACCGCAGCTTTCTGTTAAATAGTTATTCTCTGTATGTGACTGCCCTATTTATTCTAAACCTATGTAGAGTAATGTACTTGCTTATGTGTATTTTGCAGATCATTTTTTGATGTTCAGTTATTCAATACATCATATAACTCACATGTGTCACAGTCTCGGAGGTCAACTCAGTGGCCCACTGCTTGAGTTGTCGGGATGCAAATGAGTGAAGTGCGTAAGACATTGTGCCATATTCAATCCATAAGGAAAGGTTGGACGCGTCAATCTCCAATGCTCGCTTGAAACAGTTTAGTACAGGAGTGGCATGTTTCCATATGGGCCCATCATTCTTCAGTTCATTGGAGTTCAGTTTATCCTGGATACGACTTGCTCTTGCCAAGGCCATACCAGCCCAAGAGTCAAACCTGTAATGTAAAGTATACAAATATATTTCGAAAAGAGCTTTTTGTAGCCAATAACATTAAAAACTTCAACTACACACATCAAAGTGTGGTACACTGTAGACCCACCTGTTGGGACAGTTGCAGATATCATGCATGTAGAATTTAATGGCCTTGGACGGTTCCTTGTTTTTGAAATGATAGTCAGCAAGAAGGTAAAATAGTTCATTTAGGACCTCAGGGGCGTCTTCTGCTCCTTCTGGAAGTTGCGGCACCTGAAATGATAAGTTTATAAATTCATTGATGGAGCTGAAATGATCTTGTCAATTTTTTTTTTTATCTAAAAGTTTTGCAAACATTATTACTACCCTGCTGTGGAAATTAAATGTATTGCTATAAATATAAAAAGAATATGCAACTTTCTAATTAAACATTTTAGACGCTTGAATAGGTTGCCTGGTTTAGAAAACACATAATTCCAACAGCCTACTGGGAAATTTATGGTGTGTTACCAGGTTCAACCTCAGATCACAAGTGATCTAAGCAGCACCCTGTGATCAGTTTATTATCAAGGAACTCTTGTAACAAAAAGACAATGTTTAAAGTGGAAAACCCCTGTTAAAATCTAATCATTTCTAGTTGATACAGATGTATGGAATATTAAAAAGAAAAAAAACCTTAAATGCCGCCTAAACTTTACTTCTACTGTGTCACTGAGCATCCAGAGAGCCATTCCGCCTCTGTGCATAAATTAAAAAGAAAATGGTGAAATATTCAAATAATCAAAGTATATAAGAAACGTCTAACTCCAACAGGGTGTAATAGGACATCCTGGTAACTGTGTGGCCTCAGGTTCAAGGCTGTAACAGTCAGTCAGCCAGAAGCAAATGAAACTCCAAGTTCTCAGAATGTGGTGACACAACATTTTTTTACTTAATAAAACAATCTTCTATTGTGCAAAAAAACTATACATAAAAAAATCCTTGATATAAAATTAAACTGTAAAAGAAAAAAAAAAATCATTCGATAACGAAGGCCCAAAATAGCCAAAGTACCTTGCTGCTTGTGCCTTCAATGTAAGCTGCTACTGTGTCCATGCTCAGCTTGGGCTTATCTGAAATTGGGATTATAGTGGCCATTTTTTTCAGGAGATTAGCCAGGTCTGCAGAGACTGTGCTAGTCTTGTAGCTGTCAAATTCAGGAAGAGACTTTGGCTTGAAATAGTCAAATAAAATAAGTGCACCTTCCCAGAGCAACTCCACCTGTAGAGAAAGACAGTCTGTGTTCAGATCTATAGCACATATTATATATACAGACATTGCTTAATGTGAAGTCTTGCAGTTTTTTGCTCCCTTGAAAAGAAAGAAATCCAAAAACAAATAGATCAATGATGTCTGATGTAACTGCACTGGGAAAAATGGTGTTCTCCAAGTGGAAATCCATACATAAGATGAATAAGAGAGGAGAGAGAATAAGATGCATGCTATAATGTTATTACAGGTGACCTGTGTCATTTATGCTGCAGTGATAAGCAATATAATTTAATATCGATCAATGTAATATCTCAGTCACTGTTAAATCTTTGCAATTACCGGTTGTATAGAATGCTCCTCTAAGTATCGAGCCTTGCTCTTCTTGCTGGGGTATCCATAAAGACAGTAGAAGCACTGTTCAAGTGCAGTCTCTAGTTCCTCCTTAAAGGGATGGTTGTCTTCCTTCGTAGATAATGCCAGTTCTTTCAGGAGAACGCGTACCTGCAATCATATAACACAAATTTGGTGTTCAGTTAGCACATTAAAAAGGATTGTAGAAAAAATCTGCTGGAGTCTATCTACTTCATCCCTTTGTGCTGCTTTACTGAAATCCAAACTTAGGGCCCGTTCACACGGGGCCAGTGGGGCGGAATTTGGAAGCGGAATCCGGCTCCAAATCCCTCTCTATACAATAATGGTCTATGTAGACCGCTAGCGTTCGTTTTTCCACTAGCGGTTTTTTGCCGCTAGCGGAAAAAAGAAGCGACATGACCTTTCCTGAGACGGATTCCGCCTCAGGAAATCAATGCAAGTGAATGGAAGGTGGAAAACTGCTAGCATTTTTTTAGCTCTGGCGTGGTTTTTGGCAAAAACCGCCTCAAAAAAACCGCCAGGCGTTTTATCAAGGTCCATTAACTGCGCTGGAGAGAAAAAAACCTGGCATTTTTTTGAAGCGCTTTTTGCTAAAAGCCGCACCAAAAACCGCCTCATGTCCAAAAACCACTCATAATTCCTGAAGCGTTTTTTTTCAGGACCAAATTCCGCCATTCACGTGTGAACTAGCCCCTACATGCACATAATAACACACACTTATTTTTCTAAATCCATCCTCATATTATAAATTGAAAGTATTCTTGTGGATCCAGATATGGCAAAAATTGTCATAAGAGATCTAGATTCTCTGACAGTCAGTGTTGAATTTTTGCATTCTGGCAGCTATATGTGAGTAGTGAGGTTTCATCAATCAATGGTGAGCAGTGGTATGCACTCTTCTCTTGATCATACCATACAAGACGCCTAACAAGTTGTCCAAATACATTTTTATGTTTCTACTACTAGCCAGATTTTTTGTGCCAGCCAAGACACACGTGAGACAGGCATGAGTAAAACAAGCAACCTACTTTTTTTTTTTCATCATACATTTTTTTTTTTTTTTTTTCACTATACACTGGTACATTGGTGCTTTCATTCCTTCATTGATGCGATATTGCCATTTCTGTCCAGGAGCATGGTGCAGCTTACCGCTCTAGGGTACTGTCAACACCCTTGTTGCTCCAAAGCACCAATCTGAATATTAACAAAGACAATATCTCTGAAATGGAGGCACCGATCCACAAGGAGAAAACAAGGGGATCATCCTAACTAAGGCTGGACCATTAATCAAATTAATTCATCCTCATGATTTCTGATGATTCATCTAATTTTTTCCCCAACATCCACTGTAATAATATGATGGATGCCAGAACCATGGCCTCTGATGTTTCACACAACAGAGACCCAGCAGCAGTGTTTGCAATCAGAGGCCATGGAAGCTAAGGTATTCTGTTTGATTCCTTCCCCATACACCACACACTGGAATTGCAGTCTACGGTACATGTGATGAAATGATTGCATGTTCAAGATCTTGGGGGCAAAGTTAATGACTTTTTTATTCCATAAAAAATTAAGTTTCTAAATATATATTTTAAAAAATGTGCAAATTTGATAAGAAATCATCTTTCATGATAAAGACAATGTCTATATCTAGTAAGGTACTTCATAGTGTCCAGTCTATCAAACAATCAAAGCCTGCCCCCAGTTCGTGGAAGAATACAGCAAGTGAGAGGTGACACAGCAGGCAAAGCTGCTGAGACAGGAAGATAAGAAGACCCCTTTTTGGTATATATTTCATGGTTATGTGATGAGCATACAGGTGCACATGTCATCATAGTTACAACCCAGTAATCAGACATCTGCCTAGTAACGAGCTGTGCACCTGTGAGTTCATCACATGACCATGGACCATATGTCACATGACCATGGACTGGTTTTTATCCACTGGAAGTAAAATAAATGACAGCAAACAAACAAAAATCTAGAAAACTGTGAGGACTTGCTATAGAAAGTATATTAGAAAATTGTAAGACTTTTTATTATACAGTTAAAATAACAGTTCTCTCTCAATATTGGTCTGAAAGTGGCCAGCCCCTTTACATGCAGTTTGCACACAGTAGTATTCTGGGCAATTACAAGGCAGAGGAACATTAATACAAATTCAGCTTAGAATGGATATTATTAAAATGAATGCGTTACTCTATTCCTAGTGAAATATTACTGCAGATTTGACTTCAAAGAAATGCATAAAAGATTTAGACTTATAAGAAGCACATCCGACGCAAAACTCACATAGAATTTGAGAAGGGCTCCGTCTGAGTTACAGCACCATGACCTTCTGCCCAAATACTCATGGGCTGTGTTCAGTAGCATGAGAGATGATGGAAGCAGCGGAGTGCCTGAATCTTCTACAATGAAAAGTACAGAAGTATTTTTCAGGTAGGTAGTTAACTCTGGATTATTAGCTTCTGGACAAAATGGTTCAGGTTCTAACTTATTTGTAAGTATGACAAAACAAAATCACACTATTAAAACTAAAATAATACAATTTAACATACCAGCCATTGAATAGCTATAGTGGGGGAATCTTCATCACGCTACGTTCTGGGATATCAATGTAACTATTCATTGTGAGATGCAAATAACTGCTCAAACAGGGGTGCTGCTATAAGGCCTAGTTCACACGGGATCTCAGTGGGCACTAACTGCTACAATTTTTGTCATAACACATTACACTTAGCATAAAACAACCTTTAATGTAGTCAGCTAAAAACATTGAACAATGTAGCTAGGGCTAGATAAAAACAAATACATCAATAAACACATAGGGACACTATAAAGGTGTTTCTTTCCTACTATGTCCCTATTGTTAAATAACAAAGGTGTAATTGGGTAGTTGAGCTTAGGGGAATAGTACCATCAACTTTGCAGGTGCTAGTTTGAGCTGGTTAGTACGCCCCAACAATAGTAACCTGACTAATACCGTTGGTGTATAGGGTAATTACCTCTTATCCCCCTGCTCTGATATCATTTAAACTGCCCTAGAGCATCCGCTCATTTACACAGCTCTCTGACACCTAAGCACACTACTGCGTCCCTGCCTGTTCTGATAGTTAACCGTTGACGGGTCATCTGGGTTCTCACTACGTGTGCATCTTAAGTCACTACTCTCTACGCGTTTCAAATTCTAATTCTCATCAGGAGAGGATAATGGTGTCCAACAAAATAATAAAGATATTGCGGTTAAAACCGCATTTCCCGGTTCCCTGATGGTGGGAGCCAGTACTGAGTGTCAAACGCTGACTGCTGCCGCGCTGGGGTTTAAATAGAGCCCTCGCGCTCGTACGGGCACGCCCACCATGCGTCATTCAGATCTCCGCCAATCCACTCGCAGAGTATCTGTACAGGGGATGCCTCCCCTCTTGTGGGCGTGTTAATGTTCCCGTGGCGCTCTATTACACAGCGCTACTACTATATATGAAAAGAGAAAGCCAAGAGGTAAGTAGATGTATGTTTTAATGCAAGCAGAATACTAAAACCGGACTATCAGTGGATGGTTACATCCTACTATTAATAATATACACGTAAAGTAGGTGCCTACATAACATGTAAGAATGCGGTACCGCACTACAGGCTAAGTGAAGGGACTACTACATTGGGGAGACCGTTCATTTACCAATACCGTGACCTAAACCACTTCTCCACATCCCCACTCCTCAATAACCCTCTCTAGGCGATATCACTTCAAAGTACCACCAGTGTGTATTGGTAAATGAACGGTCTCCCCAATGTAGTAGTCCCTTCACTTAGCCTGTAGTGCGGTACCGCATTCTTACATGTTATGTAGGCACCTACTTTACGTGTATATTATTAATAGTAGGATGTAACCATCCACTGATAGTCCGGTTTTAGTATTCTGCTTGCATTAAAACATACATCTACTTACCTCTTGGCTTTCTCTTTTCATATATAATAGTATCGCTGTGTAATCGAGCGCCACAGGAACATTAACACGCCCACAAGAGGGGAGGCATCCCCTGTACAGATACACTGCGAGCGGATTGGCGGAGATCTGAATGACGCATGGTGGGCGTGCCCGTACGAGCGCGAGGGCTCTATTTAAACCCCAGCGCGGCAGCAGTCAGCGTTTGACACTCAGTACTGGCTCCCACCATCAGGGAACCGGGAAATGCGGTTTTCACCGCAATATCTTTATTATTTTGTTGGACACCATTATCCTCTCCTGATGAGAATTAGAATTTGAAACGCGTAGAGAGTAGTGACTTAAGATGCACACGTAGTGAGAACCCAGATGACCTGTCAACGGTTAACTATCAGAACAGGCAGGGACGCAGTAGTGTGCTTAGGTGTCAGAGAGCTGTGTAAATGAGCGGATGCTCTAGGGCAGTTTAAATGATATCAGAGCAGGGGGATAAGAGGTAATTACCCTATACACCAATGGTATTAGTCAGGTTACTATTGTTGGGGCGTATTAACCAGCTCAAACTAGCACCTGCAAAGTTGATGGTACTATTCCCCTAAGCTCAACTACCCAATTACACCTTTGTTATTTAACAATAGGGACATAGTAGGAAAGAAACACCTTTATAGTGTCCCTATGTGTTTATTGATGTATTTGTTTTTATCTAGCCCTAGCTACATTGTTCAATGTTTTTTGCTGACTACATTAAAGGTTATGTTTTATGCTAAGTGTAATGTGTCTAGTTCACACAGGGACAGAATAGCGTATTTTGGTCCTGATTTTGACACGGGAAGCTGCGTCAAAATCGAAAACAAAATACGCTTGCTGCGACTGTCAGTCGTGGCTTCCCACTTCGGAGTAGGCCCAAAATTAATGGGCCTAGTCCAGATGGTGCTGCCACAAGACGGACGCCGCGGCTTAATGAGCCGTGGAATCCGCCTGAAGAAAGGGCAGCTCGCTTCTTTTTTCCATGCCGTTCACGGAAAAAAGATCACTTGCGGTCTCCATAGACCACCATTGTGAGGAGGCGGATTATGACGTAGATTCCGCGCCATAATCCGCCCCCTCTGTGCCCGTGTGAACTAGCCCTAAAGGTGCAAAAGTAGCAGGGCCCTGGTGCTAAAGCCAGTCCACTGACACCTTTCCCATGGTGACATCAGTATTCTTAAAAAGTCGTTGGTGAGGTGGTGGGAGTTCACAGTAAAACACAGTATCTGGTCCATTTAGAACAAACTGTTTGGCTAGGGTTACCTGGCAACTTTGGTAACGTGAGAAGTAGATCGCAACGTAAACTTGCTACATCGCATCTAATCATTTCTGATGTAGTTGCATTGCAAAACATGACAATGTGGCAACTTGACAAAAATTCAAACCTACTGAAATTTTGGAGATAAATCACAAAGCTTTGCCATCATAGACCACAGTGCAAGTCACACAACTGTGAATTGGTTGTTTTCTTTCACAGAGAAAAAGCTACTCTTATGCCGGGGCCCCAAGTTTGAAAATGCCACCGCAAAACACTGTGCATTTTACAGTACCTGCTAAGTGGATGGGATTTTGGCTAATCTCATTCACATATTGCAGAAAAAAAAAATCAGCAACAGAAATTCTGCGATTTCAAAAACCCTTGCATTTTTGTAAATCGCAGCAAGTGAATTATACCTACGGAAACACTGGCATTCTACGTATGGACATAATTGGGGCAAAAAGTCTGAAAGAAAACTCTGCGGACTTTCTGTGAAAAGCAATGCAGAAATAAACCACAATGCATTTCCACCTAGTTTTTTTTCCCCACAGTGCTTTATGGCTGTGACTCGCTTACGTGGTGCCTAAGCCTTAAACAGTCTTCAATGAGACTTTAAGCTACAGAGCACTAGTGTTACATGGAGCAATAATGGAGATTTGTTAAGACTGGCACATTATACACCAGTCTTAATACTGGAGTGCCCGAGCCAGAATTATTAAGAGTCTCCCACCTCTGTCAGGTCCCAAACCAATAACAGTACAATGAAGGGTCCTTTAGTAGCAGCAGAAACATACCATTGTGACCACAAAACAACGATGTATTGCACAAATAACCATGCTTTAATTGATATGCAAATCAACATACAAGTGCATTAGATTAGGGGCAGGTACGATTTGTACATTGATCTATAGAAGCTGAAAGTGCTTGGCTCCTCTTTAATTTCCTCCTAATGCCAACTTGTGGTGACATTTGTGACATTTTCAGGCTCTGTCTGCATCACAACTGTCTGTATGCAAATCTGGTAAATTAGGTTGCTCCTCCTAAGTACCTGTAGGCAGACTTGCATATCTATGGAAAGATGATTATCTCTACATTGCTTTGTCAGTTTGGGGCCACAAAGGTATGTTTCTGCACCTATTAAAAGCCCCTACGTAACAGTCATGGGTTTGTAGGCCATTTTGACTGGACATACCCTCTTTAATAATTCTGGCACATTGCAGGAGAGTCAGCGCCAGCCAGAGAGAGACATAGATTTGAGCTATAACTCACATATTAAATCTAACTGCTGGCTTCCCCACCCTCTTTTCTCAAAAGTGGCAATCGGAATATAAAAAGAATGTCAAGCTTTTGGGGGCAAACAGCCGTGTGGCAAAAAACGCACCACTTCTGCCACAGAATACTGGGGTAAAAGTTTAGTAAACTTGCCCCCAATATGTCACATTTCTAGATGTTCAGATAGTGCAACAACATATCAGTGCACTTCTTTATGGTCTTTCAGCACCTTGTTTTTAGTTGAATGACATATTCAAGAATTACCTTCCTTTATGTCTGTGTGTTGGCGCATGGACCTTAAGGTCTCTTCTTCATGCTTGATAACTCGATGTAAAATGATCCATGGCAACACAGAGGACAATGTAGGTTCCTTGTTTTCTTCCTGAACTGCCATGCTGCAGTCTATCAGCTGAAAAAACAATAATAAAAGCGGTCATTTCAATTATTGTCAAGAAAAACAAAACTGTTCTAAATTCACTGTTGTATGGACCTCTAATAGAGATAGTTTAAGATCATCCCTTTGGAAGTATATGTTAAGCTGAATATAATAGAGCGTAGTCTTCCTTGAAAGAGTTACTACAAAGAGTAGTTCTCCCCCTGAAAGATCTTCTTCCGCTGTACATTAAAAGGATCACTTTTCAATGGACCTCTGCCCCAACCAGCAGACTGTAAATATGATTCTACACAGGCAATAAGAACTCTTATTTTAAAATACAACAGAGTTAAAAATAAATAAATAAATAAATCTATATACTGTATATCTATCTATATATTATACACACACACACCTGAGTGCAGAAACCAGATTTTTTTTGATTGTACTACAACAGTACATAAACTTATCGCTGGGATGGGAGGGGACCCCTTGCTCCATAACTTAGAATTTACTGAGAACAATATATTGGTTAGCTCCTGTCTAAACAATTCATCATACAATACACTAGAATGCAGTTAGACTAAAACAGTGGTTACCAAACCTTCTGAAGGTGAGGCCCACTTTTGGATGAGAAATTTGCCGGGAACCCCTCAGCCGTACTCAGTCGCATTTGAAAAATAAATGTCCCTACCTGTATTCTGTCTTCCTTTTATTCTGCCCATTAGCACTGTATTCTGCCTTGTATTCTATGCTGCCTTCAGAAATTTTGGGGTCCCATACAAGTACAATTTGTGTACCCCCCTTCTCCCAAATGTATCTTACAGTTTCCTATCCTGTGGCCCCCACAAAGTATAAATAATGTTCACCGTTGCTTTCTACAAAGTATAAAATGCTCCACAGTGGCCCTCCACATTAGAATTCTCCACAGTGGGCCCAACACAGTGGCTCCCCTGTAGCCCCAACACAGTATTATTATTACCGTATTTATTTATTTATATAGCACCATTAATTCCATGGTGCTTTACATTTGGGGGTTACATTCAGTACACAAAATATACAAACAAATATAATACTATGACCAACTGGCACAGTGGGATAGAGGGCCCTGCCCGCAAGGGCTTACAATCTATGAGGGAAGAAGGATAGAGATAGAAGGTGAGGGGAGAGGCTGTACAGACAGTGGTGTGGGGTCAGTAGTGTTATTGGAGATTGTAGGCCTTCCTGAATAGGTGAGTCTTCAGGGCCTTCTTGAAGTTTGAGATTGTGGGGGTCAGTCTTATGTGTCTTGGTAATGAGTTCCAGAGTATGGGGGATGCACGGGAGAAATCTTGGAGACAGTTGTGTGAAGAGTGGATAAGACAGAGCGGAGTAGGAGGTCATAGGAGGATCTGAGGTTACGTGTGGGCAGGTAGCGGGAGAATAGGTAAAAGATATATGAAGGGGACCGGATGTGGATGGCTAAGAATGTCAGTGTTAGCAACTTGACCTTTATTCGCTGACCAACGGGTAACCAGTGAAGAGATTGGCAGAGGAGAGTGGCCGATGAAGAAAAGGGGGAAAGGAAGTATTAAGCGAGCAGCGCAGTTTAAGGTGGAGTGGAGGGGGAGAAAGTATTTGCAGGGAGGCCATGGAGAAGGGTGTTACCGTAGTCTAAGCAGGAGATTATGAGGGCATGCAATAGCATCTTTGTAGTTTCAGGGGTGAGGAAGGAGCAGTTTCAATGGATGTTCTTGAATTGGAGGCGGCAGGAGGTGTTGAAGGTTTGGATGTACGATTTAAAGGATAATCCAAGGTTATCCCAAGGCAAAGGACTCAGAACAGGGGTAAGTGTGGTGTGCAGTATTATACTCCTCAGTGGCCCCAACACAGTAATATGCTCCCCAGTGTCCCCAGCACAGTATTATGCTCCAAAGTGGCCCCCACACAGTATTATGCACTACAGTTGCCCCACACGGTGTCACCACAGAGTGTGTGATGTCATGAGAGGCCCGAAGAGGTCTGAAAAGAATGCCAAATCATTACCGGATGCTCAAAAGAGGAAAGTATAAGTGTTTGTTATTTTTACTCATCTCCCTTGGGCCCACCACTGTAGGCTATGCACTGCTGCGATATCGCTACAACAGCTGATCTTTATATGGGGACTAATGTGCAGCGCTGCACAGTCTTCTTACCACTTATGTCTTGTGACCTCCTGGCAGTCTTAGCACAACCCATCAGGGGGTTGCAACCCACAGTTTGGGATCCAGTGCACTAGAAGACCATTACATATTGTCGCATAATGGAACTGATATAAAAGGACACAGGTTGTATAGGACACATGCTTTCCTTAAGCACTGTAATGTTAGTCTTTGCTTAGTTGAAAGTTACCTGTATAAGATTACTGCAGAGACGCACGAGTCGCGGTGTGACTGTGGACTCCTGCAGAATACAACTGTCGGATGACAGCGAAAGATCTATCCCTGTAAGTAACTGAGTTGCTGTGGCTACCCATTCCTCCTTGGATGCACCAGATGTAGAGTTCATCATTTGCTGAATTGCTTCATTGAGAGCGACCTCTGAACACTGGAAGCACTGTTTATAATCTGATAGCTTCAATAGGGAATCCTGCGCATGAATAAGATGACATATTAAATGACTGATGGTCGGTACATAGATTTATTTCTCCACAATTGCTAAGAAGTTATTGACAGTTTTAGTCACAAAGCTAACTGATAGTTCTCATTCAGTCAGATCTAGGGGTGGACTGGAAAAAGGAAAATGCAGGTGTAGATTGTATATATACCAAAATGCTGCACCCTGCAATACAAGAAGGGTGTTACCTGAGGGAAAAGAGCTTAGCTCATGGATTATGCACCCCTATTAATATCCAAAATGTCTAGGTAAGCAACTTTGCAGGAAACTTACACTGTTACGTGTGCAGAACATCAATTAATAATTTAATATTACAATACATATGCAACGCTGAGCTTCATTTCCAACAGAGTACGATATTATGAATTTTAGGCATATTCATTTGTAGCTGTGAATACTTTACATACACATCCCTTGCCCCGCTGTTCCTCACCTGCATAAGCAGCAGCTGAGCAGGTCTCTCTGGAGGAGAAGTCATCAAATCAAGGTGCTTATTTCTGTTGTAACCACTCATACACAATGTAGGGCACACGAGGCGAACCACTGATGAATAATCCCCCATGTCATGCAATCTCTGAATCTCCTCCAGGGACTGGCATCTCTCCAGGGATTTAAGACTGTTTTCAATCTAGAAAAGAAACAAGCTAACATATTATCATGACTCATCCAAAATTTTAACCTCTAGCTGTTTAGAAATGTATTTACCTTAACAATAGTAATGTACGGACACTTTTCAGACAGTCTTTGTACTTAGAGACACTTGAAAAATGAAATTCTCCATTAAACAGATATATTTTTAAAGGCTCCGTCCATTTCGGTCAGGATTTTAAAGTAAATCTACTAGAATTTAAATTTAAAAAAGCACAAACCGCCATATACATGTGTACCTGCATATCTATGAAATTATACACTAAGATGTTCATATTAAAATGCACCAAAATGTTACATATATGATAGAGAAAAATGCTTCTTTATCCGTTTTTTTCCCTCCACCCTTCCTCATGGTTTCTGAATATGCTATTCAAATTCTTACGCAGCAGTCAATACACAGTATAAAGCTGCAGCCCACTGAAGCCTAAAACGTTATTATACTTTTTAACTTTCATTCCCTATAGAAGACATAAAAAGAGGTTTTCCATCTTTGGAAAAATAAAGACAAAATTGGCCAATAGGGGCATGTTAAAATAACAAAAGGTTGCACACCCCTACTTGATCCCTTGCTGCTCTGGTGCATAGGCTGCCCAGGTCCCTGCTAAACTTTGTTCCTTGGCATCACCTGACACCACAGGTAATACTCCGAGACATTCATCAAACTAATCACTGGTCAGAAAGGTGACCGGCCTTAGCCAGTGATTCCCAGAAGACATTGTGAAATTGGACTCAGCCTGTAGATTGTGCGCCCCATATAGGTCTCACAATCTACATTTTTCCCTATCAGTATGTCTTTGGAATATGGGACTAAATCCACGCAAACACGGGGAGTACATGCAAACTCCTTGCAGATGTTGTCCTTGGCAGGATTCCAACCCAGGACTCCAGCACTGCAAGGCTGCAGTGCTAACCACTGAGCCACCGTGTAGCCCCTAAGCTTGTTATTTTAACACGATCCTAATAAGCAATTTTACCCTCATTTTTCCAGGGCTGCAAAACCCATCTAAACACGCAAACGGCTGGACAACACTGTATCCAACATTGCAGCTAGTAAATTTAACAGTAAAACACAGCTGGCACACACTGTCTGAAATGGGCTCTGCCAGTGTAGAGCCGACTGCGTAGGCGTCGGAGTTGACCCAGATGGAAGACGACGAGAGAAGGGAAGGATGCAGCTGAAGATGGAGGCGTCGCTGGAGAGAGTTCTCTGGCAGCAGTAGAGACGCCTCCATTGCCGTTTGAGCGCTGGAGGCCCGCCCCCATTGCTGCGAGAAAACTCACTTGCATACCGGTAAGAAACGGTATTTATACAGAACGGTGGGCCGGAGGCGACTGAGCAAGGTAGGAGACGAATAAACTTTCTTAAGGCTATTCTGCCGTGGTAAATAGAAAAAACCTTCCTACTCATCCCATATAAATCAACAGGCCAAAGCCATGGCCCCTGTGCAAAACTTACTATACCCAGCACTACTGGCAGAAATCCTGTGAAACTACAGGACCTCTCTGTGTATAGGAGGTTCTGAGTCTTGCAGAGAAGACACTATGGGGCATATTTATCAATAGAAGCCCAGAACTTTTCTGTCTACATTTGCGCCAAAATGTATGTTACCCGGTATTTACAACATATTTAGAAACAGTGTGCAACAGAAAGAATAGACAAATACAAAAGGCTAGACACAACAAAAATGTGCACCAAATGGGCGAGATTTAGCAGTGTCTAACTTGACGACATTTATAAAAACAGAAAAGAACGAATATGTCAAAGGTTTTCTTGTGCAAAATAAACCAAATTTAAAATGGAGTAATGAATTTACAACAATTTACTTTGTGCGCCATAAATTTCTGTTGTGACCCACATATTTGTCTCCTCCATGCGCATCGTCTTCTGTCCTGGGTTTTCAATTATCTAGGCCTCGAGCCGAGCCGACTGGGCATGCCTGGCCACAAGAAAATGGCCGCTTACAAAGCTTACAGTGTAAGTGGCCATATTCTTGCAGGAGAGAGGCAGGTTCCTGAAGAAGATGGAGGCGTCGCTGGAGAGTTTTCTCGCAGAATTGGGGATACCCCCAGTGCTGCGAGAGAACTCATTTGCATACCGAAGAAAACCTGGTTTTCTACCGAACAGCGGCGCAGAGAAGACATCGAAAGGTAGGAGACAAATAGCCTTTCTTAAGGCTATTCCGACATGTTATCGAGAAAAAAAAGGGTATCCAATGATAGGATCCCTTTAAAAGATTTTTGTCTACATGTTTTGCACCAATTATTTGTCTCATGGAGAAGCAGAGTTTTAGAGCTTCTAGAACAGCGGTTCTCAACCTGTGGGTCGCGACCCCGGTGGGGGTCGAACGACCAAAATACAGGGGTCGCCTAAAGCATACCTCCTAACCGTCCCGGTCGGTGGGAGGTATGTCCCGGTTTCAACTTATCGGCTCCCGGAGGACGCCGATGAGTTGAACACACAGGCAATTAAAGAAGGAGCTGTCACAGCCAGCTCCTGCTTAAACGCTGTGCTGTGGCTTCTGTATGTGTAGCCGTGACGTGATGACATCACATCGCGTCTACAACAATACGAGTGAGCCAGTCTGAGGAGAGAGCGGAGGGGGAGCGTTGGAAGGGGAGTATAAGTGTTTTTATTTGTTTTAAACATTAAGGTGGAACATAATGAAGGGGCAGATGAAGGGGGGGGACGGCATGACAATGGGGCAGAGATGGAGGGACATGAAACTCTGGGCAGATGAAGGGGGGGGGGGGAACGGCATGACACTGGGGGCAGAGATGGAGCAACATGAAGCTCTGGGCAGAGATCGGGGAACATGAAACTGGGCAGATGAAGGGGGGGTACGGCATGACACTGGAGGAAGAGATGGGGGGACATTAAACTGGGGGCAGAGATGGAGGGGGGACATGAATCTGGGGGCAGATGAAGGGGTTATATGAAACTGGGGGAGAGATGGCAAGGGGACATATAATGTACGGGTGACTGTAGGAGGATTATACTGCGTGGGAGCACAGGAAAAATGAATGAGAATGGGCGGAGTCAACATAAAAGTGGGCGGAGCTAGATTCGCCGCTACGCGCGCCGCATATTTTGTCCCTCTTTCTAATCTTCAAAAGTTGGGAGGTATGCCTAAAGCAATCAGAAAAGACATTTTTCGATGGCTTTAGCCACTCAGAAGCACACGCTACTGCCTGCAGCAACACTATTCAGCTGGAATGCACCCCGTTATGGACGCACATTCCAAACTGAATTGGGTCACCGCAACATGAGGAATTGTATTGCTCACTGTATTGCGGGGTCACGGCATTAGAAAGGATGAGAACCACTGTTCTAGAAACACTTTATATTTCCATAGGTCCATACGACAGATTCATAAAATTGTCTAAAACTACGAATGGGATTGATAAATGTGCCCCAGTGTGCAGGGTCTTCCTGCAGGTTATTGTATAGAGAACATTGGTGACAAACAGTCTAGACACGGACACAAAATGTGCAGCAAACAGGTTTATTTAGAAAAAACAAAAACAGGAAAATAAATTAAATCTTGACTTCAGGCACAAAATAAACAAAACAAAATACAGGCTTAACTTCAGGCAAAAACAAAATAAATACCTGCTCATCTGAGCCACTAGCTAGACAGAACGGATAACCTAACTAACTATGTGTGTGACGTACTTACAGGCACACAAACAAAACAGGGGCAATATAGTTTCATTGAACTCAGGGTTACAGGACAGAACCATACGTCTCCTTTCACCTCATGGAACTGCACTGGAACGCAGGAGCTGCAGCCTTTTCTGGCCCAGTAATGAGCCCGAATCTACACCAGGGCTGAGGCCTACTCCAGATCTGCCTTGGACCACACATATGTCAGAAATCTGGGGGTGATATATCTGGATTCCAGCACACTGCCTGTCACCTCCTCACAGCTGTTACAGTTAAAGAGGACCTTTCACCACCCCAAGGCTGTGCAGTTTTCTGCACCATGTTATAGGTGCTGCTGCACAGAATCTGGGCCACTTTGAATTTTGTCTCTAGTCCCCCTCGTTGTGAAGTTCTGAACCCCGTTATTTTTGGCGCCCTGTATGTTAATTAAGCCCTTCACTGTCAGAAGGGCGTTTCTGACAGTGAAGGGAGCAGTGACATCATTCTGACACTGTCCAATTAGCAGAGGACAGTGTAAGAGCAGCTTCAGCAGCGTGATCTCGCGAATTCTCGCGAGATCACGCACTTATCTTTTTACAGGACTGAGAAGAAGTCCCATACTCCCCTACACAGTAACATTCAGTGAAAGGTAGGATATTGCTCTAAATACAGAATTCAAAATTTGTTAATAAAGTATATTAGAAAATTTATTAATGACATTAATTATTTAGTTACATTTTAAAAGGAATTTACAAGAAAGTGGCAAATCAGCAGTCATGTAACCATTTTAGGATCACAGATTTAGAGATATATATTTATATAGGAGCAGAACGGAGGAGACCCATAAGTCACATTAGCTCACAGTCAAACTTTGGTGTCCCTGGCTATATACCATAGCTGAGGTAAAAGATTGTGGTGAGGGATTCTGACTCCAATTACAGCCTTAGAATAAAGCAGCCACTAATGGGAATTGGCTTCCTGGATTTGTACTTTAGGGTTTCTTTGGTTTGGCAGACAAAAAACGCTAGCTTTGTTGCAAACGCCATTCAGAGAATGCTGAGCGCAGAATAAGTATTGACTCGATGACTGATGAACCTACCTCCTCTAGAGATACGGTAGAATCCAGCTGCAGGTTGGGTAGTTTGATTACAATGACTTCTTCATTTTCTTTCTCTTTGTAGGCTTTAGCCTCTGGGCTTTGTAACAAGTCAGTGCACATATCGAAGTTTTCTAAGGCCTGCTCCATGTCCCCCTACATTGCAAACAACAACAATTACTTCTTACAGAATACTATTTTCATTGGATAGCCAAATTCATAAAGCAATCGATAGTCAGAACTATTATATTTTACATACATACATACATATCATTTATAGTAGGAATCCATTTAAGATAAGGTTATTCTACAAGTTAAAGGGGTTGTCCAGAATTGTATTGTTTATTAAGGGTGCCATTGAGGACATAAACAAATGCTCACTGGTCCCTGGGTCTCCAATTCCTGTTGTGGTAGCTCCATTAGTTTGTATAGAGGTCCCATACTGTTTGCGTTATTAAATCGCTCCAGCCAAGCTTCAGAGGTCACCTATACACAAATGGAACTTCACAGCAGTGAAGAAGTGATCGCTGAGGCCTGTGCTTAGCTACAGAAGCCTCCTAGTACTAATAAGACATGACAAGTGACGTCAGCAAGGGACTTGCATAGAGACCAATAGAGCAGCCAATGTTGGAAACAGACATAGGGAGAGGAGAGTATGCATTTGTTATGTTTATATTCCCAGTAGCAGCAGTATTAAATGGGTTTTTCCATCTCCCACTCTCATCAGCTTTGCCTGTTGTCTCTTCTTCTCACTTCCTGTATTCTTCCAACCAGCTGGGTGCTAAGCTTTGCCACTAGAAGTACCTCACTAGATGTAGACATTATCTTCACTATGAGAGTTTATTATCATTACTAGAAATCTAATGTAAATGCAGGTCAAATATGAACAGTAAATAGACAGTATATTACACTAAACAAGTTTTATAGAACTTTCATGCTTCTAGGACTTGCAGTATACTGAATATTATCTTTGTATTTCCATAGAGAAGTAATAAACACTGTCCGAGACTTTATTAAACTGCAATTAGCTAAACTGATTTTCCTCACAGGGTTCTACAGAGCAGTGAGAGAACACAGCTTCTCTCCCAGAGATCAGTGGCTCATCCCTCCTACCTGTTATCACAGGACAGGGACCAAGGAAACGATATGTATACAACAGAAGAAATAACCTAACATAGCAGGCAAAGCAGCATTGTTAAATCTTAAAAATATGAACCCCAAAACCGTGATGGTGAACCTATGGCACGCGTGCCAGAGATGGTGGAGCAGATTGTACTGTGTGGGGGCCACTGTGGAGCAGATTGTACTGTGTGGGAGCCCTTCAATATTTATATCACACAGTATCTGTTTTATAGCAGACAAGTGATATTAGTACAGGATGTAATAACATTGCACGGTCACTATAAAAACAGATCCTGCGCGTTGTAAATAGTGAGCATTAATTGTTCAAAATTATGCCAAATGCCGATGGCTACCTTTCAGTACAAAGTTGTGTTGTATCATTGAAAGCTTTGTAAAGCCCCAAAGTTAAATTGCTGTGTTTGCACTTTGAGATATATTAGTGGGTTTTGGGTTGCAATTCGGGCACTTGGTCTCTAAAAGGTTCTCCATTAGAGATGAGCGAGTACTGTTCGGATCAGCCGATCCGAACAGCACGCTCCATAGAAATGAATGGATGCACCTGGTACTTCCGCTTTGACGGCGGCCGGCCGCTTAACCCCCCGCGTGCCGGCTACGTCCATTCATTTCTATGCGAGCATGCTGTTCAGATCGGCTGATCCGAACAGTACTCGCTCATCTCTATTCTCCATCACTGCCTTAAGGATACATTTAGCTACTGTATGGATACCTTAGCTTTTTTTAAGCCAATAATAAATATCTGTTTTTTGTTTGGATGTATGGGATATTTTACACTACTCAAAACATTAAGTCAATTTTATGTTTTTAAACAAAAGTTGCAGTCAGACTTATGCAAATGTAGCCATTTGGCTAGAAACTAGCATGTATAACTAAGGGCTCGTTCACATCTGCGGCCCGGCACTCCGTACTTAGGTTTCCGTTTCCTGCCTAAATCACAGGCAGGAGACGGAAACCTGCAGGAGACTTTCTCACCCATTCATTTGAATGGGTGAGAAAGCTGTCCGGCCGTGCGCGGCAGTGAGCGTTTTAGGCTCTCCACCGCGAAACCGGGTTTTATAATCCGGACACAGAGTCGGACATGCAGTACTCTGTGTCCGGATAAAAAAATCCGGTTTCGCGGCGGAGAGCCTAAAACGCTCACCGCCGCTCACGGCTGGACCCGGTCTATGGTTTCCGTCTTCTGGCATGCAGAAGACGGAAACCATAGAACGGAGACCCCAAACGCAGGTGTGAACCCAGCGTCAACTGTATGCTCAAAAATTGTGAAAGAGGTCTAAAGGAGTAAACTGAATATAATGGGATATTTATAACTATAAAAAAAAAACCTTTGTTGCCCATAGCAAACAATCGTACAACAGCTTTCATTTCTTGAAGTGCTCTTAAAAATGAAAGTTGCACTGTGATTGGTTGTTGAAATGGGAAATAAAGACAGTTTTCCCTTTAGACAGTTACAGTTAGGTCCATAAATATTTGGACAGAGACATTTTTCTAATTTTGCTTCTGTACATTACCACAATGAATTTTGACCCAAACAATTCCAATACAGTTGAAGTTCAGACTTTCAGCTTTAGTTCACTGGGATGAACAAAAGTTTGCATAAAATGTGACAGCTAAAGCCTATAGTTAAACACAATCTCCTCATTTCAGGGGCTGAAAAGTAATTGGACAAATTAAATAACTGCAAATAAAATGTTAATTTCTAATACTTGGTTGTTCACCCTTTGTTGGCAATGACTGCGTGAAGTCTTGAACTCATGGACATCACCGGACGTTGCTGTGCTTCCTCCTTTACTGCAGTGGTGTTCAGTTGCTGTTAGTTTGTGGGTCTTTTTGTCTGAAGTTTAGTCTTTAACAAGTGAAATGCTGCTCAGTTGGGTTGAGATCAGGTGACTGACTTGGCCATTCAAGAATATTCCACTTCTTTGCTTTAATAAACTCCTGCGTTTTTTGGCCTTATGTTTTGGATCATTGTCCATCTGTATTATGTATCAGTTTGGCTACATTTGGCTGGATTTGGTCCCACAGTATGTCTCTGAATACCTCAGAACTCATCCGGCTGCTTCTGTCCTGTGTCACATCATCAATAAACACTAGTGACCCAGTGCCACTGGCAGCCATGTATGCCCAAGCCATCACAGTGCCTCAGTCGTGTTTTTCAGATGATATGGTATGCTTTGGATCAGGAGCTGTACCACGCCTTCACCATACTTTTTTCTTTCCATCATTCTGGTAAAGGTTGATCTTGGTTTCATCTATACGAAGAATATTCTTCCAGAACTGTGCTGGCTTTTTTAGATGTGTTTTAGCAAAGTTCAATCTAGCCTTTTTATTCTTGAGGCTTATGCACGACTTGCACCATGCAGTGAACCCTCTGTATTTACTCTCATACAGTCTTCTCTTTGTGGTAGATTTGGATATTGATACGCTTACATCCTGGAGAGTGTTGTTCATTTGGTTGGCTTTGTGAAGGGGTTTCTCTTCACCATGGAAATTATCCACCACTGTTGTCTTCCGTCGGCATCAAGGTCTTTTTGCTTTAATGAGTTCCCCAGTGCTTTCTTCCTCAGGATATAACAAACTGTAGATTTTGGCACTCCTAATATCGAAGCAATTTCTCGGATACGTTTTTTTTACTGTTTTTGCAGCTTAAGGATGGTTTGTTTGACCTGCATGGAGAGCTCCTTTGTCCGCATGTTTTCTTCACAGCAAAATCTAACTGCAAGCACCACACCTCAAATCAACTCCAGACCTTTCATCTGCTTAATTGAGAATGTCATAACGAAGGAAATGCCCACACCCACCCATGAAACAGCCTTTGAGTCAAATGTCCAAATACTTTTGGTCCTTTTAAGAACAGGGTAGCACAGGTTAAGGAGCTAAACCTCCTAAAACCGTCACCTAATTTTAACGTGGATACCCTCAAATGAAAGCTGAAAGTCTGGACTTTGTGTCAATGTCCATTATATAGCTATAACTTGAATATATTTCAGTAAACAGGTAAAAAAAAAAAAACAACAAAATTTGCATCAGTGTCCAAATACTTATGGATCTAACTGTATGTGCAAGAAATCAGAACACCGAAAAAAATTCTAGTGACCACACTACTATTAAATATCGTGTATTTAACAGTTTTGGTTTATTATCATTATCTCCTATGTAATGTAACTTGTTAATACAGTACAAAGTAGGAAACTAAACATCGGCAAAAAAACCCATAAAAATCCATAACCACACAAACCCCCTTCCCATTCAAGAGAAAGAGCCAGGATGAACATCTTTGACGGCTCCTCTCCATTGCTTGCTAGTGTTAAAATAATTAATTGAAGGGAAACCTTGCTCAGTCTTAACATATGTAAGGAACAAGGGTGAGGTTACCAGTACCCTGGGCTCATATAAGCTAAATGGGTATCCTTTATAAAACGTTAACTCTTGATTTATACATTTCATTACAAAGAACAAATAACAGACAAATAATATATAAAGAAAGTTCTGACTTTTTCATGAAATTTTGTAAGTTTCTCCTCTAAATACCATTCCTGTGCTGTAAACGTGCACATTTTACCAGACAACTCACCTGCAAAGCCAAGAACCTTGCTTTTAGCCAGTACACTCTCACTACATAATTTAGCCACCCATCTGGAAAAAGATCCCGTTGAGATGCTGCAAATCCCATCATCATTTGATCTTCCAAGAAATGAGTGCCAGGAAAGTCTGACCCTAAGTTCTCACAATGGATACCAGCAGCACACTTGCGTGGAGACACTACAGATGCAAGGTAAAAAAAAAAAATCAAAAATATTAAGACTATGAAAAAAGGCCAAGGCAAATGAAAAAACAAACATCAGCACAAAAAAAAAAAAAAAAAAAGAAGATCAGAGACTCAGTGCTCCAACATTACCTGTACCAGTCTTCACCTTGGCCAAAAGCCATTGGTCTAGCTGCAGTTCCATGCAAGTCAGACTCATAACCATCATGTCCTATAGGAGTAAAATATAAAAACTACTAAGCAGAAGTATTAAAGAAACCAAAATCGCAAAAAAACACAACTAGAACAGTAAAGATGTCTGAAATGCATAAACAAGCATTTTCTTTCCCAGTTTATTTTATCAGTTTGGAATAAATAAATCCAGCTTTAATTCAACACAGCGGTAGATTTTAGGTGATTCTACAATAATTACACTTTGGATATTCAAAAACAGAAATAAGTAATGTGTTACTAAGAAGTAACTGATAAAGAAAGGTCAATGTCAGCAACACTTGGCACAAAAATGGCACTTAAAGAGGACCTTTCATGTCCTCATGAAAGTGTGGATAGGTCACATTTGGAGACTGAAAACTCCTTTAAGGCTCGTTCACATCTGCGCCCCAGTCTGTTTTGGAGGTTCCCGTTTCCTGACCGAAACTGGACAGGAGACGGAAACCTGCAGGCATTTTTTTTCAGGATTTTGTGTCCAGTTAAAAAAATAAATAAATAATGGTTTCGCTGCGGAGAGCACAAAACGCCTGGAAACAGAGATCAGGCTCTGGTGTGAACCCAGCATAATTGGCAAGTACAATTTGACAACACTCTATTATGATTATTATATATATTATAATGCTGGGTCACAAATCAATTAGCAAACCAATGTAGAATGCATAACAGACAGGAAATAAAGCTCACTTACTCTAATGTGTTGGTCCTTACAGTCCCTAAGCAGAGGATTGGGAAGACCACTGCTGTGTTTTCTCCAAGAAGTATACATGTTGAGTACAACTTCTGACAGAGCAGGGGGCCATTTTACCAAAAATTTCTGAGCAATCACTTTCAGATACCTCATCATCAGCTCCAATATACCCCCATTTTCTAAGTTATCCAAAAGGAATTGATGCACATCTTGCCTCTCTATTAGGACAAAATAAAAAAAAAATATGAGAAAAGCATCATTAAAGAACACACAGGAAAATTCTCATTCTCTGGCAGCAAATTTCTTTGTACGTGGTGAGGAATTTCAAGCAGAAAGCAGATTAGAAAGTTGTATTAGTTTATATTCACTACGTGATCAAGCTTTATTTTAAAGGGCAGCGGTCACATCAGAAAACTTCTGACATGTCATAGTGTTGTCAGAAGTTTGTTTTTTTACTGTACTTTATATTAAGGTTTTCAAAAGTTTAACAGAACATAACAGACATTCACATACAGAACATTAGGCAAAGTGTTGCAATAACAAAAGATATGATACAAGAAAGATAATCTAGAAACCTACCACAACTATGCTTCACAGCAAGGGACCGAGCATACCATAGTATAGCAATAGTTAACTGAGTAATCAAGACAAAATATGTCAGTTTGACTTGTCAGTTTAATTGGTAGCAGTTCGAGTACCAAAACCCCCATTAGTCGCTGCAATGAAGGGTTTTGTGCCCTTTCAGCTGTGATCAGCTTTCATTGGCTCCTCTGCAACTGAAATCAGGCTCCTAGAAGTCAATGAGCCCGTCTCCTGATACTGAGAACAGCCTCCCCCTCCCAAAAAAAAAAAAAAAGAAAAAGAAAAGCTGTTTTACACTCAAAGGGGCACAGAGTTTTGCTGAGGAATTCTGTCCCTTGGTTTCATTGAACAAAGGTCGACTAGTATAGGAAGAGCCCATGGAGCATCTGCCAGTAAGAACATGAGATCTGTGTACCAAATCACCTTGAACTTAAGAACCCAAGGGAGAAGAGGAAGCGCACGAGCTTCTGGTTCAAGTAGGAGGCAAAGGGGTCGACATCCAGTATGCACCCACCCCCCCCAGGAGTACAATCGGAGAAAGATCAGCTGTTGAATCAACCACTTGCCCGAGTTGAGCTTTTTTCGGCTTAGGTAGTCTCTCGCCCAATTGTCCACACCTGGAATGTGGACCGCTGACAGGACTGGAACATGATGTTTTGCCTCAAAAAAAAAAATTTTAAAAAAAATAAGAGAATGGGAGGCTTCCTGCATGGCTACTGGTGCCACCCTGGTTATTCAAGTAGGCGATGGCAGTAGAGTTGTGGTCTGGACTCTGACTGGACACCCTTGTAGGAGAGAGGTCCAATGAGACAGGTATAAGAAGTTGGACCTCAGTTCCAGTACACTGATCTGGAGTAGGTCTCTGTTTTGGACCACGGACCCTGAATAATCAAAGCACTGAACACCTCTCCCCAGCTGGAAAGACTGGTGTCAGTGGAAATCACCTGCCAACAATAGGGGGTAAAAAAAAAAAAAAAAAAGAAAAAAGAATTCCCCTAGGACATTCCAGGGGTGGAGATCAAACACAGAAGCTTTCAACAAACCCAGGGAGGAAGGAGGATCAGGCGGTCAAGAGTAGACAAAGACTTGTCCCAGTGGGCCAGAATCGCCAGTTACAACTCATAGCAGAACTAAGTAGAATGGACTCCAGTCACAAATTGTAATATAATACTTCAGCACATCAAAATTCAATATATGAAAAATTTTATTCAATAATTTTGATATAAAAATTAAACACACAGCCAATCAAAAAATAGAGCATCATCGAATATCCAGATGCTCTATTTTTTGATTGGCTATGTGTTTAATTTTTTTTTATAAAGGTTATGGAATAAAGTTTTTCATACATTGAATTTTGGTGTGTTGAAGTATTTCATGGAGACGATAGCTTAGGAGTCGCCATTCTTGGGGACGGAGAACAAGTTGCAAAAGAAGCCCTGGAAACGCGCTGAATGACAACCTGCTGTTGAATTGTGGAGACAGCCTGAAGAAAAGAAGTTGCATGAGCGGAGAAAAAAAATGCAAAGTGGACAGGAAAAAAATCTTCAGTGAGGAAGGGAGGAAAACTTTATGGAGTAGCCGGTCGACAACCTCTCGGACCCAGGCATTGTTGACGCTGGCAAGCCAGCCTGTCCTAGAAGGAGCACAGCTTTCTCCCCATCCTAGGAGCCCTGACTGTGTGTGAGGTACTTCATAGAGAGGATAGCTTGGAAGAGAAAGGCCTGGAGAGCTTAGTGAGGGACTGCCAGACACCTCTGGGCTTGAAAGAGGGCTTATTGGAGTGGGAGTCCTGGGAAGACTGCCCTCCAGAGTGAGAGGTGGAGTCATGAAAGGAGCAAAGACAATGAGGATGGTTGGAGGAGGGAGGCTAGCGCTTAGGACTCCTGTGAGGGAAGAGAGGCTTCCCCCCCCCCCCCCATAACTTCAGAGATGAGCTTTTCTAGGCCTTTTACAAAAATGGTAGTGCTGTTCATTCTGAGAGCAGGGATGAACAATGACTGTCTTCTTAGAGGTGGATTCAGCATTCCATGTAAGGATCCAAATGGTACAGCAAATTACCACTGCGTTGACGGCTTCCCTAGCAGAACGGTGGACAGGTGACATATACACTTTTACTAATTGCTTTCAATAGGACATAGTGGTATTTTGTAACTTAGTTTTATATGAAATACAATTGTTATTGTGGAAATACCCGTTTAACTGTAAACAGATTTCTTTTTCTGATATTCTCCAATTGTAATAATCTTTGTTCAGGATTTGTAGCAATGTGTAGGGTGACCAGAGTTGATGTAAAATTAAAACAAAACCATAAACACCTGTCCCAGACACACTGTTTTTCACAGTGCTTCTGGAAGTACCGAGGTTCACGTGACTTCTGAGACAAATCAGTGGCCTCAGTAGTTGCTAGTAAAAGGCAACGCAAATGAGTGATGTCACCAGTTCCTCTCCAGCAACCTCTAAGGCTACCAATTGGTCTCAGCATTCATGTGAGCCTTAGTCTTAAGGCTTCCAACAATGTGACATTGGCAGAAGATGGAAAGGGCACTGGCAGCGGAAAACAAAGTACTGGGGCAAATGACCCCAGAGAACTCCTTTAACCCCTTAAGGACCAGGCCATTTTTTGGTTTTGCATTTTCGTTTTTCCCTCCTCACATTTCAAGAGCCATAACTTTTTCATTTTTCAGTTCACAGAGTCACATGATGGCTTATTGTTTGCAGGACAAATTGCACAACATATTGAATGGTGCCATTACAAAGTACAATGTACTGGGAAGCTGGAAAAAAATTCAGAATGAGGTGCAATTGGAGAAAAAATGCATTTGCGCCATTTTCTTATTAGTTTAATTTTTACAGCGTTCACTGTTTGGTACAAATGACATGTCACCTGTGTTCTACGTGTCAGTACGAACGCGGTGATACCAAATTTATATAGTATTTGAAAGGTTTTGATACTTTTAAAAAAATGATAAACTTTGCAAAATAGAAAAAAAATTGTGTCATCATGTTCTAACACCTGTAACTTTTTCATATTTCCATGTATGGAGCTGGTTGTAGTGTCTTTTTATGCGGGACAAGATTACGTTTCTATTGATACCATTTGGGGAAAGATCTGATGGTTTGATCACTTTTTATTCAATTTTTTATAGGAGGCAAAGTGTTGAAAAAACCGCTATTTGGCTATTTTTATTTTTTTTGCCGCTATGTTGTTCGCAGTACGGGATAAATGTTTTAATATTCTAATAGTTCGGACATTTTGGAGCGCGGGGATACCTAATATGTTTATGTTTAATGTTCTTTAATTACTTTTATAGCTGATCTAGGGAAAGGGGGTGATTTGAACTTTTATATTTTTTTAATTTTTTCAATACTTTTAAAAACTTTTTTTTTTCTTGTTATACATTTATGATCAGACCCCTTAGGTACCTTGAAACCTAGGGGGTCTGATCGCTCATACTATTCACTGCAATACAGTATTGCAATGAATAGGAAAATCGCAGCACTTCTATTAGACGATGCCTCTGGCATCGTCTAATAGATCTCGTGCAGAGACAAGCCTGGAAGCCTTCAATAGGCTTCCGGCTATCATAGCAACCGATCACCGCCCTCATGTGACGTTCAGGAGTGGCAGGTCCTGGCTGTATGATACAGCCGGCATCTGCCCTGTATGGAGCGAGCTCAGCGTGTGAGCTCGCTCCATACATCCCCATGCGACCCATGACGTACAGTTACGTCATGGGTCGCTAAGGGGTTAAATAAAGAATAAAACACTGTATGCATCACTTTTTCTACTATATTAAGTAAACATACAGCATGTACTAACCCGATGACATGAAAGTAGTGGAATCAAAAGACATTGCTTGGTCTCCAGTTGAAAAATGTTCTTGTTTTAAATCCGATTGCATCTCATAATTGCCAAAAGAATCTTCCTCCTCTTCTGAATCAGGTTTACGTAGCCTATAGAGGATATAAGCAACAATTAAGTATAATCTAATGCAAAAACCAGAACTATAAAAGTTTTCAGTCACAATAGACAGAACTACATTGATCACTGAACAACCTTAAATGAACAATGACTTAGCGGATTATCATTACGATCATAAAGTTATATAAACCATCATCCAAACTGGACGTACATGCTCAATGACTCATGGCAAAGAACACATTTTTTTTCCTAGGGAGCGTTCTTTCAGAGAAAGATTGATTGGCCAAGCTGTTATGGTCAACGGCACCATACACAGTCAAGGACTAGTGAGGCCTAGGCGAGTGAGGGATCCCTGCTATGTTTTATGATAAGAGTCTATCACTGCACAGAATAAGGCAATAAATGAATTAACAACCTCCTCTAACTCCAACCCTCATAGAATTTTGTGTGTGAGCAGGCTATGAATATGGATTCTATGTAAACAGCCTTAATGACAAGAAGGAGAAGAGTAGTCTAAGGGGGCGTTCACACTACCATTGGTGTCCGCTCAACAGTGTGCGTGGCTATTGTCCGTACAAGATTTTAGCAATGGACACTAGCTGGCCATTTTCAATTTCCATTAATTTCAATGGGATTATATCTTGTGTCCATTAGTGTCTATTTACAACCATGTCCATTTTTTCAAGTGGACAAAAAAAATCCTACATGGAGGACTTTTCTGTCCATTTGAAAGAACGGACAGTAAGTTTTTTTTTTTTTTTTTTTTTAAACATCGAGGTCTATGGGCAACGGACATAAAACACAGTAACTGATAGGCATCAGTTACTGTCCGTTTGTGTCCGTTATTGATAGGAGTCAGTTTAATAAAAAAAAACAAAAACAAAAAAAACGGACACCTTCTGAGCAAACACCAACGGTAATGTGAACCCTACCTAATAAGAGGAGAAGGAAACATATTTCCTTAATATTATATATTACAAAGTTTCCTATATTCAAGTGTGATATTTATTTCCAAAAAGCTGTTGAAGGTACGCCTAAAACACTGCTGAATGGACAATGACTGTTACCGGCTGGCTAAAATGATTACATATTGTTAAATTTCACTAGCCATAAAATATTTGTGGTTGAAATCAGCCATTTTGAGTAACTCTAAGGGCTAGTTCACACGGGGTAAAATGGTCAGGAGTTTGAGGAGGAATCCGCCTCAAAATCCTGCTCAAAAAACTGCCTCCCATTGAAATCAATGGGATCTGGTCATTTCCTTTTTCCGCGAATGGTTTATTCCCACTTGCAGAAAAAAGAAGCAAGCTGCCCTTTCTTCAGGCGGATTCTGCAGCTGATTCAGCCGTGGACGTCCACCTCACGACACCACCCTCCGGACTAGCCGCATTTTGGTCTGGATTCTGACGCGGCTTCCCGCGTTAAAATCTGGACCATTTTACTCTGTGTGAACTAGCCCTAAGGCCTCCTTAAGAAAACTTTTTTTTAACAATTGCTATGAGCCTTGATTTAGAATTTTGGAAGTGTTTACTATGACTGTAGTATTTAACGGACTATCATACAAAAAAACCTAATGTGAACCAATACAAATAAACATTAATTTCAACCACTTCCTCCATAGGATAAAAAAAAATAGTTGTTGGAAGATGTATTTTTATTTACACCCTTTTAACAACCAATTAAAACAAAAAGAGAGAACAAGTGACAAATAATGGGTAGATTAATAGAGGGCAAATTCAACACATAGTCATCTATACAAAAGTATTCTATAAACAAATCACTCATCCCCAAAAGGAAGACATTTACCTGGATGGTAAGAACTTTATCAGTAATTCTTGAAAATCAATTCTTTCCTCCTTTTTGCATTTAGTGTTGCGAACACGAGCGGATCGTCTTTTGGCAGTTTCCCCTGCATCCTCTGAGATTCTCTTTCTTTTCACTCCTTTCTTGTTCTTATCGCCACTGGACTGATCTACAGCAAGGTCAAAATCTAACACTATATTCAACAAATAGACTTAAAGGGGCTCTATCACTGGGAAAAGTCATTTTTATCTAAACACATGCTTGCATAGGCTTTAGAAATGCTACTTCACACCTACCTTTAGCATGTAAATTGCCTCAGTGGTTTCTGAATAAGTCCGTTTTTATTAATATGCTAATGAGCTTCCAGCCAGCACAGGAAGTTCCCAGTAGCACTCGTCTCTTCTATTATCTCCTATGTGTGTGAGGCAAACAGGAAGCTGAGTCATCAGCAGCAGCAGCCTCCCATAGGAAACAACAGGAGAGGAGTGCACGATGTATCGTGCAACAGTCTAACTAGCATATGAATAAAAACGGACTTATTCAGAAACCACTGAGGCAATCTACATAATATAGGTAGGTGTGGAATAGCCTTTCTAAAGGTTATGCAAGGATGTGATTAGTTAAAAATGACTTTTCCCAGTGATAGAGCCCCTTTAAGACTGGTTTATACAGCCTGATGTTAGCGCTGATACTACTGCAATCATTTTCCCCCCCATCCCATATAGCTTAAAATGACTGTCACATACATTGCCTTGTTTACATGGGGTGATGTGCTGCTGACCATCATTTATATTGCATAGACACTGCAACCAGGGAATTGAGAATGTTCACTCCTGTTCCACATAATGCGGACATGTAATGTTTTCAGAAGTAACCTTCCTTAAACGTTCATGTCACTAAATAGTCTTTTAGACAATGCTATTCATCTCTCAAAGAATGTGACTTAAAGCGTAACTAAACTTTCTGACAACTTTTGATTTTCTAGCAGTATTTGTGCCATTAATAAAATTTTATAATATACTTTATTGACACATTTTGGCTCCTCTCTGTGAAATCCTGCACCTCTTTATTCTTCCCCTTGCTTCTGTACTGAGAGCTGTTCCTGCCTCTCAATGAATGTCACGGTGTATTGGAGTAGGGGCTGTTTAAAACATAGAGAAAATGAGGGGAGGGTCGCTTCAAGCAGATCTCGGACATTATAAAACGTACAAACTTGCTTTAGTTGTCATTTGAAAGATGAGATTCTCTTCTTGCATATGACATTAAGTTGTATATATACGGTAAATATCTTAATGCCAACTGTATTTTCAACCAATGATATCTCTGGATATAATATAGATAGAACTGCAACCTTGGTGTCATATTCTACATTTTATAACAAGAGATTGTTAATAGAGATGAGCGAACACTGTTCAGATCAGCTGTTCTGAACAGCACGCTCCCATAGAAATGAATGGAAGCACCTGGCATGGCGACCGGCCGCCGGCAAAGTGTACGTGCCAGGTGCTTCCATTCATTTCTATGGGAGCGTATTGTTCGGAACAGCTGATCCGAACAGTGTTCGCTCATCTCTAATTGTTAAGAATTGTTTGAAGTGACCTTCGCCTACCCTCATTTTCCATACAAAATTAATAAGAGAGTGCAGAAATAGTTCACACTACAGAAGCAAAGGAAAGAATAAAGAGATGCAGGATTTCACAGAAAGGAGACAAAATGTGCTGTATATAATTTATTAATGACATAATATTGCCAGAAAATCAAGTCAAAAAGTTTAGTTATGCTTTAAAAATAATGGGGAACATTTAAACTGTGTTCCAAATTATTATGCAGATCAGCTTTAAGTTTCATAAAGATTTCTTTTTTTTTGTTTTTCAATTAAACTCATGGATGGACTTGTGTCTCCGGGTTCTTTGGATCACTAAAATCAATCTCAAATACCTGTGATAATCAGCTTGCCATGTGGGCCCAATTAAAGGAAACCTACTTAAGAAGGATATTCACCATTATTAACATTTCTAGCAATGTGAGAAAGAAAAAGGATCTCTCTACTGATGAAAAGTATCAAATAGTGCAATGCCTTAGGAATTAGATATTTCAAAAAAACTTAAGCATGATCTTCATACTGTGAAGAGATTTGTGGATGATTCAGAGTACAGATGGGTTCATGCAGATAAAGTCATAATCAGAAAGGTTTCTAACTGACAAATTCAGCGGATTAAGAGAACAGCTGCTAAAATATTATTACAAAGCAGCAAAATGGTATTTGAAACTGCTGGTGCCTCTGGAGTCCCTCAAAGTTCAATGTGTAGGATTCTCTATAGGCTTGCTATTTCAGCAAATGAGTAATATGTTAATGCTGCAAATTCAACAAATGACCATTTTCAGTTCTTTACAACCTATGAAATTCTAGAAACTGTTGTGCAGAATAATTTAAAACAGGGGATTTAGATTTTTTTAAATTTTGGGAAAAAAAATGTCATGATTGGGAGGTTTGTCCAATAAAATTTGATTTATACTCTAACTGTTGAAGACTTGCACATTATACTGACTATCATTTGAATCGACTATCATTTGAATCAGACTGACTATCATTTTGAATTTCCATTTAGGAAAAACAGGAGAAAATATAGTTTGCATAATAATTTGGAAGATGGTGTATTATGCCTTGTACGCCAGTATATTGGTGTACAAGGCATAAAAAGGTGCAATTTTTGGCGCAAATCAGTTTTTTGCACATAATAAATCGTGACTTTTTGTTTTCTGTGCCACCCTTGCCACTCTCCTAACAAGATAGCATGGAAATGGCGTTCAGCGCCCCACCAGATATATATTATCATTTACCCCAGAAATCCGATGTAAATGACACAGGAAATCTGTGCCAGCTATGAGCTTGCATAGATCTCCTTTCAGGTGTATAGCCTGACAAGAGGATGAGCTTTATTTATGAGGAGACATGAGCCTCATCATAAATTAGGCGCACTCTCTTCTGGTGATGGGGTTACGAAGATTGATGTCGACAACGCCAGTCTTCATAAATCCCACCTAGAGTCAACAAAACAAATAATCTAGAGTATGTTCCAACACAAGGACTTTTCATATTAGCAGACTACTAAAGCCAAAAAGTGGATTAGCAACCATATTTCCATAATTCCTTGCAATGCTCCAAGCTGGACACTGACTGGAAGTTGGGGGCAACCATTCATGTCTGAGAGATATAGAATACGTTTTTGTTTTGTGCTGAAGAATATGCCAAATTGGACCCAGAGATTTGCTCCCTGCTTACCCTGCAACATGACTCTCACCTTGAGCAGCTAAGGAATCATTATTGGCTTGGCAGGACACGACTGGATTAGTGGTAGGAACTATTGGGGTGGCCTCTGGTACTGGCACGGTTTGTGTTGATGGAGTGGAAGTGTTGGGTTTGTCTGTGACTTTGCCTGCCAGTGAGGAAATTTGGGCAACACAATCCAATTCTGTAACATCTTTGTAGTCAGTGAGGTCAACCCTTTTCCCCAAACTAGGACGAGGGGGTTCACATGTTGTAAGGTGCTGATACATAGCCAGTAAGCTTTCTCCAAGACACTTCCACCTGTGAAGAAGGAGCAGATTAGTTTTGATAAAAATATTTGCAGTGGTTCCTGTCTCAGCTATTGACTATATTATCCTTACGTAAAAAATGGGAGTGGTTGAATCAGCTTCAAATCAGGTTCCTCCTGTCTTACAGATAGAGCTTGTCGCTTCCTGCGTAATTCTAACGCCTCCTCCACAATTTTGTTAGTCTCCTCCTCACTAACATCCACATCGTGAATGGAAAGGTCACTGTAACGCATACAAAATTAGATACATAGCTATAATACACTTACACAAACAATTAAAAAGAAATATATCCTAAGGTGTTTTATCCATCTCCATACACTTCTACAGTGACCTACTCGGCTGTTTCTGGAACCGGTCTTAGAAATGAATGGGAAGAAAGCCACATATGCATGGCCTCCTTATTATTCAAAAGGACCATGGAACAGCAAACTGACTGACCCCTGATCTTGAGGTGAGACTTACATCTATCAGACATATGTGACATACTATGTGGCTAAGACTTTCTTTTTAAAGAGTAGCCGTTTCAGATTCTTCTTCTTTAAATGAATAGTCCCGGTGAATATAAGAAGCTTTGTAATATATCTTATCAATGGAAAACCTTCTATCTCCTAATATGAGCCCCTCTCTTGGCTGCTAAACTATTCAATTCACTAACAGAGATCCATCTACACTAAAAAACAGGCCGTAGTTCATTGAAATTTATGGAGAGATGGCATATAACTTCCTGAGAACAAAGGGGTCACAGTGCCGATTCAGAGGCCTACTACTACATTACCAGGATCGGTGGGAGTACCACAAGTTTATTCCCACTGATTATAAAGTGATGGGTAACAAAGTGCATTCTGACTAAAGATATATATTTTACATTTACACCATGTTGAATCTAAATATTGCAGTAATACCGTATATACATTTTTTTTTTCTTTTAACCAATAATACTAATGCCATGTACCATACGAAGATGCAATCAAGCTATGGTACTTACCATTTCAGAAACATACGAAAAGAGTCCTTTCGTAGACATGGCTGTTCTTGAAAGATCTTCTCCTTTAGTACTAGACCTTTGCTGTAACGACAGTCTTTCTCTAAAGCTTTGCAGATGAAGTACAAACAGGCTGAAAAGAAAGATGCCATGTAAGATCACAACAAGATCTCCAGAGCAAGAGATGTCCTTATAAATGGCAAGTCATTCTTTCTTACAGATTCGGGCAGATCATTTTCATGACATCCATATGGCCTAACAGGATTTTTGAGACAGAGAAGAAGTCTAATTATCAATAAACAAATCTGCCCTTTTGTTTGAGCTCCTCGCTATTTTGTGCAATGTGAATTGCCCCCTGTACTCATTTCATCTGCAATATTGTTCTACTACTTTTTGACACATTTGCTTAAAGTTTAAAGTGTCATTTCAAGTTTTTTAATGTGTAAGGAAAGTGTTCTACAGGACTTTTGTAATAAATTTTATTCTTTATATCTTTATTAGAAAATGGCCTCTAAATTGTCTCCTTAACAGCTCCCTAACTGAGAGTTACTAAGAAATATCTGTATTCTGCGTTTACTATACAACAGAATACAGATGGTAGTCACATGCAAAGAATTCGCAGACCTGCCTCTGCTCTCACTGGCCAGCACCCTCTATTAATAATAAGGAATAGATACACACACAAACATGATTTATATGTGTGCCCTACTATATTTATGCTTGAGCCAAGGTGGAGGGGGGTGAGATTTGATATATAGTAGGGAAGACAGCGTAGGGCCACATAAATACTACCTTTATAGAGACAACCAGCCTGGGTAAGGGAGGCTGGGAAAAACTCTGCATGCTAGTGTCCACGTGGGTATTCCTTTGCAACTCTCGGTTGTTTTCTAGTACAATACACTAATTTCTCAACAAGTGTAATGAGAAAAGTGTTTTATATCCTTTTCCCTATACATTTAACCCCATCACGCCCCTTAATTTTAATTTTATGTTCTAGTCACATATGTCCCCGTCCCTTGCAGGTAGGGTGCGATCTGCTGTTCTGTTTGTGTCAGCATTATATTTAGAAGAGTTCTCTGACACTGGCTCTTTTGATATCCACAGAATCTCAGGAACCTGCCTAGCAATAGCTGAACCAATTGATTCTGCTTGTAACCAAGCATTCTCCATAACTAATGATTTATATTTTAAAACAAATGTCATAATTCTTTTATTTTTTACTTATTTTGTTACCATAGTCATTTCAACTGAAGTGGATGGGGGTCCTGCAACTAATAACATGGAAAATAATAATGTCCTAATTCTACAATACACCTCTCATCGAATACTTTAAGGCTAGTTCACACGTGAACAAAGGGGCGGATTTTGACAGCGGATTTTGCTTCAAAATCCGCCCCTTTACAATGGTGGTCTATGTAGACCACTGGGCTTTTTTTTTCCCGCTAGTGGCGGGCTGCCGCTAGCGGAGAAAAGAAAGGACATGACCTTTCTTCAGGCGGAAGCCGCGCGGCTTCCGCCCCCGGCAGCTCCCTCCTATGTCGGCTCATTCATTTGAGCCAACAGCGGAGGGGAAAGCCGCGACCGTGATGGTCGCGGCAGGCGGGTTTTGACAAGAGAGAGACGCGGCTCACCGCGTCTCTTTCCGTGTCAAAATCCGCGCGGGCAGTTCACGTGTGAACTGACCCTTAGGGAGTTTTATTTGCTCTTGCTGTAAGTTTACTGTATGTTTAGTCCCATTTGTTCTATGCGTAGCTATGCATTTGAATGGGTTCTTAAAGGTAACTGCCAGTGTCCGTATGCAGCCTCTCCACCTGGAAACTATTTTTTTTGCACAGACACAAAGTCCTGCATGTCCATTTTTGTGTCTGTGCAAAAATAAAAAACAGTTTCTAGGTGGAGAGGTTGCATACGGGCACTGGCGGTTACCTTTAAGAACCCATTAAAACCCCCCACAAAGTTAGAGATTCAGTATTGCTTTTAACTACTTACTGCTATAATCATAAATAGTGTATAGGACAGTGACCAGGTTATCCAAACAAGGCCAATGATCAGGATTACACTGAAGGCCCTCTTCAAATGCATGTCGTGCTAACGGAATGCGTACTAGGCGAAGAGCCAGACGACCAATTTTATACCATAGGTTGACATCAGTGGAGTCCAACATAACAGCCTGTCATAGAAAAAAAAAAATACAAAAGTTAGAAATGAGACATCACAAAAAAGGCATTAACATTTCCATTATCATTCTGATGTGATCGGAGTTAAAGTGTAACTAAACTTTCAGACAGCTTTTGATCTATCAGCAGCTTCTGAGATGTTAATACATTTAGATATATTGTTTATTTTGTCTCCTTTCTGTGAAATCCTACATTTTTATTTTACTCTTTCTCTTGCTTCTCTATTGAGAACTTATGCCTGTTTCTCAATGTGTACAGAGTACAAGGCTGTGTAAAATTATGAGGAAATGCGGGTGTGGGAGGGTCACTTCAAACGGATGTATCTTGGTCATTATAACACACAGATGCTTGCTTTTGACGTAAAATGAAAGAGGAGATCCTCTCTTTTAATAGGGCTAGACAGTTATGATCTTAATCAAAATTCTGATTAATTTTACCTCAATTAAGATTAAATAGTGATTATTTAGGTCACCCCTTTCTAACTATGCCCCTATGTATAAGTATGTGTTAGGCAAACCTCACAAAATTCGTCTCATAGGGTTCACCCAGCTGGTTCGTTTGGACACATTTGAACCAAAACTGATAAACATACACTGGGATCTGAAGAGACCTCAGAGCATAATATGCTGAGGCCCACACTAGCACGACTGCCTGTTCTCTTCCAGTCTTTTGACAGATGTCAAAGACCACCGAAGCCTGTGATTAAAAGGGGCGTGGCCTAAATAATTGCATCCAATCCCATCCACCATAGCTGATCAATAACAACCACATACTTCTAGGTTATATTCCATTGCAGTCTCCAGGTCATCTCGTTTTGCTGCAAGCTGAGCCAAGTTTTTATATGTTGAATACTTTAGCATTAACCCAGGATGCTTTAGACCCTCTCGCTCTTCACTCAAAGGCACAGCCTGAAACACAGAACACATTTATATGTAGCACATATATTTTCATAGCATGTATACAAATCCACCGAATTTAGACAACAGCACAAAATATATGCTGTATATACTCGAGTATAAGCCAAATTTTTCAGCACAGTTTTTGTGCTGAAAAAAAAACAACCCTCGGCTTATACTCTCGTCAGCAAAAAAAAATATTTATTTATTTATTTTTAGGAGGGGGGGTCCCAGCACCCAGCAACTACTGCACCCAAAAACTCCGACCATTTTAATTTTTGAAATTTTCCAGTAGCTGCTGCATTCCCCCCCCCCCCCCCCCTAAGGCTTATACTCGAGTCAATAAGTTTTCCCAGTTTTTTGTGGTAAAATTAGGGGCCTCGGCTTATATTCGGGTTGGCTAATACTCGAGTATATATGGTAAGTGAAAAAGAAATAAAATAAAGACTGCAAATTTGGTCATCGATATCCAGATAGATTTTATTGAACAAGATTAAAATTGCACCAGCTAAAAGGCAACTGAAGAGACCATGGAGAACGTACACCATGCATCATATCGATGGACCAAAAGTGGGCCAGAAATGCAATACTGCAAGTTCAACTATGCATCCAGTACTTCTATCATTTTCACTGTTCTGCATCTATAATGGAACAAAACAGTGGGAATAACAGACATGTGAACAGAATCTAGTAAAGCATTCTGACAGAACCAAGGAACTGCACTAAAAAAGTCAAATAGCATTTTACTTACTTCCTGCAACAGACGGGTATCAAGTAGCAGGTGATAGGCCTGGGAGGACTCATCATAGCGGTCAAGCTTCTGTAGGTCCAAGGCCTTGTGATAAAGTGCAAATGCCTCAGCTTCCTACAAAGAAAGGGACAAAGAAATGGTGTTGCAACGTTGCGCATACAAAATGGCAACTTCAAACAAATGACTCTGCTACACGCACCTGCGCCTCTTTGGTCTGAGTTTTGTGGCTTTTAAAAGTCTCTTCATGTTCTCCTTCTACGGCTGAGGTGGCGTTCAGGGCCGCTATACGAATCTAGTAACAAAATAACACAAAAAGGTACAATATATAAAAAACATTACTATAAAAAATAATAATAAAAAAAAAAAAAAAAAAAGTGGCAGCAAATTGAATTACCATTCTGAATGGTTCAATGTGAGTTTTTCCAGCTACGGAGAGGGATCCATTCTAAAACACAAAAAGAGATTTAGATGAATGTTACAGTGACTAGAATATCCACTAATGACATCATCACAGAAAGAAACATAAGTATCTCATGACGACTGAAAATGGCAGAGATTTTTCACCGTTATTTCAGGCTATTATGTGATGGGCTATCCAGATTTTATCAAAATAAGCATATTTGAAAGCCAAAAACGAGTGAGAGTTGCGGTCTTGGCCAAAGTTATTAGTATTCTGGCGTCACTGGTGATCTTCAACAGACAGTGTCAGGACTAGATTTAATTCTACATCCAACATGTATCATTTCATTTTTCCTACAGAGCTGAAGAGAGGAAAATATCAGCTCATCGCAAAGGGTTCCAACAGCTGCTCACTCCCAGAGGATTCATTTAACAATAGAAAACCACCCCTTTAAATTTGCATGACTGGCTTAAAGAGAAAGGTCGCTAATATATAACACTGTAGGTCGGGATCTGATCCCAAGACTCCCACCCTGAACGACCCTGTAGACATATCATAGTGATGACATTTGCTTGGATATTGACAAAAGCAAAAACAGGAGGAGAGGAGGTCAGATGACTTTACACCTTTGGATAAGCTTCTCAGATACTTGAGGTAAAATATAGTTATTGATTAAACAGGCTTGCAGAATAACAACTGATAATAAGCTATGATAAAGTAGTGTCTTGAAAATAAAAAAATAAATAAAACTACAAGAGGCGATCCAACAAATTTTTTTTGTCTGTTTTTTTTGCACAATTCCTTTCTCATTGAATCCACTGGGGCGACACAGCACCATAAGTATAGGCTTGGCAACCAGAAGGTTATACTAAGAGCAGTAGGAGAGCGAAAGAAGAATCAATATAACTGAGACATGACAAATACATCCAGAAGACAAAAGACAACATCACAGAGGATGAGATCTGTGTCCCCCAATGACTAACAAGAAAGGGATTTTAGAGCGAGATCACAAAGCCAAATTCATCACTAATATCATCGGGGAATACAGTGCTATGGGATGTCCTAAACAAGTTCCAGAGGGTGGGAAGAGAATCCGCCAAGAAACCGCATGAGGTGAAGACTAGATGCAGGATCCTTAAGATCAGATGGTGACTTGGAAGAGCAGTAAAGCTAGATGTTAAGAAAACCTGACCATGTGGACACAGGGGGCGGTCACTCAGAACAGAGGTTCAGCCTTGAACCTACAGAAGAACCACAAAGCAGAGAGAAGCTACATCCAAGGGTGAATGTGCAAGCCACAAAGGGAAACAGTCAGACATGACTAGAAGAATACATTCCACCTAAGATGGATAAGAACCTTCCAGAAAGAGAGACCAGTTAGGAAGGAAGTGGGGGAACAAAATCTGATGGGAGGGGCACCATCATAATGACAAAAGATCTCCACATCCCATATCCTGGAGGAGGAAGAGGGATTTGCCAATAAGGAAGAGATGACCACCAAAAAGGCCAGTAAAGTTTAACAGACACAGTCATAACTAAAGTCATAACTCTTTCAAAAGGACAAGATGGCCACACCAAGAAGACTTGGCATTTTGAGGACACAAAAAGAAACTGTGGAGAAGAAGCAAATAATTTGCAACAGCCAAGATGAGCAGTCACCACCCAGATATGAACCAGGCGGATAGCCGTTGGGCATTAAGTCCAAGCCCAGGACAGAGTAATGTGGAATGACAAGTCTATAGACAGACAGCAGAAGAAGGGTCTGGACCACAGAAGCCAGAAAATAATAGCATAGTGGAGGACCATAGAGAAGCCTGAAACAAGTTAAGAGCCCAGGAATTGATGTGGGAATAGGTGCCCTGTGCCTCAGTGTATGGGACCCCTGGTGGATGAAATAGGCACTAGAGCGTATAGCCCACAATATTTTAAATTCCTAGTGTCAGCCTCCTGGTGGCTGGTCCCATACTCATGGTACTGAATTCCCCAATGATATTGAGAAATAACAAAACAATACATACTCATCTGTCTGTTAGAGAGGGGGTCAAGTGGGAGTCTCCATTTCCCCAGTCTTTGCTTTTTGCTTGTACGCAAGTTGTTTTTTTTTAGCCAATCAGTGCCTGCGCAATGACGTTCTATTCAACAAGAGTATCAGTGCTCAGCCACAGACTGGCTGACCCGCTCCTGTGTGGCCAAAGGTCAGGGAGACCAGGGACCCAAACAGAACTTGCAATGCAATGCAAGTAAAAATATTAATTGGAACAACCCTTTAAATCCAGCACATTTACCCATTTAATACTTACAAACCACAGTTGTTACAGAGGAAGACAAAAAACACTTTGGAGGTGTTGAAAAACAGACGACTGTTTGCAGGAGCTACAGCATTCGCTGTGGCCTCTACACCACTTACAGAGTGCCAGATATTTTATAGCAGCTGTACTTGGTATTACAGTTCAACACCATTTGCTGGAATGGAACTGAGCCTATAAGGTATATAAACAGGTCACTGGCCTTTGAAGCAGAACTGACACTCACCTGAGTGGTGAGACTGCATCAAAAAGCTAATTTGTGTGTCTGATATGGATACCTTAAAGGACAATATTTTAGTCCTGGAATATCCATTTAATGGCAGTGACCCATTTCAACACAAAGTGGAAATAACAGGACAGATCAAATAGGGCTGCGTTCACCTTAGGATCCTGTCTTTCACTGATAATGAGACATATGAATAGTCCCTTTACCAACAGAGTGTGACAGACCAGACTCTGCTATTCTTCATGGCAAAATATCACCAGAGACCAATTCTTGTCAGAAATACCAAAACTCTTGATGGAAAACCCCAATGCAATCCTAGAAGGCAAAAGTGAACAGAGTCTAAATGCAATGACAACACTGGCAGATGCTCTAACTTCTGAATGAAAGAGCCGTCTGCGCTGTCTCAGGACAAGGTTTCTCACGGGTTGTTCTGCCATTCTCTCCATCAAGTTGAATCCTTACATCTCTGTTCATTTTCTGGATTAGTAGGCACTTTATAGAAGAAGTCTCCCACATGATCACACCGGTGGTCTTCTAGACAAAAATAACCAGCAAGATTCACCCAGATAACGGTCAGCAAGAGTCACACATGACTGTGCTATGTCTTTCTCAGCTTTTTGGACACTCCACACTAGCACCATTACAGATTTCTGAGAAGTTAACTTTACTTTCTCAAAACTAATAGAGAAATATTTAGAATGAGAATATAAATAAAAGACTGATCTTATATTTAAATTGATTGTCCAATGTCCACAAATAAATGTTACTGTTTGGAGAGTAAAAAGTTCTACAATTTTCCTATTTTTGAATCAATTCCTCGCTGTTTTCTAGATCTCTGCTCTGCTGTCATGCTTTGTTTACTTCCAGTGGATAAACATCAGTCCATGGTCATGTGATATACGGTCCACGGCCTTTGTGATATACGGTCCATGGTCATGTGATGGACACACAGGTGCACAGCTTGATACAGTCACAGCACAGTAATCAGACACCTCCCGTGTAACAAGTCATAGCCTTGGTGCACATCTGCACACGGGTTTCCGTTCGGGAGGTCCACTTGGGAATCCCTGAATGGATAACTAATCCACATAAAAAAGCAGCTGCCTCACGCTGCTAAGACAAAGCTCTGGGTTGCCCTGGAGGACTCGTTGAGCCCCGTTCCCCTCACTGCACTTCCCTGGCTCCCTGAGAAGTACTGGTCCGATGATCAGCGGTATCCGCTTCCCTACGTGGCGCGCCAGACCATGGGAGTTTATCGCAGGTTCAGTGCCCTGCGTCTCCTCTCCACGAATGATGGCCCCATGACTCCCGTCTCGGGTCACCCGGATTTTCCTGCAGCCCTGGGTTCTTCTTTTCTCTCTTATCGTGCGGGTCTTCCCATCCTCTACTTCAAACAGGTCACCTCGGGGTCCTCACTTCTTTCCCGTTCTGAGATTCTAACCCAGACCTCCTGTCCGGACACACCTCTCTTCCACTGGCAGTACGCTCAACTTTCCCACTTCTACTCTTCTATACGATCTTCCCGGGATCTCCACAGACCCCTGTCACCGTTCGAGCGTTTCTGTATTTCCCCCTCCTCCCCCTCCCATACTGTCTCTCTTCTTTATGGTCTCTTGTTGGACGGGGCGGAGGATTCGCTTCCATCGTTCACCACTGGGTGGGAGAGGGAATTGGGGGTTTCATTCCCCCCGGATGTGTGGTCGTCGGCCTTTCGTGTGTGCCATACTTTCTCCATGTCATGTAGGGCACAGGAGACCAATTTCAAGATACTCTCCAGATGGTATAGAGTCCCGGCCCTCCTGCATGATATATACCCCTCCACTTCAGATAGATGCTGGAGGTGTCTCTCCGAGCGAGGCACGATGGCCCATATCTGGTGGGGATGCCCTCTTCTACGCCCCTTCTGGACCAGGGTCAGACAGGTGATTCGGCAAGTGACGGGAATTGACTTGGAGGACGATCCTGCGCCCCTACTTCTTTCATTATTCTCCCGGACGTTTCGCAAATCCACCCGTAGGCTTCTTGGATTTTTGTTAGTTGCTGCTCGCTCTGTTATTCCTAGGCTTTGGAAGTCCTCGACTCCTCCTTCGCTCCTTGGCTGGCTAAGTGAGATTCTTGCTCTGCGAACTATGGAGACCCTGGTGGCTGAGCTCCACCAAGACGAAACCAAACATCAGCAGACTTGGTTCCTTTGGAACCATTTCTATTATTCTGCCGATTTCCGCTCCCTCTTCCCTTCTGTGGCCCCTGTGTAGTGTCCCCTTGTGCTGTCTGTTCATATGTTTTTCTGTTTGCTTTGTCTGGCAATAGATATTCCGATGTTTTCTAGGTTTATATATCTGTTTTGTTTTGGAACTCTGCTGTGACAGAGCGTTTCTTTATCCCTTGCACCCTTATCTCCCCCTTCCCACCCCCCTTTCCTCATCCCCCGAACTTTACCGTTGTACCATATTTCTTTGCTCCTCCCTGACCCCCCCTTCCCCTTTTCCCCTCCCCTTTCTGGTTTTGTAAAAATTGTAAAACTTTCAATAAACTTTTAATGTTGAAAAAAAGCAGCTGCCTTAGGAAAACTGTGGATCCCATAGACTATAATGGGTCTGCGAGGTTTTCGTTCAGTTAGGGGGCATTCACACTACCGTCAGTGTCCGACAGGTAGTGTCCGCTGCTAATGTCCGTTCAAAATCTTGCACAGCCATTAGCATCGGACACTAGCTGTGTCCGTGACATTTTACATTCATTTAAATGGAGATCGGGTGCATTGTTTTACACTCCGTGCCTGTCCTTAAGTGTCCGTTCCTAAAGATGTCCGACTTTTCAAGCGGACAGAAAAAAACCTACATGTCGGGTTTTGCTGTCCGCTTGAAAAGTCAGACATCTTTGGGAACGGACAGTTAAGGACAAGCACGGAGTGTAAAAGAACGCACCCGATGTCCATTTACATCAATACAAAATGTCACAGACACAGCTAGTGTCTGATGCTAATGTCCACACAAGATTTTGAACGGACATTAGCAGCGGACACTACCTGTCAGACACCGACGGTAGTGTGAACGCTCCCTAACTGAACGAAAAGGGTGAAAAACTAGGAGAGAAAAGCGCTGCTTGAAGGGTTTTCTCTCTGCATTTTTCATATGGCGAGCTGTAAACTAAATGCCTGTACGGAGACCGGGCGCAGATGTGAACCGAGCCATACACCTGTCCATCACATGATCATGGAGTTTTCACTATACAAACAGTAACATTTATTTGCAGAAACTGGACAAGCCCTTTAACCAGGGTAAAATATTGACAGCAGCGCACATTTGCCTCCTGGCCTTCTCGGGCTCATCGCTGCATGGTGGGGAGTGAAATAATATCAGCAGCATTAACCTGTCAGCAGACAGTCAGGGCACAGCACAAGTCTCCAGGGCTGCAGGAAGAGGCATACACACCACAGAGAACAATGCAGTATGTAATCGTCCATCCCCCTCACAGACAGACAGACAGACAGACAGACAGACAGTCACGTGGTCTGTAAGAGTATGTGTGTAAGTCAGGTGTCAGTAGCCGGCACACGTCACAATGTAATGACACAATACATACAGGTACTTATACGCCACCAGCCCTCAATAAAGCTACGTCCTTCGGCAAGTAGAACTCCCCCTAGAGAATGAATGAGCGCGCTCGGCCCGGCTCCCACCCCCCTCCTCTGTGCACTTTGCACCCGTCCACGTCCTTTGGCGCTCAGCGGGATGTTTTCTCTTCCAGCAGAAAGAATAACCGGGAGAAAACCGTAAAACTCACCTCTGGTCACCACGGCAACCGGCTCCGTGCAGGACCATTCGCACCCCGTAGTATCGCGGCGGATTATAGGCTAGGCTTCCAGTCACAAAATAACCAATCAACACATTCCTTTTTACAAGCCAACCACTTTGAGGAGTGCTGGAAGTCCGCGCTATACACCCGGAAATACCTATAGTGAGCGGAGATGCGGCCAACAGCGCCCTCTAGTGGCAGTCTCTGTATGTGGAGGCGCGCCTGCAGGGGGCAAGTACAGCAGTGTATGCCAAATACCTGCCAGGGTGCCAGCTTCATCCTGTACAAGTGGAACATCTTATATAATATAATAACATATAACATAGCCTTGCTCTTAGATACTGTCAGCAGTGACTGTGCACAAGGGATAGCAATGAAATCATAATCAAATCATTTGCTGTGAAATTCCTAGCGTTATTTCTGCTGCTTTTCCAATGTTTAACCCTGTGCATTGCAAAGAGCGACCCCCAGTGTATACTGTATAACTGGTACACTGCCAGTTTTATATCCACACCACAGATGCTGTGCTTGCCAACTGTACTGGAGACTCTAGGGGTAACCTCCCAGAAAGGAGGGCGAATCTCCTGAGCCCATCTTTTTATATACGCTCCGCTCATTCTGAACGTTTGGGCGAGTTCACACAGAGTTAACGCGTGCGCAGAATGTGAGCGCTCAAAACAGATCCTATTCATTTCAATGTGTCGGCTTACGGGCGCTACACATTGAAATCAATAGGAGGCTTTTAGCCTTCACACGGAGTAATGCTCCACGCATTTTGCCACAAATTACATGTGTAAAAATACATTGTGGTAAGCCATTGAGTTTTTTTCTTCATTTAACGCACGTAATTTTGCAAGCACAAAATGATGAGCGTTATACGCCCGTAAGCCGACACATTGAAATGAATGGGATCTGTTTTGAGCGCTCACATTTTGACACGTGTATACGTGCGTTAACTCCGTGTGAACTAAGCCTTTTACGTTCAGAATGAGCAGAGTGTATACTCTGTGAAGACTTAGGCTACAGCCCCACGCTGCGGAAACGCAGCTTTTTTGTTGTTGGAAGATTTTGTTGCTTTTTTGAGCCAAAGCCAAAAGTGGATTGCATAGAAGGGAGAAGTATAAGAACTTCTTATATATTTCCCATTCCTTTTGGAACCATACTTGGCTTTGGCTCACAAAACTGCTGCAAAATCTGCAACAAAAACAGCTGCGTTTCCGCAATGTGGGGCCTCAGTCTTATTGTCCAAATCACAAGAAAGGAGGTGTTGGTCTTACCTGAAATTTTTGTGGCATGTTGTTCTTCCGGATATTACATCACAAATGTTGGCAAGTATGACTTACAATGCAAAGGGGTATTGTATAATTTCAAGCTATGCCACATCCACAGCATAGTTGATTACTAGGTGATCGGTGGAGATCCAGCCAATAGAGACCCGCTTTAAAGAGGTCGCCATGAGCTGACTAGTGGTCCACGTCTTTTTTTCCTTTTTGTATATATTATGTTAGTGAATAGAGTCACATTGTGACCCTGGGAGCGCCCTGACCGCAACTTCTAATGTCAAAAACAATATTCTTGTGACTAAAAGTTGCTGTCACAGCACTCTTAGGGTCACAATGCAACTCCATTCACTACCATTATTGTAAGGGTCACAAGTTGGCCTGGCTATCTTTGGTCGTGCAATGGCAGTGACCATGTAGCCCTAGCCTAAATGAACTTTCCAAGATATCAGATTTTATGATTAAAAGTATCTGATTGGTGGGAGCCTAACAACTATTCCATGCACTGATCATCTGTATGGGGCCGCTTCCACCTGTACTATACACAACACAGGGCCACAGGCATAAATCTCCAGTCTGTGTTTAGGGTGTAGGTGTCACTGCAGCTTCACTGCTAGTCACTTCATTGGGAACTAAGCAGCAAATTCTCGAAGTAGAGAAAAGAACACTGAGCAGCCAAAATAGTGTAGATCTGTTGTGGTTTGGGAGATCACAAAATCGTGAAATATAAAAAGAGAATAAGACCAGTTGGCCTCTCACCTGGAGGAGTTGTGAGAATGTCACAACCTCATAAACAGCATGTATGGATACCCAGGTGGAGGAGGCAGCAAAGCACCGCTGACAACACTGGACACCGGACCATGGACGGGAGTGCAATGGGAGGAAACAAAGAGGGGTTATGTTGGCGCATTCTGGTCACAAAGATCTGATGCGTGTAGGGTGATATGTACACTTTATTGGTTTCCTCCCAAGCAGCAAATCCTGGCACTAAACAGGGCATGGAGCTTTCTGCTTTCAGCCGTGTTGTGTATGGTATGTGCACCAAAAGCAGCCCCGTACAGCTGATTGGTGCAGGACCACCTGTTGGCCCCCTCAGATCAGATATGCTAAGGATAGGCCATAAAATGTGCTATTTTGGACAATCCATTTAAAGCCACCCAACCACTTTAAACTGCTACCATAGTGCTGGAGATGCTGTCAAATGAATGAAAATCATACCTTTGTTATGTTTCACAGCCTCATAGAAAAAAACTTTTTTATGGAAATAAAGACCTTGGAGCACTTGGGGATTTCTCTTCTATTCCTGAGTATCGCTGAATCATTACAAAACACATCCCTTATTCAGTTAATGTAGCTGCGATGGGTAGTGGGAGTTGAACACACACACACACACACACACACACACACACACACACACACACACACACACACACACACACACACACACACACACACACACACACCTCTGATACCAGCAACAGAATAAAAGCTCACATTCTATGCATCCATGGGGCTGTGAACCATAGGAAAGGTCTGAGCTTTATTTTTTTTTTACAGCATCTCCAGGACTATGGTAGAAGTTTTAAGTGGTTGAAGGGGGTGATAGACTTCCTTTAAAGAGGACCTTACACCGATTTGGGCACAGGCAATTCCATATATTGCTGGAAAGCTGACAGTGCGCTGAATTCAGCGCACTGTCGGCTTTCCCAATCTGTGCCCCGGGTAAAGAGCTATTGGTCCCGGTACCGTATCTCTTTACAGTCAGAAGGGAGTGAGCCGGGAGAAACACCCCCTCCCCTCCTGATAATACTTGTCTATGGACGAGCACTGTGAGCAGAGGGAGGGGGCGTTCCTCCCCACTCACACTGTACAGCGCTATTGGCGCTGCTGTGGAGAAGGATGTACCCGAGTGTCAGAAACGCCCTTCTGACTGTAAAGAGCTACGGTACCGGGAGCGATAGCGCTTTACCCGGACCACAGATCGTGAAAGCCGACAGTGCGCTGAATTCAGCGCACTGTCAGCTTTCCATCGGTATATAGAACTGCCTGTGTCCAAATCAGTGAAAGGTCCTCTTTAAGGCCTTACATGCACATAGTGTTTTGGTCAGCAATTTTAATCAGTTATTGTGTCCCAAAACCAGGACTGCAGACAACACTGAGACAGGGCCAGTTTTAGATAAACAATGGCCCTGGGCAATATTAAAAGTGAGGCCCCAAATGCTGATATACCAACAATACTATCATAGTCACTAAATTCAGAAGGCGGTTGCAGTAGTTCCAGTGGAAGCCCCCTTTCTATCCCACAAACAATAATAACCACAGTGCCATCCTATCAGTATAGTCCCTGCTTATAAATAGTGCCCCGTACCAGTAATAGTCCCCCTTATCCGTAATAGTTCCTCTTACATGTGATTTGATGAAGATTTCACCCTTTGCACCAAAATCTGTGTGGAAGGCATAGATTTTGTTGTGAACTTTCCATTGGATCATAAAATAAAGTCAATCCCTGTGAATGTACCATGATAAATTTGACACAGTGGGGGGTATTTACTAACCCATCTATGCCTTAAGAATTCAGAAGCATCTCAGCCAGCCTAGGACTGTATGAAGACTAGTGTACAGAATGCCATTATTCACACTGCAGTTGTTTGCAGACTATGCACCAATTCTGAAGTCCGCAGTTTGGCACAAATGGTTCATACTTTTACCTCTATCCAGACTATTACCTGTGCTCGTTTCCAAGTACTGGCCAAAGTATGGTTGGATAACAGACCATGCAAGGTATAGTGACTTTAGCATCATCTTCAAGTTTCTATGGAGATCAGTGGTGTCACAAAGTATAATATAGTGAAAGGCTGGTAGTCTGCATAGACACTAGTGGAACACAGATTGCTGTTAAATTGAATTATTATATTACTTGTCTCTGTCCGCGACTTTGTCTGCGTGTTGTTGGCGTCGATGATCCGCCTATATTCAGCAAATTACTGCCGTAGATGGGTCGGCTGCCCTGCTGCTCAACTTGTTCCTTGCACCGTGCCTGTGATTGTTCTGGCATCTCAGCAGTTTGCTGGGACGCCATATGAGCATGTTGTTGGCGTCGATGATACCCTTTGAGTCCAGCTTGAGGAGTACTCTGTTGACTTCTGGCTACCTTCATAGTGCTCGTCTTTTTGAGAATTTTGTGACAAATTAGATTTTGTTTTTTTCCCGGCATGTTTAAAACTGGCAAACTGACAATTTGGATTAAAAGGGTTGTCTCAAGTCAGTGTTTCAGCACTGACGCAGATCAGATAATATGCAGATGCTTTTACAGAATGGACTCAGTGTTATCTGTGTGTACATAGAGAGATAACAGACCAGGCTTTAACCTGCAATTAGCTGCTGCCAAGAGCAATTAAATATAGTATAGGAACATAAATTCATAACAGCCATGATGCCATGTCATTTACTGGGATAAAAAAGTATCCTGTGTGTTAATCCAGGGTTACAAACTATCTATGTACCAAATTTCATCCAAATCCATTCAGCCTTTTTTGTGTGATCGAGTAGTAAACACACAAAAAAAAAAAAAAAATCACATTTATAATATTAGTAGTATTTCTGTAACTTGGGCAAGTGTCAGAGGGATAATGCCCTGTACGATTATCTTCTCTTGTGGTGCATATGCTGCAGATTTTCTATCTGGATTTGTGGACCGAAAATCCACTGTATAGCCAAAAAACACTGGAGGGGTTTTAACAAATATAAATAACGTGAACATTAAATTCACATTGTGTAAATTCAGATTATAGGTATGTTCACCCGGTAAAATATTTCCTAGCTGAAAAATTCAGCTTCAGGAATTTTATTGCTTAGGGGGCGTTCACATTACCGTCGGTGTCCGACAGCTAGTGTCCGCTGCTCATGTCCATGAAAAATCTTGCACGGACATTAGCATCGGACACTAGCTGTGTCCGTGACATTTTGCATTGATTTAAATGGACATCGGGTGCGATCTTTTACTGTCCGTGGGTGTCCTTAACTGTCCGTTCCAAAAGATGTCCGACTTTTCAAGCGGACAGCAAAACCCGACATGTAAGTTTTTGCTGTTAAGGACACCCACGGACAGTAAAAGATCGCACCCGATGTTCATTTAAAATCAATGCAAAATGTCACGGACACAGCTAGTGTCCGATGCTAATGTCCGCACGAGATTTTGCACGGACATTAGCTCCCTTGATCAAATTCTGCAATGAATTCCACATCAAATTTCGCACCTGCCAGGCGGTGTTTTTCCACCTCTCATTCACTTTAATGTGGCAGAATACACATCAAACATGATGCTTATTTTTTTCTGTTAGCTGGAGAAAAAAAACAAACAAAAACAAAACAGCATTTGCCTCCCATTTTGCTGTGTTAGCCTACCCTATTACTGTAGAATGCATGCAAAGAGTGAAATCAGCCGGAAAATGCACATGGAAATATTGTCACAGATTTGCTACAGAAAATTTAACCCTATGAAATTCACGTTTTGTTTTAATGGCCTGTTCTTACTATAGATCATCAATAGAGTAGAATCTGCCTGGTCACTTTGCATTGTAGGTTTCAGGCACAACATATAGATAAGATTATACACAGAATCCTCAATCCTTATAATGCTGTAGGAGAACTGCACAATTTCATGCACAAGAACATGCTTCTGAATTTCTCAAAAATAAATCCCCTAGATAACCAACCAAGAATATAAATGAATAGTGCAGATGAAATCCAGACAAACCATACTTTTTGTTCTTTATTGGACCATTATACTGCCACAAGATTCTTCCAACATCCAGCATTAAAATGTATTATTAAATGATGACTGTGATTGTTGGGATGTTATCCATAGCCTTGAGGTATTCTAAGCTGACACATTTCCTTATTTCACCAGATCTTAACCTTAGATGTCATCTTGGACAAAAGTAGAAAAGACAGGAATGTGTTCTAAGAGATGATCCCATTGTGGTCTACTGAAGGTCACAAGTAGGTCATAACTGTTCCATTCTTTCCTATCTGCCATGGCTCCAGAGGGTGATAGCGTAGTATAATCCTGTAGAACAAGAACATTAGACATCTAGTTTTCTATGTATGCGTTATAACAGTAATAATCACAATAGATTACAGGTAGATGCCTTTACAGGATTGAATTGAAAGCACAGTGTTGGGCCAGTTATCAAAACTGGAACAGCAGGTCCATAAAGTAATATTCAAGCATAGTTTTATGAACCCCCGTGGGGAAGGGGGGGGGGTCCTCTGCTCAAGTCTACCCTCTATTAGACATAGTGGAGAGTTTCTGCAAACACTGGCACCTACTCTGCGTAGGCACCATTGAATTCAATGTTTAAGAAATAGTCTCACCTAAAAGCAAAGCATGTATTAAAAAAAAAATGTGCATTTGTTTTCATGCGGAATCTATCAGATAAAAACTCCATGTGCCTCTGTAAGAAATCAGAGGTACAGCAGAAGATTAGTTCACTTCAGTGCCAGGCCTATTGCTGCTCCATATAAAGTAGAGCCATGACATGGCAATATGGATGAGCCTTACAAGTCATTTTATTTTTCACTAATCTCCATTGAATGTATTACACAAACAGATGAATTCTTTCTACGACTCCCCAGTATATGCTGTACCTGTCTTGTCCCAAGTTTAATTCTTTGGTTAAGAACTCAAAGAACTTAGCACTGTGCTCCTTATTCTGCTCTGCAGTGCCCACAACTCCGATGGAAGAGATTACCAGTTGAGCACAAGGGGCTGACGAGCCACCTATCACCATTGACAGACCACTCCTCACGGTTGCATTAACCCTCTGTGGAAACAAATATAAACAGGTTGTTGTTTCAGGTTACCACATACTCCCAACTGCAATGCAGCTTTTTATATTGCAATTTCAAGACACATTAACCCCTAGAACCAGGTTTGTCAACTTAAAGTGATACATGCCATTAAAGTGTTTGTCCAAGATCAGGCATTGATGGCCTATCCTTAGGATAAGGTCTTCAAATTCAGATCAGCACCCTCACCAATCAGCTGATGTCCATACATCGTATAGAGCCAGAAACAGATAGACCAATGGACAGTGGCTATGCAGCACTGGAATGAGAGCACAGCTGCGATAATGTGACCTGGCAGGGATATGCCATCAATGTCTGATATCAAATTTTTTATCCAGCAAGGCATTTAACAATTTGAGGTATGGCTTTATTAGGACATGGCTCCATGTTAGTTATAGATACACAAAAGGTTTTCCTTCTTTACCATGGCAAGATCCAGTCAAGTTTTAGTACTAAATGTACAGCCATAATATGTGTAACTTAATTCACATTACGGTGTTTGAACTGGGAAACACGCTCCACGTATTGGCATGTCTGCAACTCAGCTGAACTGATACAATGGGGAGAATTTATTATCTCTATTAGGCCTGGGTTTCTTAACTTGGTGTATCTTAGGCACAAGGCCCTTTCTTGCATCTCTAGTGTAACACATTCCTCGTTCAACTTGCACACCACTTTTTCAGAAAGTGGGCAAAGCGGACGAGGGCTGTGATGTGAATTAAAACTGGTGTGAATTATACAAGAAAAGCCAGTCTTATTAAATACCAGTCCTTGTTTCCCAACCCAAACACGTGAATAGAATCATTGCATTAGTATTTGTAGGCCACAACCAGAAGTATTATATAAAAAGTTGTACTTCTACTGCGTTTTCAACCCAAAGATGCTAATGCACAATACTGACCTCAGGAACGGAATTGGGGACTTCACAGGTAGTAACCTCTCAATTCCCTTCTTGAGGCCAGACGACAACAATGGAGCTGCAGGATTGAACTGTATGGGAAGGCACTGGAGCACCAGTGAATATGTTATTGTTTGCTTGTTTGTTTGTTTTTTTTTTTAAAACCTCCTGGCCTAATTAAGCGATAAAATTTTAGGCCGGACAACGCCTTTAAGCTTCAAATCCAGCAGCTTTCATGCCCTAAAGAAATTCACTTATGGAGTGGATCCATAAGGGACTGGGTCTAGTCTTTCAAATAAAACCTGTGCCTTAATACCAAAAGATTGCAGTAAAAGTTGAATGTCCTTCTTTGACTTTATTTTTACTTAACAAGTTAATGACATTTCTGTGCACTTTCCATGTAGATATAACTTGTTTTGCTAGTTTCTACCCCATTTTTAAGCAACACTGAACTATGTCCTATTTCTTTATTTACTAAGTGTGTACAGTATTTACATGAGCAATTTTGTCCCACTTTTCCTAGTTCCAGAACATTCGGGGGGGGGGGGTTCAAAAAAGGGGTCACAACCAGAACCCTCAGAAAAGCTTGGCGGAATGCTCCTGAATTCACTGTTTTTTTTACTCGTTTTATACATAATGTGGGCACATTATATACTATTCATGTCCCAAAAAAGGGGAATAACAAGCATGCTGCGCGTCTGTGTGAACAAAAAAAAAAAATTATGACATGCACAAAAAGGGGTTTGACTATGTCAAAAGGAAATATGGTCACCCCAAAACTTTTTACTCCCTTCTTCACATCAAATCACGGCCTATCACAAGAAGAACACGTAAGCTGTATGCACAGTTGGCCATTTTCCTGTGACCTCTCCCGTTCAGCCACAGGAAAACGGCTGACGGACATGCACAGTCGGTGCTTTTGGACAAAGAGAAGAGGAGCATGAGAGAAGAGGCGGAGAAGAAGATGGAGGCCATCGCTGGAGAGTTTTCAGGCAGCACTGGGAATGCCCACAATGCTGTGAGAAAACTCATTTACATAAGGAATAAAAGATGATATTTCTACAGAACAGAACATCAGAATAATAAAGGTAAGAGAAGGATAGCCTTTCTTAAAGGGATCACAGGAAGTAAGCGGCCATTTTTTTGTGGCCTGAGGGCATGCGCAGTTGGCTCTGCCCGAGGCCTACAATTTTTAAAGCCTGCGCCGGAAGAAGACGTTCCTGAAGAAGATTGAGGTGGCGCTGGAGAGTTCTCTGGCAGCATTGGGGATTCCCCCAGTGCTGCAAGAGAACTCTTTTGCATACCGGTGAAAACTGGTATTTCTACAGAACGGCAGGCCAAAGAAGACATCTAAAGGTAGAAAAAGAATAGCCTTTCTTAAGGCTATTCCAACGTGTTAGGGACAAAAAATTACTTCTGAATGATAGGATCCCTTTAAGGCTATTGCTACATGTATTTAATTTAAAAAGGAGTATTCTACTTTAATCCCTTTAATTCTTGCCAGAAAGTTCAGGTATCCTCACAGCAGCCGGGAAATTAAGACTTGGTGTAGGATATGCTATTCTTAATAAAGTCCCACCAATATATAAGGTCTAAATCAGCATTTCTCACTTGCACATATACAAAAGCAGAGTGATCAGAGTTCAGCCTGTTGTAATTTAGAGTATGCATTTAGAGTATGACAGGCCCTGCTAACTCACATCTTTAGGTTTGGCCAGAATTGATGCAGCAGCTGCACAAAGCTTCTCAGCAAAGTCCTCTGGAATACATTGAAGGTTAGTATCAAAATCCAGGAAAGGCATATTGAGATTCGGCAGCACACAGCAAGATGACTGCTAACTGGTCTTGTATACAGCAAAGGACAGACTGGAAACTGCCGATTGGTTTATTCCTGATACGCCTCTCAGCAGCTACATTCTTCCTCTTAAAGATACAGACACACATGAGCTGGATCTTGGCTTGTGTAATAGAGCAAATGTAAGACTGTAACTAGCATCATGTCTTCTGTATATAACAGCTACGCAAGCTATTAAGGAGGCATTTTTAGCAGATCCCAATAGATCCTGATAGATTCCATAATGCATTTTACTGCTGTTTTGCAATAATATATAAATACAAACATAAAAGATAATGCGACCAGATGCCTCATTTGTAGCATTCACTGCATCTAAATAAAACATTTTTTAAATCTTACTGAAAAATCAAGTGTGGGAGCTTGCAAATGTGATAACTGGCGTACAAGGCGTAATAAATGTGTCCCAGCGTGTTTTAAAAACAGCAGTGTGTTTTTCATTATAAAAACAGATGTCACACAGCCATGTGCTTGAGAACTAAGGGTATGTTCAGATGGAGGAAAAGGTCACGGAAACCTTTTCCGCCATATGAAATTTCTGTGTGGCTAGCCGCGACGGGATGCCGATGCAGCATTCCACTCCTGATTAGGCCCAAATGAATGGGCCTAAACAGGAGTGTATCTCGAGCTGCGGACGCCGCGGCTGTATCAGCCGCGGAATCTGCGGCAAGATAGGGCATCTCACTTCATTTTTCCACTACTAGTTAGCGGGAAAAAAAGCAAACCACTCCCAGTGAGAGCCGTTTTTGCAAGCCGATTTTGAGCCGGATTCCGCGTCAAAATCCGCCTGCAAAAAACTCAGTGTGAACTAGCCCTAACCCTGTATTCCCATGCAGTACCAGACTGAAGGGCCTAGGGCCACATAATACTGTGTGCAGGACAATATACTGTGTGGAGGGGCCGCTATGGGACATTATACTATAAGGAGGGGCCACAGTGGGACATTATAGAGTCTGGAGGACACTTTGGGACATTATAGTGTGTGTAAATGGGGTGTTATACCGTGTAGGGGCCAGGAAAGGTGGTGCTATGCCGTGAGAGGTGGGGCAAGTCAAAAGTCTGCTATGGGGCCCAGTCTTTGCTAGTTATGCTCCTGAGAGTTACGGAGTATTTATCATGCCCTATAGTTCTGTGCATGCTACAATAGCTAAATGGCTACTGTACTGGGAATGACACAGCTATGGAGCACCACATGCACACTTAAGATTTTAATTAAGGAGCTGTGATTCAGGCATATCACACTGGGCTTCCAGCAGGAATTTTGAAGGCCCCCCTCCCTTGCTCCACATGGTATATAATGCTCCACACAGTACAAATACTCCGAAGATCCCAAACACAGTATATGCTATACTCCCCAGAGGCCCTCCCAGTATAATGCTCCACAGTGCCTCCACACACAGTGTAATGCTCCACAGGCGCCCCACACAACATGCTCTCCAGAGGCCTTCCCTTTGTATAATGCTTGAGAGGGTCCCTACATAGTATGTTATACCCCCCAGCAGCCCCATTCATTATAATGCTCCACAGTGTCCGCAAACAGTATAATATACTTCCCCCAGCTGTCCCACACAGTATAATTTCCTCCCCAGACTGATTAGCCACTTCAGGCGAACCCCTCGAAATTTGTTTCCACGAATATTCATGAGGTTTGGCCCACTGGTACATTTCGGTGCTATTATTATACTCTGGAGTCTCTTCAGACTCCAGAGTATGATAAGGAAAGGCCCAAGGGAGGTGATAGAAAATAACAAACACTTATACTCACCTTGCCTCAACTCTCCTGGACATCCTCGTATTACTGCGCCAGCTTCCTCTTCAGGTCCGAGGCTGCGTCCTGGAAGTTAATGCTGAGGCCTATAATGCCAGCGTGCACTATGTAACTTTTGAGGCCCTGGAACATGTGACTTCAGCCACAGGCCACAATGATGCCAGCCAACCAGACACCCGGAAGAGGCGAGTATAAATGTTTATTTTTATTCACCTCCCCGGACAGGCTTCCATGAACATTAAAATTGTCCCATCTGACGTAATATATGTCATGCTCTATTTTTTACTCATTTTCACAGATCCCTCCATACACTATAATGTATAGCGGGTCCATGAAAAAGGACAATCCTCAGTTGCAAAACAGCCATGAAAAATGGATGTTTTTCACTGTCATTTTCAATGTTTTTTGTGTAAATTTAACCTAAGAGTTTTCAGATGCCATTTTTTAAGCCAAACCAGAAGTGGTGTGACTGACAAAAATTAGCACCTGTTCTGTTGTTGATTCTACATGGATTGCTGTGAAAATCAGAAGTTTCTCTCTTCTGCCTACAGATACTGCTGAGAACTACTATGTGACCCCAGATTGCTCAAAGACTTGCTCCCCTATATTTTCACACCCTTTATGATCCACACCTTGTTCTGGCTACAAAAATAACATCAGAAACCTAACCATTTAAACATACCCTAAATAATGTTAGATTCAAGTAGCTTAGAAGACTTTTAAATGTACACATCTTCAGTTTATTTTTTTTAATCTTTTTGTTATTTTTTTTTTCCCTAAAGTCCTTTGTAGTCAAAATATGCTCCATGATTAACAATAAGGTTGAGTGTACATCCTGTGCTATCTTTGCCCTTCTTTAACAGCCATTTTATGAGGCATGCTTTTGTGCAAAACATATGGAAGCCTAGATCCTGGATCTTGGAATTCACACCCCAATTTAGGCAAGAAAAATGAGGAAAAAATATGACACATTAATTTTACCTGGTGAACAAATAGCATTATACTGTGCAGTTTGACGGGTACTAATGGAGCGTTTTACTGAGTGGCGGGAACTAATGGAGCATAATACTGAGTGGAGGGCACTAACTTCGCTGCGGCAAAGCAAGGAGCTGAGCTACAGTATGACAGCTCCTTGCTTTAGTCTTGTATATATTCAACTCAGATCTGCGCCCTCTGGACGCAGATCTGAGTTGAAATCGGGACATACCTCCCGCCGACCGGGACAGGACACCGAAATCGTGAATGTCCCGCGGAAATCGGGACGATTGGGAGGTATGTGTTGTTGCTGTCTCTCTATAAGCATTAAAGGGGTTTTCTGGGCAAGAAAAAAAAATTGTGCTATTAATGGGTTAATAAAGTCTAAGTCCCTAAGACACTTGCAAAAAGTCAGATAAGTATTCCCAGTGCCTCATGTGCTTGCAAGAATGAACTTATAGTTCAGTGTTTCCAAAACTCAAAATCTGCATTAACAACAGGGTCGTCTTCTACATTTTCTAAACCATCATATTTATGTATCAGATCAAATTACTCCGAGTTCTGTGGCCAGCAGAAATGTTATCACTCCCCCTTGCTGAATATAGAGGGAGTAAAGAAATGAGCAGTTACTTGTCAAGGACAGAGCAAGACAAAGATCTTGTATCCAACCTTTTTTTCCCCCCTTATGCATGCAGCTGCCCTCTCTTTCCCTACTTCTCATACTGACTTATAGAACAATATGGCCCAGCAAGCCAAATAGTTTTAAAAGTGCCAGCAGCTTATTCATACAATCCCATACAGGTAAATTCAGTACTCTAGAACAGTGATTTTCAACCAGTGTGCCGCGGCACACTAGTGTGCCGTGACACATGGTCGGGTGTGCCGCGGGGAAAGTTCCCCAGACGCGTGCTAAGATTGGCACGGGAGACCTATTTTGCTGGCACAGCAGCCAGTGCCCTTGTAAATGTAGACGGAGCGTCCCTTCACTGCCCTGCTAGCTAGAGCTGAGGTGTAGGACACGCCCCCTTCTCTCCCTGCCCACCAATCAGAGGTGAGCCTCTCACTGCACAGGATAAGGGACCTGCTGCTACATGTGAGGAGGAGCTCCTGCCGTCTGCAGCCCTGAATAGGAGAGGAGGAGAGGAAGCTGAACAAAGTGAAAGTAAAAGAAAACACCAGGTTAGTAACTATTCTTATGAATGTCAGGCATTTGGGGTTATTACTTTAGTTTTAGTAACTCCATGTGCCTCACATTAATAGCAATTAACCCCATCATGTCCCTCATATTAACTCCTGTGTGGCTCACATAAGAGTTAATAACATGTGTGACATATAGGGGTACTATATAATGAAGATATTTACTTAATTATCACCTCCATATGTCTCACATATCAGTATCCCTTATGTAAAGCACACAGGGGGTTAATGTGAGGGACATGATGGGGTTCACTGCTATTAATATGAGGCATATTGAGTTGTAACCTGTAATATACATGACCAGACTTTTTATACACAACTGTGGATAAAAGTACAGACCTATACATTTCTAAGGACCCATATATACAGCCATTCCTTTTGTGGCTGTGTATCTGGGCCAAATTGAAGAACTGAAAATTATAGAGCAGGTCCTATATCTGTCCTATACCTACCCTATATCTGTCCTATATATACCCTATATCTGTCCTATACCTACCCTATATCTGTCCTATACATACCCTATATCTGTCTGCATTTGTGGCCCTGTCAATTAATTTTTAATGTTTATATCAGTGAAAACCACATGCGTGCCACTTGTATGCAGAAGGCGTAAGGCTGAGGCCCCACGTTGCATAAACGCAGCGTTTTTGTTGCAGATTTTGCGGCAGTTTATTTCAACCAAAGAATCAACCATTTAGAATCTATATTATTAACTATATGTATAATATGTACTGTTTTAGTGTCATTTTGTGCCATTTTGGTTGGTGGTGTGCCCCAGGATTTTTTAAGTGTAAAAAGTGTGCCGCGGCTCAAAAAAGGTTGAAAATCACTGCTCTAGAACTTCTACACAATAGACATTACAAACAATTCAGTGAAGTTAGTCTTGATCAACGCAACAGGCAGAAGAAATGGTAAAGCAACTATATATATATATATATATATATATATATATATATATATATATATATATATATATATACAATACACAGCCAGACTCTTGTACTAATATAATGGAGGCTCCACAGCTGCACGGACACCGTCCTCCAGGCAAAACTGCAAAAACATCCAAGTAAAAAACTTGTATCCAGCACGAAGTGGTAAAGCCTCTAAAACATAACTTTTATTTCAGTAACAAATTGTCCATAACACTTTGCTCACAACACATTTAAGCATAAAAATAAAATCCAAGAGACATACCAAAAACGGGACGAGACACTAGCAACACGACATGAAGAACCGCTTATGCGTTTCGGGGAGAGACCCCTTAGTCATAGCACTGCTGGATACAAGTTTTTTACTTGGATATTTTAACTATGTATATATACACTCACCGGCCACTTTATTAGGTACACCATGCTAGTATATGCAAAGAAGAAAAATTTGTCTCAGCCCGTATTACAAAAATGATAAATGTCTCTTACTGTTAATGCAGGAGTAGTAGGTGCTTGTAGTCATCCGGATGCCCGGGACGTCATGTCCGGCACAGACACAATAGAAGCAACAAATTGAAGTAGTCTCAGCACGCCGGATGATACGTTTTCTTAAAAAAATTTCCAAATTTTATTGTGGAGACATGCTCCAAGTTAAAAATATATATATATATATTGTTCTTGGAAAAGCAGTCGATGGATATGTCCTTGTGCAGACGGGACAGAAGGACGAATAAGCCTACGCGTTTCGGGGATATGACCCCTTAGTCATGACTAAGGGGTCATATCCCCGAAACGCGTAGGCTTATTCGTCCTTCTGTCCCGTCTGCACAAGGACATATCCATCGACTGCTTTTCCAAGAACAATATATATATATTTTTAACTTGGAGCATGTCTCCACAATAAAATTTGGAAATTTTTTTAAGAAAACGTATCATCCGGCGTGCTGAGACTACACCATGCTAGTAACGGGTTGGACCCCCTTTTGCCTTCAGAACTGCCTCAATTCTTTGTGGCATAGATTCAACAAGGTGCTGGAAGCATTCCTCAGAGATTTTGGTCCATATTGACATGATGGCATCACACAGTTGCCGCAGATTTGTCGGCTGCACATCCATGATGCGAATCTCCCGTTCCACCACATCCCAAAGATGCTCTATTGGATTGAGATCTGGTGACTGTGGAGGCCATTGGAGTACAGTGAACTCATTGTCATGTTCAAGAAACCAGTCTGAGATGATTCCAGCTTTATGACATGGCGCATTATCCTGCTGAAAATAGCCATCAGATGTTGGGTACATTGTGGTCATAAAGGGATGGACATGGTCAGCAACAATACTCAGGTAGGCTTTGGCGTTGCAACGATGCTCAATTGGTACCAAGGGGCCCAAAGAGTGCCAAAAAAATATTCCCCACACCATGACACCACCACCACCAGCCTGAACCGTTGATACAAGGCAGGATGGATCCATGCTTTCATGTTGTTGACGCCAAATTCAGACCCTACCATCCGAATGTCGCAGCAGAAATCGAGACTCATCAGACCAGGCAACGTTTTTCCCAAACTTCAATTGTCCAATTTCGATGAGCTTGTGCAAATTGTAGCCTCAGTTTCCTGTTCTTAGCTGAAAGGAGTGGCACCCGGTGTGGTCTTCTGCTGCTGTAGCCCATCTGCCTCAAAGTTCGACGTACTGTGCGTTCAGAGATGCTCTTCTGGCTACCTTGGTTGTAACGGGTGGCTATTTGAGTCACTGTTGCCTTTCTATCAGCTCGAACCAGTCTGGCCATTCTCCTCTGACCTCTGGCATCAACAACGCATTTCCGCCCACAGAACTGCCGCTCACTGGATGTTTTTTCTTTTTCAGACCATTCTCTGTAAACCCTAGAGATGGTTGTGCGTGAAAATCCCAGTAGATCAGCAGTTTCTGAAATACTCAGACCAGCCCTTCTGGCACCAACAACCATGCCACGTTCAAAGGCACTCAAATCACCTTTCTTCCCCATACTGATGCTCGGTTTGAACTGCAGGAGATTGTCTTGACCATGTCTACATGCCTAAATGCACTGAGTTGCCGCCATGTGATTGGCTGATTAGAAATTAAGTGTTAACGAGCAGTTGGACAGGTGTACCTAATAAAGTGGCCGGTGAGTGTATATATACGAATGCCATTATAGTCTATGGGAAAAAATGCTTGTTTCAGGGGAAACCACTATTCGACTAAGGGTGCATTCACACTAAGTATACGCTGAGCTGATTCTGAACATAAAACACGTTCAGAATCAGCACGTACAAAGCAGATCCCATTCATTTCAATGGGAGCCAGCATACGCGTGTATCACATTGAAACCAATAGGGGAAAGAAGCAGCCCATTCATTTAATTGGAGAGCGCTCGTATGCTGGCTCCCATTGAAATGAATGGGATCTGCTTTGTACGCGCTGATTCTGAATGTGCTTTATGTTCAAAATCAGCTCAGCGTATACTTAGTGTGAATGCACCCTAAAGGAGAGTCACCAAGTCCACGAGCAGCAGGAGGAGCGTGTTTAGGAGGAGCGCTGTGCAGTTAAAGCGCACGGACCCCATCATAGTCTATGGGGTCCGTGCGCTTGCACTGATAAAAAGTCAGCTCCCTCGTAACAGCAAGCTGCCAGCTCTCCCGACTAGCAAAGATGAGACTGCAGTGGTCCGATGTTAGACTCCGCCTCTTCACAGACGAGCCTCCGGCAGAACCAGCGTTGATTGGCCGAATGCTGTACACTGGTCAATCAACGCTAGTTAATGCATTCCTATGAGAAAAAGTCAGCTCACTCGTAACAGCAAGCTGCCAGCTCTCCTGACTAGCAAGGACGAGCCTGCTGCAGAACCAACGTTGATTTGCTGAATGCTGTACACTGTATAGCATTCAGCCAATCAACGCTGGTTCTGAAAGGAATATTTCCTGCGAATAGCTAGTAGTATTCATTCGAGTACCAATATTTTGAATATCGTAGTATTCGATCGAATACCCACTCGATTGAATACTACTCGCTCATCTCTAATAACCTCCATAGGCCTCAACTCCTGTTTCAGCGCCTATGTGTCTGCCATACCATGCCTTTACATCCAATCTCTACCACCTATACATCTTCTCCTCTGAGAAGGATGACCCCCTACCAATTACAAAATCCTCAAGGTTGTACAGGGTTCCTTCTGTCCTCCACCCTTCCTTTCAGCATCCGCTAAGTTCTGGCATTGCTCTGAAGGCCAGGGCACGATACTATGCATTTGGTGGAATTGTTCACGACTTCACCCATTCTGGTAGGAGGTCCATTGGGTCATTAGAGAAGTAAGTGGTGTCACAGTGGAGGACGATCCAGCCTCTCTTTTCCCCTCCATCTTTCCTCATAATTCAGAAGCATGCTCGTAGATTAGTTAGCTCCATCCTGATTACAGCCAGGTCTCTCATTCCCAATCTTTGGACATCCACCTCTCCCCCCAAACTATGGAGGAATGGCTACATGAGATTCTGCACATCTAGCAAATGGAAGACTTGATTGTGTCACTGCGTCAGGAGATTAGCTCTCACTAGAAAGGTTACACTGGAATACCTTTAATACTCTGCCTTTCACTCTCTCTTCCTCTCCTGGAGCCACCCTCCAGCCTTTGTAGTGTTTTTTTCTCAGTCACCTTTCCACTTCTCCTTTCCTTCCTCTCAGGCCTGGTTCACATCTGCAGTCGGTAATCCGATCGGGGAGTCCGCATGCCCCCCCCCAATGGACTACCGAACACATTGGCAAACGGTGAGCTTATGAAAGCACACGGACCCCATAGACTAGAATGGGGTCCATGTACTTTCCACGCAGTGTCCACATGGAACATGCAGACAGAAATGTACTTCACAATCCACTTTCCTGTCCGCATGACTTGTGCAGAGACCGCGTGGAAATCTCACGGACCCCATTCTAGTCTATTGGGTCTATGCGCTTTCAGTTCTCACAGCTTGTTAATGCATTTGGTATTCCGTTCGGGGGATCCCCATGCAGACTCCCCAAAGACAAATGTGAACCAGGCCTCATATCTGAATATTTTGCTACATTGTTGCTGCGTAAGGAGCATTCCCCGCCTTCCCTCCACAATCAACCTTTTTTTTTTTTTGGTCTTTATTGAATACTATTCCCCCTATCCTTGCTGGATATTTCTATGACTTTCTTCCCACTAGTTCTTTTATGCGCTCATATTTTGAACATTTTAAATAAAACTTTGAAAAAATAAAATAAAAAACCCTGATGAGACTGACACACAAGTTCCTTTGACCTCATCACAAAAAAAAAAAAAAAGACAAGCAAGTGACTTCTAATTCTCCTAGTCAGCACTAAAACAATGGAATTTCAAACAAAAGTCTTTTTAATACTACAACGTAGACAAATATGGGGCCGGGGCAGCTGGTTCATTTCGGAGTCTTCGGAATCTTTCTGTCAAGGACCTGTTTCAGCCCTTCTACCTCTGATCGGTGTCTTCCAAATTAAGAGTGTGCGTTGGTACCACAGACACAGACTAATTCACTGTGTAGTCAATTATCAGTTTCCTTGCGCACAGAGCTACTCGCGGCAGGTGTACCAGAGTAGACTGTCTCACTTATTATCTTATAGAGCAGGGGTAGGGAACCTTTGGCTCTCCAGCTGCTGTGAAACTACAACTCCCAGCATGCTCCATTCATTTCCATGGGAGTTCCCAGAACAGCAGAGCCAGTATGCATGCTGGGAGTTGTAGTTTTGCAACAGCTGGAGAGCCGTACGTTCCCTACCCCTGTTATAGAGTATATGTTTGACCAATCAACATTGTACACGTAGCATTATGCGGCAGACATGGTCCAATCATCTTTTTTGGTGTAACAACTGAAGAATGCCTTTGTGTTTTCCTTCGGACTCTCTGCGCAGGCTCAAGTCTTACTCCTTATCATATACTGTTTCTTGATACTTTACATAACCTTGCTTTGGCATGGCGCCCAGTGTCTTCTTATTCTTCTCATATCAGAAAATAGTTTGCCTCGACGCAAACAAAAGGATATTATTAAGCAGTTCAAACATTGCATGGCATTACCTTTGGATGGAGATGCTTTCATCATAAGCATAGAGTATATAAAGTATATACACATGACCTTAACATTTCTACAATGAAGAACAACCCAGATTTATTGAGGCATGGTTCATGACACAGATTTTACTACCTACATCAAGGGCAGGTCCAGCCTCCTGGCCACTCATATGATTAGGGTATTTAGACCAAGGATAAGTTAAGTTTTTTGATCAGGGTTTTGAGGCCGTATCCGCCTCAAAACCCTAACCAAAAAGACAGCTGCCATTGAAATCAACAGGAGCCGCTCAGGTCTTTTTTCCGGGAGCGGCTTTGTCAGCTACCCGGTCTCCGCCTCAGGTTCCGATCCAAAAAAACCCTGTGTGAACTTACCCTAAAGATAGTGTCAAAGTGCTGGGGCCACACCCTTCATTTTTGCATACCATAGCTGAAATACATAGCAAGTGCTTTAGGAGTGCTCAATGGACTTAAAAATCAACCCTTGTGCCCCTCCAACCAACACATTGCTTTCTCTGCCACAGCCTTGTCCGATAGCCATTCATGTGTATAAAAACACATTTCTCCAAATTTTAACATTCAAAGTTCCATCCTTTTAGCACCCTAACCTTAGGAAACAGCAAAACATGCAGTGTTGGCATACCAGCCTTGGAAAGTACATGCCCTCAGGAGCTTTACGTATGGGGGCACATGGGGATACCATCCCAACTCCTACATGTTTTGTTATGTTTTATTAATTAATTGGTTTCTGAAATTAATAAGTGGCTTTGGTTATTTGATTACTTACCTTTATTCTCCTCAGTTTGATTGAAGGGCAGTCTTGGGTCATGCTGTGGTCATCCACGAGCAGGTTATTGGTGTTTACATTTCTGCCTAGTAACAGGTTTCTGTCAGCTGATTGGACAGCTGTTGCTGTGTCATGAGAGAAATGTCCCAGATGTTAATCTGCCCAGCAGCAGCCTGAACAGCTGATTGGACAGCTGTGTCAGCAGGCGGGAAATAAAGCAGTTAAAAGGTGGAGCTCTTACCAGCTGAGGTGCCAGTCCTGTCAGGATCCAGAATGGAGCAGCCCCCCATCCGCCCACCCATTTATTTGGAATTCACCTTGTCGCAATGCTTTATTAGTGGGGTCATAATGCTGGCAGGACTTGTTTCATGGACTGTCAGTTATTGGTTCACAGTATTGATTACTTTATTATTGATTATTTATAATTAAATATATTCCCTGGGTAACACCTTCAAAAAGTATCGTGGCCAATTAAGCCAAAGGGCTAGTTCACACGTGGGCAAAGGGGAGGTTTTTGACAGCGGAATTCGCTTCAAAAACCGCTCCTTTAACATGGTGGTCTATGTAGACCACTAGCTTTTTTTTTTTTCCTCCTAGCGTTTTCCGCCTGAAGAAGCGACATGACCTTTCTTCAGGCGGAAAACGCCTGAAGAATTGCATAGAAGTGAATGGGAGGCGAAAACCGCGCGGTAAAAAAACCACGCGGTTTTTTGCACACAAAACCGTGCGTTTTTTTGCAAAAAAACGCGCGGTTTTCGCCTGCAGTTTCTATAGCACATATAGGGAAAAAAAAACCTAGCGAAAACCGCGTCAAAAACCGCATGGAATGCAAAAAACAGCGTAAAAAAAAACTCCGAGGTTTTTTACCTCGCACAAATAAGCTAGGCGGTTTTCACGTGTGAACTGACACAAATAATGAATTTGAGTCTCAGCCTCTATTTATTTAAGCTATTTATAATCTAAATAGGAGCATATCAGGGCGGGTATCACCATGTAAGATGACTGACAAGCTGGCATCCTTCACAAAACTAATGGTGCTCCCATTTCTAACTGGGGCAGAAAGTGAAAAAAAAACTCAGTGTGCAGAATTCAGTGTACCGTCTGCTTTCCAGCAGTGTAATACACAGCTAGCATTTGAGGACATGAAAGACGGCTTTTAATTCAATTGCACGTATTCGTGGAAAAAGTGGAACTGATGTAGGAAGATTTCCTGTTTAGAAAGTCTGTTTTTTTTTTTTTTTGTTTGTTTTTTAAAGGGCAAAGAAAGGGAAGTGCCCCCAGTGGTTCTGGTGCCCTCTTTCCCCAATAGAACACTCACAATAGACAATACATCTCTACTTGAAGTGACTGCATAGACTAGCACAGCCTGACAGAACAACCCTCAAACCCTCCATAGTACTGAAGAGAACACCGTATTCCTTTGCTCACTGAAGAGGTGCTCATCTATGGATCAGTTTACTGAATGTCCCAGCGTGTTGCAACTGCAGTATATGTAGAGGCACATAACTTGTATAGCAGACACTGAGACAGCACTCCTGACATCCATTTTTATTATAAAATGCTGGTCACTTACACAGCATATCAGTATGTAGAGATTTTCCCTGGATTATTGTCGATTTGTTACAGATTCAGCAATTTTACAAGTGCTAAAGATTACTCTGCAATCTTTGGAATAGCTTCATTTGCGGCTGAAAGCTTCTAGTCTGGCTTTAAGACGCTCCTTGAGCTGTGGAGGGACTGGTTGATTTTGCATCTCCTTTATATTGAGTATTTTCTCATGTGCCTCTTTGAAGAGATCTGCTCCAATGGCTTCCTCCACTCTTTGCTTCCAGGCTGACAACTTGGGTTTGTCTTCGAAGACATCCACTCCAGCGGCAATGGGCTAACAGAAAGAATGGGGTAGGATGTGTGGGGGAGGGGGGGGGGTTTGAGGAAAAAAAAAAAAAAAAAAAACGACAAAAAGGTGATGAACCATGCTGTAGACTGGCAGTTGATAGATTAGATAGGTATTCCCACAATAAGTCAAATTTCATATTAAAAAAAAAAAAAAAAAAATTACCACTGTCACCTATTAAAAGAAATCAGCAAAAGAATGGAACGTCTACTAATAGAAAAACCCTTTTTCAATCAAGTTTTAATATTACACATTTTAAAGATGTTTTAATAATATAATAGAACTAGCGCAGCTACACTGTTGTGTAATGACATGGTGGATCTGTGGCAATTCTGAAGCTTACAGCACAAGTCACTATGATGTTTTAAGGTCACAGGAGCTTGTGTTAGTCAGTGTGACATGTGGACTATTTCTCAATCCAAATACACCACTAAGATTTCTATGCAACCGTCACGAGTAGAAAAACAATAGCAGGCATTAACTATACTGTATATAGAGCTGTTATATACTGTATTATACCACCATTTGCACAAGCCTGCAACAGCTTATCTGCTCCCCTCACCCCTTGTTCACATCTGCATTTGTTAATCTGTTGGCGGAGTCCGCATGAGGACTCCCCCCGAACGGAATACCAAATGCAATTGCAAGTGCTGTGCAGTAAAACAACATGGACCCCATAGACTATAATGGGGTCCGTGTGCTTGCCGCCAGATCTCCGCACAGAATATGTGGACAGGAAAGTACTTCACAGTCTACTTTCCTGTCTGCAGCGCACGGCAAGCACACGGACCCCATTATAGTCTATGGGGATCTGTGTTCTTTTACTGCACAGTGCTTGCAATTGCGTTTGGCATTCCGTTTGGGGGGGGGTCCCCATGCAGACTCCCCGAACAGATTACCAAATGCAGATGTGAACGAGGGGTTACACTTTAATGAACATTTCCAGACTATTTGTCTATGGTCCAGGTGGACCAAACTCATCTCATAACTCAGCAGCTCAGAGAACATGATCGCTCACAAGCATGTACAGAAAACAAAGTTAGAGACACGCCAAGCACAAGAGATCCATCAAAGAAACCACCACAAGTTAGGTTTACTCACCTGCATAATTTCTACAAGTGCTACCACATCTGCAATGGAGATCTCATCTCCAGCCAAGAATGGTTTGTCCTGCAAGAATTTCTCTTGTAAGGCTGTCAAAGTCTCACTAAACTCTAAAAGAGGAGGATTTAGTATCTCAGGTGCAGCTTCATGACCAAGAATATATGGAGTCATGGCCTTTAAAAAAAAAAGAAGTTATATATAATTTTTTTTAAATGTATATATTCTTTTGGTTATATACCGTATTTTTCGGACTATAAGACGCACTCCCCCCCCCCCCCAAATTTTGGGGGAAAAGAAGGGTGCGTCCTATAGTCCGAATGTGGCGCCTGGCACCCGCCGTAATAGAGAGGCGGATGCCGGCAAGGGATAGACGCCGGGGCCTGAGACATCGCTACGCTCCTCTGCCCTGCATGAAGACAGCAGCGGGAGGAGTGATGCTATTCCGCTCCTCCGTCCCCCCGCCGCTGGCTTCATGCAGGGCAGAGGAGCATAGCGATGTCTCAGGCCCCGGCACCAGTGCCAGCGTCTATCCCTTGCCGGCATCCACCTCTCTAGTACAGCGGATGCCGGGTCAGTATCGGTGGCCCCTTCTCCCCCGGGGCCGGTCCCCACCGGCCCCGTACCTGTGAAGTTGCAGGCCGGCTCCTGCGCGGCGATATCGCAGGAGCCGACCTGTTCGGGTGACAGCCGGGAGCCTACTGAGGCTCCCAGGCCTGTCACTGCTATATTAGTATTGCGGCTGGGTCTATGACCAGCCGTAATACTAATAGACAGAATGTCCCATAGACAGCAATACAGTTGTATTGCCGTCTATGGGACTTGCAATCAACTGACCGCAGGTTCAAGCCCCCGGGGGAGAATAAAATAGTAAAAAAAAAAAAAAAAAAAAAAAGCTTTAAAAATATATAAAATATGAAATAAATAAAAGTTCTAAATCACCTCCTGTCCCTAGAATATATATATAAAAGTAGAAAATCATATGTCATAAGCCACCGGCTTTTTTTTTTTCAATACAAGGTGATCTAAGCAATAGATATTCCCCAAAATGGTATAACTAAAAAGTACATCTGGCCCCGCAAAAAAAAAAAAAAAAAAAAAAAAAACTCTATGCGTCCCCGTACAGCTGCAGGGTCACCTGTCAATGTGGCCTTGCAGCTGTTGCAAAACTACAACTCCCATATATTAAATATTTTACCTCAAAATTTTTTCCCCCCATTTTCCTCCTCTAAAACCTAGGTGCGTCTTATAGTCCGAAAAATATGGTATTACACACACCTCTAATATCAATATTTTACATCCCCAAATTATATCCTCCTGCACTATGAATAGATTTGCCATCACTCAATTATGTCTTACATTAAAGAGGACCTTTCAAGTCCTCATTGATGCAATAAGGCCCACCCTTTGACCGTGGGTAGATGTCGGTGCCAAAATTAACAGCAGCAATATCTCCAACACCAGGGTGCATAGTGGGAAAAACGACCGTGCGCTGAATTTAGAACACTGCTGGCTTTCTAGGGGTATATAATACAGCACATTGTGAGGACATGAAAGGTTCTCCAAGTAGTGTGGTGTTCTCCTACTGGAGCCCCTGGGCTCACTGGAGTCCTGGACAAAGGATGGAAATTGTCTGTCAGTTGGCTTCAAAAGGTCCTTAGGCAGATGTAGGAGGACTGAACAGACTTGTAGGAGCTGGCAATGGAGACCCCAAAGTTTGTGTTCCCCAATACCAGTGAATATGTTCCACTTAAGAGGCTAAAGTGCAGCTTAATTCTAAGGCACCATGGGAGGCCCTGTGCACCAGAAAAGAAATCTATGACAGTCAGGGACCTTTGTGGATTTCAGGTATAACTAATGAAATTTTTCTGGCTCATGTCAGTAAGTGTCAACTGAAAGTATTTCTGTCATACCCCACTCACTTTTCTCTTAAAGGGATTCTATCAGACAATTTTTTTGTAGGCATCACGTCAGAATAGCCTTAAGAAAAGCTACTAGTCTCTTACCATTTATCGTCTTCTCCACGCCGCCGTTCGCCTACAATCCCGGATCTTGTCGGTATGTAAATGAGTTCTTTGCAGCACTGTGGGCGGGCCCCAGCGCTCAGACAGCACTGGGGGCATCCCCAATACTGCGAGAGGACTCTCTCCAGCGCCGCCTCCTCTTCAGCAGCGTCATCTTCAGCCTCTTCTTCCGGTGATGGCTTGTAACTTCTAGGCCTCGAGCCTTGGGCAGAGCAGACTGTGCATGCCCACAGGCCATGAGAAAATGTCCACTTGCACAGTATTGTAAGCGGCCATTTTCTCGTGGCCTGTGGACATATGCAGTCCGCTCTGCCCGAGGCCTAAAAGTTACAAGCCACCGCTGGAAGAAGAGGATGAAGAAGACGCTGCTGACGAAGAGAAGATGGAGGCGGTGCTGGAGAGTGTTCTCTTGCAGAATTGGGGATGCCCCCAGTGCTGCAAGAGAGCTAATTTGCATACCAAGAAAATACGGGATTGTAGGCAAACGGCGGCGCGGAGAAGATGAAAGGTAGGAGACGAATAGCCTTTGTTAAGGCTATTCCGACGTGGTACCTACAAAAAAAAAAAAAAAAAAAAAAAAAAAAATTTGTGTCTGACTGATAGGATCCCTTTAAGCGGAAAATGGGTTAGAAAAAAGGCAAAGGTTTATTACTTGTACCAGTTTAGATTTTATTTTCTGTACATGGAGGATGCACTTCACTTATGAGTCCTTGGCAGAGCTCACAGCATCTTATATCCACCCATGAGACACTCAGCATAGGAGAATACGCGCCATAACCTGCCTTCTCATAAGCAGCATTACATAGGACAATAGAGAAGTACAGGCCTGTAATGACAAGTGAATAAGGTATTTGGGGTTGGATAAAACGCTTTCAATCATTTGTCTTCCATATGACAGACTTTATGATGCTCTTCACTCAGTCCTCTCACCTCTATGCCTGTTTTGTAGCCTTACCATGTTTATGGCATCACTTTCATATGGACTAATAAGGTGATGGAAGTGTAGAAATGGGTGGTTTTCCACTTTTCTTAGGGGTTTGGGCCTTATGTACACTGTGCTTCAAGACACTGTCATTTTAATGTGTCCGCTGTACAATTCTCAATAGAACGAGTTCAAAGAAGTTTGGGGAGAATTCCTACTCCCCCACAAGACGACCCTTCACTTTAAGGATAGTTTTCTTTAGGAACACATTGATAGTAACACCAAGAGAGCAAAACAGAACTAATTTTAACAATGTCCTTTTCTTGCTCTCAAGAAGTAGCTGAACAAGCACCTTCCCTGGATGTACAGGTGGGATATAAAAGGATGGAAGCTTCATTTAGATTGTTGCAGGGGGCTACACATCTTCTATACTTGCTATTATCTGTATTACCACTAACAGTTATCCTGGATGGAGTACAAGATAGAGACCTGCTTACCTTGACCCAAAACAGTTTGGAACCAAGTGGACGGGTATTTGTATGCTGCCAAGCTAGATATTCGTCAACACGAGCACGCTTCTGAATGTCTGATGGGTACCAGTGATCTGGAGTGTTATACTTACGCGCTAAATAAAGGAGCATTGCAGCGCTGGTGAAGAAAAAGTAAAGAAACATTTTTTTTTATTTTTTTTTTTAAAGATTGCAGTTTTATAGGTTAAAAGCCTATGTAAATAACTGAACAACTGAGCACTATCCATGTTCATATTTCTTCTTACTACTCACCAAGCTCCTTTGTTTTGCATTAGTTTGTCTTCTGTGGCACTTCCAGAAGCCAGAAAATAAAACAAAGAAATTGGCTCTCTGAATGTGACCTTACTTTAACACTAGAGATGAGCAAATACTATTCGAAACTCTAGTTTCGAATACCTTGCTCCTGTAAGAATGAATGGGAGGGAATTGGTGCCCCCATCAGTTAAAGGGGTTGGCCACTTTCAGACCAATATTGACAAACAAATGTACAATAAAAAGATAGACAATTTTCCAATATACTTTCTGTATCAATTCCTCACGGTTTTATAGATCTCTGCTTGCTGTCATTCATTCTGTTACTTCTAGTGGATAAAAGTCTGACCATGGTCATGTGATTTCCGGTCCATGGTCATGTGATGAGTACACAGGTGCCGCTCGTTATAGTCACTCACTGAATTCAAAAAATATTGTGCCCACCTATCAAAACTATAATCACTGAGAAATCCTAGGAGGACTCTGATGCGCTAGTATAAAACTTAACTTTTAATAAGATAAATAATTAAAAATGTAGTTCAGAACAAAGAGTGGTCAATCTTTTTTTGTCACACTCAAGACCAACACGATTGCCGTAGCAGATCAAATGCCTATGGACTTTGGCATACCACTCCCACTCACTGCACTCGCAGCAACTGAGGGGAATTAATTCAATCACAGGGAGAGGGGTATTGACCAATAGTCATCTGTGTATAAAGCTAGATATGTACTCTAAAATTGGTACAGACCTCTGGCCCTTCCTCCCTGTAAATACCATGTCATAGCTAATCCAGTGGGAGTGTGATCAAATAGCATGGGATTCCAAATAAATGATACAGCCTTCAACACAGTACTTGCACCGCAGCGTGACCGCTCTGATGTCGGCGGACCGCCGACATCAGAGCGGTCACGCTACACAATTTATTTCCCAGCAATGGCATTAACTGTTGCAGAAAATACCCTGAGACAGCCCCTGATGATACTTTGAATAGTGGAAACGCGTTGGGCATTCTAATGGTGGCAGGGCTATTTAGCTACATGTCATATATAGCTTCTCTGTGGGGAGTCTAGTGGATCCAAATTCAGCTTTCATCTGGCATGAGTCCTGTTGGTGTGGCATTAGGCCAGTATCCTCAGGTGCAAGTACTGTGTTGAAGGCTGTATCATTTATTTGGAATCCCATGCTATTTGATCACACTCCCACTGGATTAGCTATGACATGGTATTTACAGGGAGGAAGGGCCAGAGGTCTGTACCAATTTTAGAGTACATATCTAGCTTTATACACAGATGACTATTGGTCAATACCCCTCTCCCTGTGATTGAATTCATTCCCCTCAGTTGCTGCGAGTGCAGTGAGTGGGAGTGGTATGCCAAAGTCCATAGGCATTTGATCTGCTACGGCAATCGTGTTGGTCTTGAGTGTGACAAAAAAAAAGATTGACCACTCTTTGTTCTGAACTACATTTTTAATTATTTATCTTATTAAAAGTTAAGTTTTATACTAGCGCATCAGAGTCCTCCTAGGATTTCTCAGTGATTATCGTTATAGTCACAGCACAATAATCAGACATCTGCCTGGTAATCAGCTGTGCACCTGTGTGCTCATCACATAACCAAGGACTGTAAATCACATGACCATGATCAGAGTTTTATCCACTAGAAGTAACAGAATGAATGACAGCAAGCAGAGATCTAGAAAACCGTGAGGAATTGATACAGAAAGTATATTGGAAAATTGTATATCTTTCTATTGTACATTTGTTTGTCAATATTGGTCTGAAAGTGGCCAACCCCTTTAAGGGTGCATTCACACGGAGGAAAATGGCGCTGAATTTGGTGTGGAATCCATGTTAGATTCAGCGTTGAAAATAAAAAAAGCCTCTAATTGACTTCAATGGGTGGCTTTTTTTTTTTCAGCACTGAATCTGATGCGGATTCCACACCAAATTCAGCGCCATTTTCCTCTGTGTGAATGCACCCTAAGGAACCTGAAATGTACCAGGCATCACAGGTTCTTATATTTAAAAAAAAAAACAAAAAAAAAAAAAAAAACACAGACACACACACACACTAAGGCAGTCCGGAATAACATTTTCTGTTATCAATTTCATGTTCTCAAAGTGCAGTATTATATACCATTAGAAATCAGACTTTGATGAATTCAGCACATACTTTCCTGGTATGTGCTCTGATGCTGGAGATCCGTGCAGTTAGTTTTGGCACACATCTCCACTGTCAGAAGGGTGGGCCTAACAGCATAGCGTCATTGCTGGTCTGTGAGAAACACCCCCACCCCCTTTCCACCCAACTTTAGTCGAAGGCTGTGTTCACGCTACTGTAGGTGTCCGACAGCTAGTGTCTGTAGCTAATGTCCGTTCAAGATTTTAGCATCAGACACTAGCTGTGTCCGTTTACAATTTCCATGGGATTTTATCTTGTGCCCTTAAGTGTCCGTTTACAACCATGTCCATTTTTTTCAAGCGAACAGAAAAATCCTGCATGTAGGATTATTTTGTTCTTTGTTGCTCAGCGTCATTGCTGTGCAACAAAGAACACCCCCTCTGACAATACAAGGCTATGTTAGAGTACAGTCGGGGTAGGCTGTTCCTCACAGCGCAGCAATGACACTAGGATGTTAGGCCAACCCTTCTAACAGTGGGAAGATAGTGGTGCCAAAACTAAAGGCACAGATATCTCCAGCACCAGAGCACATTACCAGGAAAGTTGACAGTGTGCTGAATTCACCACAATGTCTGCTTTCTAGAAGTATATAATGCCGCATGTTGATGAGGACATGAGAGGTCCTCTTTAACCACTTCCGGACCGCCCATAGACTATAAATGTCCGGGAAGTGGTTGCCTAGTTCTGACAGGACGTACCGGTAGGTCCAATCAGAACACAGCAACTGCATGGAGATCGTGCAGCTGCTGAAGTTGGGAGTCGGCTGTAACTTCAGCCAGAGCTCCCAGAGAGATGACAGGGAAGGTTTATTCCCTTCCCTGCCTTCTCGACTGCTCAATGAGCACTGTATACACAGCTATGGGCGCCACCATGATGCGGCTGCCTTCTGACCCGGCGGTCACATGATCCGCCGGGCTCAGTGTCTTACAAGACCCAGATCAGCTCTGTAAGTGTAAAGAACAATGTGCAAGAAGCTGGATTCCTGCTGCAACTGAGGCTTAATGTAGCAGCCTCAGTTATAGGGGAAATCAGCCTCCCTAACAAAAAAAAAAAAAAAAAAAAAAATGATCAGATGTCCCCAAAGGTCTCTAACTTATGGGGACTCAATCTGGAAAAAAAATAAATAAGTTAAAAAAAGGAAAATAAAATACACTGTTATTAAAGGTTATAGCCCCACCCCCAATATCACCATACAAAATAAAAATTACCGTAACGGAGGGGAAAAACTATTTTATAAAGTTTTTCAGTAGCACTTTGTGTTATTAAATTAAAAAAAAAAAAAAAAAAAAAAAAAAAAAAAAAAAAGTGAAAACCAGACAATTTCCCTCCTATTAGGTTTATATTTTCCCAGATGTAAAAAATTTTTTTAAAACATATTCGAAAATAAAAACAAAAATAAAGCCCTATGTGTCCCCGAAAAAAAGAGGTAAAAATTAGTTGAATGAGACATGAGAAAAATGTTACAGCCCTCAAAACCGCACATACAAAAAAAAAAAAAAAAAGTGTCTGGTCCTGGACCACAAATTGGCCTGGTACTGAAGTGGTACTGATGATATTTTCCCTAACACTATTATAACTCGTGTTTATGAGGATATGCCATATGATCACAAATCCTGACACTAGGGGTAATGTTCTGCATGCACACCATGCTGCATCATGACTGGGGAACTGCTAGGCAGGGGCTGGAAGAGAGAGCACACAACTTCAATAACTACAACTCTGCCCATAGCAAGCAATGTCCAGACCACAACAAAACATATAGATTTAGAAGGCTGATGTGCAGTTTGTACACAGGGAGATGAGGCAGGGCCCACACAAATTTAAATAGAGATTCAGCAGCAAGATGCTGCCGCAAAAAACAAAGGTCTACGGCCGATTCAAACTTGGGAGACACCACTGGCAAACAACTTTCTGCAACATTTTACCATAGCCACTTAAAACCTACCATGTGCCATTCGAAATGGGGGTCCTCAGATATGGCCCCCCTACATTTGAGAGGACAGCATTTTCCCTGCACCTCTCTGCAGTTACTGACAACCTGCTCTGACACCTTATCACTCACAACCCTGAGGTGATGCAGGAAGTTGGGAAAGTGCCACCTTTACAGATAAACTAGACTTTTAAGGCTGGGTTCACACTAGCGTAGGTGTCCGACAGCTAGTGTCTGTAGCTAATGTCCGTGCAAGATTTTAGCATCGGACACTAGCTGTATCCGTTTACAATTTCCATTATTTTAAATGGGATATTATGAAGTGTCCTTTAATGTCCGTGTGTCCGTTTACAAAGATGTCCGATTTTTCAAGCGGACAGCAAAATCCTACATGTATCCAACTGGGCCATAGTCTACCCTTATACATGGACAGACACATTCCAAGAGTTTGCCCTATCCACAATTTACATACAACCTTGATAAATACATTTCAGTAGTCGCCATAAATACATTGTATCTGTGCAGTTACAAGTTTGCCAAATCCATTGAGAAACCTGTAATTATGTTGTAAAAGCTCCATGTATAATCATGCAGAATTGTTGTGGAATTCACAATGCATCAGTGTGTAAAATATATAAGGTGTAGTTTCTAAATTAAAGGGAAGTTTGTTCATGTCCTGGTTTAGCCTTACCCACTTTGGAAAATAGGAGCAGGTGTTGACAGAAGTTAAATAACTTCCACTGGTAGAAAGCAGCCTTGACAATAGTGGTGTGGCTGCAATATCCTGTTAGGGACGGACCATTCTCCCAACAAAATTAAGAAGTCAGAACAACACCCTTATATTTTAAAACCTAGGAATCCCGCTTCGGCTTATTAAAGGTGTAACCCTTCAGGCAGGCTTATCGCATGGTCCTTTTTCAGGCAAGACTGAACGCTCATTGTATATCTATGTAAAAAATAAAGTTGCAGCTTGTGTGCAAAACAGTCAGTTTGCCCAAAAATCTGTGACCAACACAAGAAACCTGGTGTAGTAGGATGATGAATTCAAAATACACCAGGATTATGTGACATAAAAAAAAAAAAAAAATTCATAAGTGACAATGAAATAGGAAGTTAATCCAAGCTTTTGTGAGTAAGGACTGGCGTTGTAGAGAGCACAATACAAGGATTATTTTTCATGTACAATACTTTTATATCAGGAAACCCTTTACCTAATTCTATGGCCCCATTACATACTGAATATGTACTTCAATGGGAGAAACAATAACCATGGTTCAATTTAGGTTTAGACTCAAGTAAAAGGGATATAAATTCTTCACCTTTCAGCCATTGTGAAGTCTCCATCCTTAAGAGCTGGCACCTTACGAAGTACATTCACCTTACCAAAGTCTTCAGCCAACTGATCACCTAAAGAGAGCAGCCACATATTGTAATTGTATATAGCATCACCAGAAACATACCATACCCAAGATTTTAGTAGATATTTGCATCTTAATGTGGACATAATGGGTGCTGCCATGCAGTATCATTGTTGAGATACTCTCCCCCAGCTGGCCAGGAGTTATGTTGCTCACTAGCTGTATAGAATGAAGCAGCGGCTTTAAGGGTGAATTCACACTGAGTAAACGCTAGCTTATTCTGAACGTAAAACACGTTCAGAATAAGCGGCGTCTAAAGCAGCTCCATTCATCTCTATGGGAGCCGGCATACGAGCGCTCCCCATAGAAATGAATGGGCTGCTTCTTTCACTCCGTGCAGTCCCATTGAAGTGAATGGGGAGTGCCGGCGTATACGGCAAGCTCTGCTCATGCCGGAGCGTACACGCCGGCACTCCCCATTCACTTCAATGGGACTGCACGGAGTGAAAGAAGCAGCCCATTCATTTCTATGGGGAGCGCTCGTATCCCCGCTCCCATAGAAATGAATGGAGCTGCTTTAGACGCCGCTTATTCTGAACGTGTTTTACGTTCAGAATAAGCTAGCGTTTACTCAGTGTGAATGCACCCTAAGAGAGTATAAGGGAAGGTGCTCCACTGATACAGTTTGTACATCAAGTGGGCCACGCTGTCAGAAGATCACCATTTACATCACCCACCAACTGATGAGGTCAAAGCGTTCACATGCTCCATGATCAGCAGGAGTCAGTCCTGATAGGTCAGAAACACACAAACTGGGCAAGCCCTTTAAACACGACCTTTCATCACCACCAAAAAGACCAGTTATTTACACCAATTAATAACTGCTGCTCCACTCATTCCATCACCAATTTCTCTAGCCTCTACCATTCCCGAACAATCAATGCTGTTTGTTTTGGTGCCTGATGTGCTATTTAGGTTCTTTAGGGTTCACATGGAGGAAAATGGTGAGGAATCTGGTGTGGAATTTCAGTGCTGAAAAAATGGGTTCCTTTTACAGCTAGCAGGAGGATGGTGTCAGGCAGGAGCAGGCAAAGGGTGCGTTTTATTTATTTTTTTCTCTTAAAAAGAAACAAAGGCCATTATCTGTTGACTTCCATTAATCAGTTGAATGGCAGTAGAAAAATGTGCAAAGCTGTTCAACTGAATGGAGCAGATATTTTGTGAAATATGTGCGCACACATCGATACTATGATAAAATTGTGATCTTCGCTCCCTGTGTATCAGCAGTAAAAGCTTAAGATTCTTAAGCTGAACTAACCGGTTCAGGAACTACAAAAGACTCAGCGGTGATTGCAGGGAGGGATTGAAGGGGGAAGTTTTCTAAAAGCGATAACATAAAGGAGCATTCAGAGTATCACAGAAATTCCAGGCACTTGTGTGAACTACATACAACTAGCCATATACATATGTTACAGCCCAATATGCCACACCCTGCATTACTAGGGGTTGTGGACATCTAGAGATCCTATCAGAGTACATTTATATGGAGGGAGAGATAGATTGAAGTGAATGGTTTATGGCAGAACTCAAAGCAGATTTTGAGAATCTGCCTAGTTTTAAACTCCTTGTGTGAACAGGGCTTGTTTTATAGATCTATTGGAGTTATACTACTCATATGAAGATGTCCCCACCCTACACAGTACAGGAGTCGTCCAGATTATTCTCTAGTGCATGGGATTAGCTATTGATGAAGCCCTATCGCCACATGTAGATTGGTAGGTGTGAACATGCCCCTAACCCCCCCCATATCAGGTACAGCGACCTTGCCTTGGGAGTGTCCCGGCACATACTAGGCGCTATTCACACTATATGCCAACCCCATCTCTGCTGCCGCTAGAAGTTCCTGCACGTTTCTTCCCAGTCCACCGATTCCTCCATAGTACAAGAACTACCCAGGACAGACAGCAAGACCCGCACTGACCTTTGAAAAGTAAGACCTCCTCGTGCTGGAAGGGGATGTTGTTAGCCTTGGCGAAGATGTACACAGAGCGGCAGGGCTGGGAGAGCAGGTCCAGGTAAAGTATTAGCTCGCACATGGCTGTCACCCGCTCTGTACTCAGTACACACTGACACTGAGAGGCTCCAGCGCAGGGACTCTGTATTACTGACTGTAGCCCCGCCCCTGACACCACAGCCCCGCCCACCCACACTTCATGGCTCTCACGTTTGGCTCATTACACTGCAGATTTCTTGACCTATATTATACTGACACTTGTGTCTGGATTGTGAAGAAGGTTCCTGTACATAAGTCATCAATTCCTTATACAATAAACACTAATAATTCCATCTCATACTGGGGCTACACAGTGACAACCAAATATTGCCAAGTCATCCGTCACCAATGTAAGTGAATGGAGTCACATTGTGAACCTCAAGGGTGTTACGACTTCAAGTCACAAAAGGATCAACCACTGTTTATCTAAAATCACAGTCGCAGCTTCTTTGGTGTACAGTTTCATCCACTTAGGCCTGGTTCACATCTGTGTTCAGTATTCTTCTTGGGAGTCCACATGGGGACCCTCCAAACGAAATACCGAACACATTGACAAGTGGTGAGCTTCTGAAAGCACACGGACACCATAGACTAGAATGGGGTCCATGTGTTTTCCACACGAGTCATACGGAGAGGAAAGTAGTTCATGAAGTACTTTCCTCGCCGCATGACTTGTGCGTACACCGTGCAGAAAACACACAGACTCCATTAGGATAAGTTCACATAGAAGAAACCTTTTCTTCTGTGTAATTTATACGCGCAGCTAGCCGCAATGGGATGCTGATGCAGTGCGTCGACATTTCATCACGGCACCCTGCTCCTGATTAGGCCCGAATGAAAGGACCTAATCAGGAGTGAGTCTCCAGCTGCGGACGCCGCAGAATCTGCGGGAAGATTGGGCGTTTCTTTTTGCTACTAGCAGGAAAAAAGAAGCACAAAAAAAACCCAAAAGCAAATGAATGGGAGACTTTTTTGCAGGCGGGTTCTGCATCAGAATCCGCCTGCAAAATACTCTGTGTGAACATACCCTTATAGTCTATGGGGTCTGTGTGCTTTCACTGCTCACCGCCTTGTCAATGCGTTCGGTATTCCATTTGGGGGGGGGGGGGGGTCCTATATAGAGATGAGCGAACACTGTTCGGATCAGCCGATCCGAACAGCACGCTCCCATAGAAATGAATGGAAGCACCTGTGACACTGACTTTGCCAGCCGCCGGGAGGTGTCACAGGTGCTTCCATTCATTTCTGTGGGAGCGTGCTGTTCGGATCGGCTGATCCAAACAGTGTTCGCTCATCTCTAGTCCTATGCGGATTACCCGAACGCAGATGTGAATGAGGCCTTACATTGAGGAGAGTCGCAAGGTGACAGAAATTTTTGGTCATGCAACCAGAGTCACCATGTAGCCTCGCCTGAGGGGAGTCTCCTCTGCCTAGTCTACAGGACGTCATAGCTTTGCTTTCTAGAAATGCTGAATATGACGCTGGGGTCACACTAGCGCCTGGACTCTGTTTTCAGGTTTCCGTCTTCTGCATGCAGAAGATGGAAACCTGTCAGACCAGGTCCAGCCGTGAGCGCCAGTGAGCGTTCTATGCTCTCCGCCGCAAATTTTTTTTTTTTTAAACCGGACACAGTACTGCATGGCCGACTGTCCAATTTAAAAAAAAATAAACAAAATTTGCGGCGGCAAGCATAAAACGCTCACAGCCGGACATCTTTCAAACCCATTCAAATGAATGGGTATGAAAGTCCTGCAGGTTTCTGTCTCCTGCTCAGTTTTGTGCAGGAAACAGAAACCTGCATGAATGGAGACCGGGCGCAGATGTGAACGAGCCCTGAGACGCTTTCCCGTTTGACTACATAACTACAGCAGACTACTCAGGGGTCAGAGATAGTGCGAATACTCATGCTGGCCATGGATCTCTTAATTCTTTTACATTGGGTTTTCTGCAATCATAAAATTACAGACTGTCACATTTTCTAAAGAGTCATAGAACTGGATGTTATGACCCCCTGGAGGAGTGGCACGACGCAGAGACATTACTGTCATGTCCAAATCTAGCTTTTCTACCGCTAGAAGTGAAAAATTAATATGGCACTCCCTCCCCCCATAAAGATACACATTCTTTACTGTTTTTTTTTTTTTTTTTTTTTACTTTACAAATTTTCATTTATTTTTTTATTTCGAGGTGGGCGCTGGATCTTGTTTATGGCTGAAACAGACATGTTGACATAATGAAACCTGACTTTCCTGTCCCCCAAAGCCCCACCCCATATTGACACTGACTATGATCAGGAATATTCTAGGAGAGTCAAATTTCACATCAAGCCCAATTTCTGTCACACTTTAGGCCAAAAAAGTGGCACACCACTGCCCCCTGTAATAGACCCATAAACCATGCATACCTGCTGCATCAGTGAAAAGGTTGCAATCAAACACATCAATCACGGCTGATTACATCAAAGATCAACCATTGTATTGCACTTGAAGTATTCTTCAATAACATCCTTGGCCTGGGATTCCTTGCCATAGTCCTTGACAACCACCTTACGGTGTTTGCCTTCCCTGTCGATTTTACAGAGACCCACCCATTTGCCAAGCTTCTTGCTGTCATCAACCTTGATGAGATTGATCTGATGCTCAGCACACAGAGCCTCAACTAGCTTCACATACATTGGTTCATCACAGTTGAAAGCCAGGACGCACAGGTGAGCTTGACGTTTGTCAAGAGCCTTGGCAGCTTCACGAATGCCACGGGCCAGGCCATCATGGATAAGTGCGGTCTTGAGCACTTCTTGAAGAGCGGTGTTAATATCCATTACACCTCCAGCAGAAATGCCTTCCTCGGCCATCCTTGATGTCTAATGGATGTTCGGCGTTAATCCGCCAACCTGCTCCACTGCACTAAGGATTGTTCTAAAAATGCTCCCCACGCTGTCAGGTTATCAAGATGTATTATGCGCGTAATGCATTGAAAGCAATAGGGAAAAAAGCCTCCATTGATTTCAACGGGGAGCACATGTATGCCGGCTCCCATTCAAGTCAATGGTAGCTGCTTTTTATGCGCTCATTCTGAACGTGTTTTTACGATCAGAATGAGCGTGGAGTTACATTGTGTGAAGGCTCCCTTAGACTGTGATAAATCTGAAACGTAAGACTGTCTTATCTATGTTTACATGGTTTGAAAATTAATATTAGTCTATCTGCCCAAGTGTTCCAAGCCATAGATGCATCTAATTGATATAGCACACTCACTATAACACAACTCTTTGACCATACATTTTTATTATAAACGTTAGGCAATTTATCACAATGTGGTAACATCATCTCCCCACTGATTTTTTTGGGCTCATTTATTTCTTATAAAATCTGCTTGAATCCAATAGTGTGATATTCTAGTCTAGCTATAAGTCGCTCCTTGTGCTTTGGAGAGATTGCTTGGTCTTTTGTATCCTTGAGGTGCAGTAATTTCTCATGTGCTTCTTTGAATAGATCTGTTCCAATTGCCTCCTCTACTCTTTGCTTCCAAGCCGACAATATGGGTTTATCCTCAAAGACATCGACTCCAACAACAACTGGCTGTAAAAAACAAAATAGGTTAATAGAAAAACCAAATAAAATAAATACTCAATCATAATCCATCAGTCTGTCACTTAGGCTGAGGCACCACATTGCAAAAAACACAGCTTTTTTTTTGTTGTAGGTTGTTTGGGGGGGCAAAACCAGGAGCAGAAGCTAGAAGTAACAGGCTAGGTTAACATGGCAGAGAAAAAAAAAAAAAAAAAAAATAGTTGCAGTGTGTGCCTCAGCCTTAAAGAGCAAGAAGGAATTAATATTTATGAGAGAAACTGATGTAAACAGTGGCACAACATTCACAGTAACAGGGGGTGTGACTGCAACCAGTGCCTGTGGTCAGCTGGAAATGGCAGAGGCGCCGGACCACCATGATAGTGGTTGGGGAAAGCTTTGTTCCGACCACAATACCTATTGTTAGTGAAAAGGGGCCTAGCTAGGGCCCTTTCCATTAGATACCAGTCCATGGAAGGTTTAAAATAAAATATATATTTTTATTTTTTATTTATTTATTTTTTAAACACACTCCAGCACTCTTCCATCTGGTGAATAAGGTCAGACTTCACAGCTGGGTCCTGCGATTAGGCCCCAGCAGTCATGGGACACATTGGCATAATGAAGTCATCACACTCCACGTGACATCCAATCACAGGCCCAACAGTGATGTCTGGAGAGCAGGACGTCAGTCACTGAGAATTCCCAGGAGTATGGGAGCCTTCACTCCGCTCATTCTGAACAAGTTTACATTAAAAATGAGCGACGTTAAAACAGATCCCATTGATTTCTATGGGTGCCGGCATACGCGCGCTACCAATTGAAGTCAATGGGAGGCTTTTTCACCTATTGCCTTCAATGTGATATGCGTGCATCACATTGAAAGCCATAGGTAAAAAAGCCTCCCATTGATTTCAATGGGTAGCGCGCAGGGGTGAACCTACCCCTTTCGCCGCCCGAGGCGAACTACAGAAAGCCGCCCCCCCCTCCTGGGAGGAGGGGGCAGAGTGAAGGGTTGTGGCCGTGTGAAGGGGCGTGGCTTAGCAAAGGAGTGGGGCTTAGCACTGTTCGCAGGCAGAGAGCAGGCACGGAGAAGACCTGCTCTCTGCCTGAGCGTGAGGGGAGGCTGCTGGAGCAGCGCTGCTCCAGTGGCCTCCCCAAACCACCGCTCGGTGCTAAGCCAGTCCAGGACAGCTTGTCCTGGACTGGCTTAGGTAATCAAAAATGCCGCCCTCCCTGAGGCCCTGGCATAGCGCCGCCTGAAGCGCTCGCTTCAGGTCGCCTCATGGGAGGTGCGGCGCTGGTAGCGCGCGTATGCTGGCACCCATAGAAATCAATGGGATCTGTTTTAACGCCGCTCACTCTGAACGAGTTTACGTTCAGAATGAGCGGAGCGTAAACTCCATGTGAAGGCTCCCTATAAGTGTTAGGTTTAATCACTTGTCCTGGGACTCTACTTCTTATACTCTGGGGTCTGAGTCTGTAGGGAAGGGGGTGCTCTTGGGAGCACATAATTGCATGTGGGGGGGCCACTGCGCAGCACATAATACTGAGTGGGGCCCAAAAAAAAAAAAAATTTTAGCACTGGGGTCCACAAGACCTTAGTTACGCCATAAGATATAAAGTATAGCTGAAATTTATGCCAGCTCCTAGTTGGAGTAGATTTGAGTTTCTGGTGTATGGAGAGCACCTTACTATAATTCCACCATACATGGCAGTGGTGACGATGACAACACCAACTCTCAAAGAAAACCAGAAATTATTTACTCACCTGCATAATCTCAGCAATAGCTACTAAATCTGCAATGGAGATCTCATTTCCAACCAAAAAAGGTTTGTCCTCGAGGAATTTATTTTGTAGAGTTGTCAAAGTAGCATCAAGCTCAGAACGAGCAGATTGTAATGTCTCAGGTGTGGCTTCATGATCTAGGAGATATGGAGTCATGGCCTAGAACACAAAAAAGACAAAAATACTTTGGAGTATAAATTTACATAATGTACACCTCATACCGTGTTGCCCTAAAAATAAGACAGTCAATTTTTACTCCTAAAAACACACTAAGGACCCCAAACGGAGTATACGCTCGCTGATTCTGAAGGTGTAACACGTTCCGTATCAGCAGCGTTAAAACAGATCCCATTGCCTTCTATGGGATCCGGCATACGTGCGTATCACATTGAAAGCAATAGGGAAAAAAGCAGCCCATTCATTTCTATGGGGAGTGAAGGGGCCCCAAGTCTTATTTTCAGGGAATGTCATCTTTTCTATGAACAAGAATTCACATCCCAGAACAAAAAGATCTGTAGACGGTAAGGCCCCGTTCACACAGGGCAAGAGGGGCAGATTTTAGCACTGAATCCACATCATAATTTGCCTCCTCACAATAGCAGTCTATGTAGACCGCCAGCTTACTTTTTTCTGTGAGCGGCATGTCACTCACAGAAAAAAAAAAAAAAAAAGCGTGCTGCCCTTTCTTCTGGCGGATTCCACAGCTGATTCAGCCCCTGCGTCCGGCTTGCAGCAGCACCCTCCAGACTAGGCCCATTCATTTGGAAGCCGCAACTGTCGGAAGCCGTGACAGTCGTATTTTGACCCTATTCTGACGTGGCTTGCTACATCACAATCAGGACTAAAATCCACCATTCCATGTGAACGGGGTCTAAGCGAAACTGTCAGGATCCCTCACAGATTGATACCGTCAGTCACGTCAAGTGTATAACAGCTATTGCTGTTTCCGGTTACCACTAACCACTATAGTTGCTGGAACACACTGATATCTTTCGCCGTCCACCCCTCTATATGCTAACCAGTTTGAGTTACAGTTTGCCACAGCCGCTTGTCCAAGCTCACCTCTGCATACCGGTACAGCAGGAGAGGCGGATTGTTGCATGGAGACGCCCACCTGCTATATTTCCCCCTCTTATCCATATGCCTAAATGTGCGGCTTTAAGTAAAAACTTGCTTACCTTGACCCAAAACAGTCTGGCACCACGTGGATGGGTATTTGTATGTTGCCAAGCAAGATATTCATTTACACGAGCACGTTTCTGGAGGTCTGATGGGTACCAGTGCTCAGGGGTATTATACTTGTTAGCTAGATAAAGGAGGATTGCAGTGCTGGCAAAGAAGGAATGGTAAGGAAATACAAGATCTTAGAAATAGTGGTATACATTAACTAACGTATAGGTGTACAAATACATTTAACTGTTTTGTCCAAGCAAGTAGTTTGTCTAACCCAGGGGTAGGGAACCTTTGGCTCTCCAGCTGCTGTGAAACTACAACTCCCAGCATGCTCCATTCACTTCCATGGGAGTTCCCAGAACAGCAGAGCCAGTATGCATGCTGGGAGTTGTAGTTTTGCAACAGCTGGAGAGCCGTACGTTCCGTACCCCTGGTCTAACCCAACCAAATAGAGCCCAGTGCCAAAACAGTTATATAGAAACCTTTCTACACCATTTACTAACTATGCCAAAATGTCTACATCAAAAATAGCCATGAAAGTGTACAACACACAAAATCCCATATAGGAAACCAGATGTGCACCAATTATATGTCAAGTGTCCTCAATAGAAAAGGTAAATACTCTTTGATGACCTGCAATATACACCCTATTCTTATGATACTATACAAAGAATTCTTTAGAGATAAACTCAACAAGAGTATACATAGCATAGAATAATATTATAAAGCCTAAAGTACAAGATGTCCAGAAGTGTTCCAGCCAGCTAATCTGATCCAAAGTGCAAGGAACAAGAAATTACCCTCAGACATGACAGTTGGGGGTATAAGGCCAATTACAACAGAATAAGCTAAATGGTGCACATCCAATTGGAGACCTCTGCACCTCAATGCATGTTTTGCAGGCTTCCCCAAGTTGTTGGTCTAAGGGGGCGTTCACACTACCGTCAGTGTCCGACAGGTAGCGTCCGCTCCTAGTGTCCGTTCAAAATCTCGCACGGACATTAGGAGCGGACACTTGCTGTGTTTGTGACACCTGTCATTCATTTAAATGGCAATCGGGTGCGTTCTTTTGCACTCCGTGCCCTTCCTTCACTGTCCGCTTGTAAAGATGTCCGACTTTTCAAGCGGACAGCAAAAACCTATATGTCGGGTTTTTCTGTCTGCTTGAAAAGTCGCAGACTGGTCTCAATAAAAGGGGTTATGGAGGCACGGGCAGTGCATGGATGTCATCTATCTGTTCAATCACATCCTGGCAATATGCACATGTCTCCTTAAAGTACAATATATTCCTTTACCTCTCAGTCATTACGAAGTCTCCATCCTTGAGAGTAGGTACATTATGAAGTAGATTCAACCTACAAAAATCCTCCGACATATGGCCTCCTAAAGAAAGCAACAAAATACTGTAATAAGTAGTCTGAAATCATGAACATCACTAGAAATAATCCACAAGGAAATTTTACTACACTTGTTCAAAAGGGAATTTGTCCTGACTTTTGCACCTACCCTTCCCCCAAGCAGCCAACACAGCTCAGTGTGTGCTGATGAAAGAAGAGCAGATCTACCCATACTGATAAAACATGCCAGAGTACTCCAAAGAAGCCATACTCACCTATTCCGGGTCCTCCATTTCATGCCTTACTGACACATTCTTGGCCTGGAAATGAAGGATCTCTGATGTCTACTGCAGCCAGCCAATCGCATCAGCAGTCACATTATTATTGATAGCTTATTAGTACGGACGTCACTGGTACCAAACATGTGACCCTATAAAGCCAGTGATTGGCCACAGATCACCTGACAGCCATGAGTAAGGGGCTTCGACCCCGAAACACGTAGGCAACCAGCTACCAGTCGTGTCTTGCGTCACTTGTCATTACATGTCGTAAGTGCGTCTTTCTATTCTTTTTTGGTTCTTGTGTTTTTTGTATATTTTTCCATTAAAAGTCATGTTTGATTAAATTACATTTTTCGAGTGCTGAAATAATTTTTTCTTTGCAACCAAACATGTGACGATAAATTCCCCTAGGCAGTTCCAATGTCTAATACAAAAATCAGAGATCTGGAGCAGAGTCTTAATTTTAAAAGGTGTATCACATGCAATAAACATGTTTCATATGGGAAGTTACCAAACTGCACCAAACACAGCATGCAGTTTTTTCTGATGCAGTTTTAAACTGTACCATGTGAATGCACTCTAACATATCAGAAAAATAGTAGCGTAACCAAGAATGTAAAAGCACTAGATTTGTGGAAATTTAAAGGTTTTTGGCCTTTGAGACATATATACACATACCATACATAAATGTTAGCCTTACTAGCAAACATTCCTTGCCATTTGGTTACGTCACACTTACTAGTAGCGGTTTAGACTATATGCAGAATCCACCACTGGAGCAACTACCAGTTTATCAAAGTTTCATGCCAAACAAAAAAATAAATTTGCATCATTCACAAACTACCCCAAGCACATCTGACCAGTCACATGACTTTAGACTGACCTCTGAAAAGATCTATCTCCTGGAATTTGAAGGGGATATTGTTAGCCATAGCAAAGAAATAAACAGAGCGGCAGGGCTGGGAGACCAAGTCCAAGTAAAGTGTTAGGTCCGCCATGATTGAAAACCTCTTAGTATCTGGTAGACTCTGAAAGTGAGATGAACCACACAAGGATCCTTGACTTTATTAGACTAGCCACACCCCTGATAACAGAGCCCCACCCACAAAACCACTTGACACCTATATATACTGCAGGTTTTATGACATGAGCTTGTCATTGCTGGGACGTGCATTTCATGGCTGATAAGTACTATATTATATCATAGTATATTTCACAAAATGACAGAAAATGTGGGACTTTCTGCCTAACAACATATCAAACAAATTGTATTCTTAGTCTTATATAATGTCTTTTTTTTATTGGCAGCACCAATGAGTTATTCTGTCCTCTAGGACAAGCTCACCTAGAAGAAATTAACATAATTAATTAATTGGAAATACTATGAGGCTGTGTTCATACAACGCAGCTCTGTTGCTTCTTTCAATCATAGCATCTTATGCTGTGTTCCAGTGGCGTAACTAGGAATGGCGGGGCCCCGTGGCGAACTTTTGACATGGGCCCCCCCCCCCCCCCGACACCGGAGATCTCGACCGAGTCCCTCCTACGCATTCCTGCGCGCTCTATTATGTTCCATAGTGGCCCCTGCACACAGTATTATACCCAATAGTGGCCACTGCACACAGTATTATGTCCCTTAGTGGCCCCTACAGGACTAAATACTGTCACGTCACCACTATACCAGGACAAATTGTGGATAAAAAATCTGGTCCGAGAATAATGATAGCAGCGGTAGCAGCTGTCACCGGGCCCCTAATGTCCCGGGCCCTGTGGCAGCTGCTACCGCTGCTATGGTGGTAGTTACGCCACTGCTGTGTTCACACATCAGTATGCCATCAGTCCTCCGTTTGAATTCAGTTTGAGACTAAAAACAGAATGATGCACATACTGATTGTATACTGACACCTTTTTATGCTGATAGCAAACGCTGTCTGTCCCCTAGAGGAGAGATAAGGGGATTAAAAGTAGCAATTGTAAACAGAGTAGAGATAAGGAGGACATAAGGACATTTATTATATCTCCTTATCTCTACTCTGTTTACAATTTCTACTTTTAATCCCCTTATCTGTCCTCTAGGGGACAGACAGTGTTTGCTATCAGCATAAAAAGGTGTCAGGGCTCGTTCACATCTGTGTTCTGCCGTACTGCAGGTTTCCGTTTCCTGCATAAAACAGAGGCAGGAGACGGAAACCTGCAGGAGTCTCTCTCACCTATTCATTTGAATGGGTGAGAAAGATGTGCGGCCGTGAGCGGCGGTGAGCGTTTTATACTCTCTGCCGCGAAACCGGGTTTTATAATCCGGACACAGAGTCGGACATGCAGTACTCTGTGTCCGGATTAAAAAAAACGGTTTGGCGGCGGAGAGCATAAAACGCTCACCGCCGCTCACGGCCGGACCCGGTCTGTGGTTTCCGTCTTCTGGCATGCAGAAGACGGAAAGCACAGAACGGAGACCAGAACGCAGGTGTGAACCTAGCATCAGTATACAATCAGTATGTGCATCAGTCCGTTTTGAAGTGTTAAACTGAATTCAAACGGACGGACGGATGGCATACTGATGTGTGAACATACCCTTAGGTTGAGTTCCCTTTTTTCTACTGAAGAATTGCATGCAGTTAGACCTTGTCATGTCCTTGGCGTTGTGTGACATGATATACCACTAGAAATCAGATGCCCTCCAGTCCATGGGCAGCATTAAAGAGCTGTCAGGTTAAAATATATTAGAAAGGGGCGATTGCTTTTTTTTGTGTCTTTTTGACCAAAAAGGGGCAAAGTGCACATGGCCACAAAAGGCAAGGGCGTAACTTGAGGGAGTGCAGAGGGTGCAGTCGCACCAGGGCCCAGGAACCTTAGAAGGCCTATAAGCACTGGCATCAGTATTGAGATTGCAACTTCCATCTGGTCCATAAGCCAAGGAGACCCACAGATTACCCTAACCACACCAAGGATCAATAAACTCCTTAGCAACCGTAACCATCACTATCAAGAATTCACTGCAGGGATGAGATAGTGGGCCCTGGACTAATGAATGCACTGGGGCCCACAAGACTTTAGTTACACCACTGACAAAAGGCCATGTTTCAGTTGGATTACATTACTGGCCATGTGGTTTTGCTGTTACCGTATGGCCAGTAATTAAATCCAGCGGGAATTAGTGATTTCACTTAAAGGGGTATTCCCATGTACATAATCATACCTATATTTGTAGATAATTAAAAAATAAACATTTTTGCAAATATTAGTAATTAAAAATTCTGCAAAATTTTAAAGATTTTCTCAAACTTTCTTAGTGGTAACCAGCGCCGCACCTCCCATGAGGCGACCTGAAGCGACCGCTTCAGGCGGCGCTATGCCAGGGCCCCAGGGAGGGCGGCATTTTTGCTTTCCTAAGCCAGTCTAGGACAAGCTGTCCTGGACTGGCTTAGCACCAAGGTCCTCTCTCTGCCGGTGAATGCCGCTAATCCCCACCCCCTCGCTCCGCCACGCCCCCTCCGCTCCGCCCCCTCCTCCGGGGGGCTTTCTGTCATCCGCCTCGGGCGGCAAAAGGGGCAGGTTCACCCCTGGTGGTGAAAGTCTGTTATCTTGATCGGTTGCCAATGGTTACAGCCACTAATGCAGAAACTTTCTATGGTCTAGGTCTTGTCAGAAGCCCAGCCATGATTTTCTTATTATAGCTGTGGTATCAGGCGGGGACACTACATGTATCAGAAGATATTCCGGCCACAATAAAGAAATCATGGCTGATTTTCTGACCTTAGAAAGCTCCTGCATTCATGGTCGTATCCACTGGCAACCGATCAAGACAACAGTCTGTGACTACAAGATATTTAGCGAAAATCTTTAAAACTCAGCAAAATGTTTAATTACTTATATTTGCAAAAATGTTTGACTTCTAATTATCTACAAATTAAAAAAAAAACAACTATGTACATGGGAATACTCCTTTAACCCCTTCCCGCCAATGGCATTTTTTGATTTTCGTTTTTGACTCCCCTCCTTCTAAACCCCATAACTTTTTTATTTCTCCGCTCCCAGAGCCATATGAGGTCTTAATTTTTGCGGGACAAATTTTTCTTGATGATGCTACCATTAATTATTCTATATAATGTACTGGGAAGCAGGAAAAAAATTCAGAATGGGGTGGATTTGAAGAAAAAATGCATTTCTGCGACTTTCTTACGGGCTTTGGTTTTACGGCGTTCACTGTGCAGCCAAAATGACATGTCCCCTATATTCTGTGTTTCGGTACGGTTCCAGGGATACCAAATTTATATGGTTTTATTTACATTTTGACCCCTAAAAAAAATTCCAAAACGGTGTTAAAATTTTTTTTTTCTAAAACTCGCCATATTCCGATGGCCGTAACTTTTTTATACATAGGTGTACGGGGATGCATAGGGCGTCTTTTTTTGCGGGGCTGGTTGTACTTTTTAGTTCTACCATTTTTGGGAAATGTTATTGCTTTGATCACTTTTTATTCAAATTTTTATCAGAATCAAAACAGTGAAAATACGGCGGTTTGGCACTTTTGACTATTTTTCCTGCTACGGCGTTTACCGAACAGGAAAAATATTTTTATAGATTTGTAGAGCGGGCGATTTCGGATGCGGGGATACCTAACATGTATATGTTTCACAGTTTTTAACTACTTTTATATATGTTCTAGGGAAAGGGGGGTGATTTGAACTTTTAATACTTTTTATATTTTTTTATATATTTTTTTTTACTTTTTTTTTTAATTTTTTTTTTGCATTTATTAGACCCCCTAGGGGTGTTGAACCCCAGGGGGTCTGATCACTAATGCAATGCATTACAATGCTAATGCATTGCAATGCATTGCAAAAAATCATCATCTCTTTTGCAGGCTGCATACACCAGCCTGCAAAAGAGAGAATTTGCAGACCGGCTGGGAGCCTTTAACAAGGCTCCCGGCTGTCATGGCAACATAACGTCGGCCCTGGAGCATGCTCCAGGGAGCCGGCGATCCCTGCCAAAATGGCGGCGCCCATGCGCCGCCGGGAAAATGGCGCCTCCGGCGCCTTTGACAGCAGTGCCGGAGGGGTTAATGCCTCCGATCGGTCCGGGGACCGATCGGAGGCATTAGAGCCGGTTGTCTACTGCTTAAAGCAGTAGACACCCGGCGGCTATGACGGCCGCCCGGCTCCCGGGCGGTCGCCATAGTTACAGACCCGACACGCGCCGTACTATTACGGCGCATGTCGGGAAGGGGTTAAGCTACATTCAAATAACCCAGGGACCAAACAGCCATGGAAAAAGGGACATCCAAGTGACTCCAATTTTCACAGACCCCTCCTAGATGTAAGTCCATGTTTCATGGCTGTCTTGCACCCGAGGGCCAAGATGGCCAAAAATAGGACACAACCTATATTTTGACGGTCCGTGACAATAGATCAGCAAAATATCAGTCATGTGAATAGCGCTCATTCATTGACATTGAATTTAATGATGCCCCGTGACGTCCATTATAAAAATGTACAAAACATGGACATTAATCACTGTTATGTGAATGTAGCTTTACACTACTCAAAAGTGCAAAATATGTGTGGTTTCAAGAAACTGAAGCATTAAGAGTATAAAATGCATAGTGCGATAATATTCTAAGTATCCAATAAGATCCTACTAATATTATAAATGCAAAAGTTTGGATGCAGTGGTGTAACTAGGAATGGCGGGGCCCCATGGCGAGCTTTTGACATGCCCCCCCCCCCCGACCGACGCCAAGGACCTCGACCGACCCCCTCCTACGCATTCCTGCGCGCTCTATTATGCCCCATAGTGGCCCCTGCACACAGTATTATACCCCATAGTGGACCCTGCACACAGTATTATGTCCCATAGTGGCCCCTGTACACAGTCTTATGTCCCTTAGTGGCCCCTGCACACAGTCTTATGTCCCTTAGTGGCCCCTACACACACTATTATGTCCCTCAGTGCCCCCTACACGCAGTTTTATCCCCCATAGTGGCCCCTGCACACAGTATTATTTCCCTTAGTGGCCCCTACACACACTATTATGTCCCTCAGTGGCCTCTACACACAGTATTATCCCCCATAGTGGCTCCTGCACACAGTATTATGCCCCACTGTGGACACCCATAAACAATTATTATACTCTGGGGTCTTTTCAGACCCCAGAGTATAATAATCGGAGACCCAGGGGGAGACAAACATAAAAAAACACTGTTACCTATCTCCTGGCTCTCCCGCAGTCCTCCGCTGTCAGCCTCCACTGTAGTCCATCTTCAATTACGTCAGACGTCACCAGGGTCGGACTGGGGTGCCTAGGGCCCACCAGTGGGATTATTTCCAGGGGCCCACCCTACTGCCATATTAAATATCGCCTGTCCAGTTTTTGCCATTATGCACGTTTAAAGTGCATTTTCACACACAATACAGTGTGCAAAACAGAACTGTGTTGTCATTTGTACTAAATTGATCACTTTTAGCTGCGCCTTGGTTTACTGTCTTTGAATAGAAAAAAATATTTTATTTTATATATGGGTATGCATGGTGAATATTGACAGGAGTAACAATCACACAGGGACTCATCTATAGCTTATGCGTCCCTTCATAGCTCATTCAGATGTGACAGAATTCTGCACCAGAATAGAAGCCAATTTCTACTTGCCTCAACTCCCCTAGGCAGTAGGGAAGCAAACCGAGGTCAAACCAGAGAGGCAAAACAGTACCAAATCACAATCCAAAAGAGTAGTCAATAAGCCAAGAAGCAGAGATCAGTAAATACAAAACAAGAGCAAGGACAAAGCAAAGTCAGAGACAATATCCAGCAAACATTTAAGGAAGCCCAGAACCCGTCTCAGGCTTGATTGGCAGATAAGCTTTCAAACACAATGCAAACACCCCTTAGGGTGCATTCACACGGTGGAAAATGGCTGAATTTGGTGTGGAATCCGTGACAGATTCAGCGCTGAAAAAAAAGCCTCCCATTGACTTCAATGGGTTCCTTTTTCTGCAAAGCAACCCATTGAAGTCAATGGGAGGCTTTTTTTTAGCGCTGAATCTAATGCAGATTCCACACCAAATTCAACGGTATTTTCCTCTGTGTGAATGCACCCTAACAATAACAACACAATAACAAGAGACCGGGAGCAGGTAATCATAAGCAGACAGGCCTCCTGCACTGTACAATGCAGCAAGAGAATGGTGCAGGAGTTCGAACGGGTGAGTACGTAACATGAGTATAATTTTTCTTTATAAGGGGTCATTCACATGGAGTAACGGCTCACGTGTATCAGAGGCGTACACGCCGGCGTTACGGCAGGGCTGCCGAGCACTTCCTATTCACTTCAATGGGAGCGCTCGTAGCACCGCCGTTACGGCGGCGTTATGAGTGCTCCCATTGAAGTGAATGGGAAGTGCTCAGCAGCCCTGCCGTAACGCCGGCGTGTACGCCTCTGATACACGTGAGGCGTTACTCCATGTGAATGGCCCCTTATGCTGTGTTTTTTTCTCTTTCAGGTTACGATGATCCATTGGATTATGTTGGATTCCATTGATGATCATCATTTTTGTTTTATTTTTTTTAAATTCTTTAATAAAATGGTCAACGATTTGTCTATTTCAATAAAAACAAATTTCTTTCACGTCTTGAGTTTTTATAAATACTTTCTTACGCCTTAGTAATGGTGACTGATAGACAGCATCCATTACTAAGGTGTGGCTTAGCATTAGTGGTGAATATTCTAGCACTAACCCTACAATTATTACCCCGCTACATAACGCTGAGAAGAATTGGTTATCATCCAATACCCGGCTGTTTAATAGAGACTGATGAGGATTGGGGCAGTCGCAGGCTGGAATTATTAGGGTCAGTGCACACTGAATTTTTTGGTGCTTATTTTGATGCTAAATCCGCCTCAAAATCAGCTTACCAATAAAACTCAAAATGAGCACCAAAAAACTCAGTGTGCACTGACCCTTAGGCTGGAAAAGGCCGAAAACAACAGGCTGGTATTATGGCTGAGAAGGGCCAAAAACCATGCCATTTCCACCCTTGTAATGTCAGGATACTGCTTGTTATATCTGTCTGGCTCAGAAATATTGGGGGGATCCTATGTTGCTTCATAATTAGAAAAAAAAATGACATAGGGTCCCCCCAATTTTTCATAACCAGCCAGATATAACAAGCAGCAGCAGCCTGACATTACAAGGGTGGCAAGAGCCATGGTTTTTGGCCCTTCCCAGCCTTATAATACCAGCCTGCGACCACCCCAATCCCCAGCAGTCTCTTTAGACAGCTGGGTATTGGACGATACCCAGCTCTTCCCGGCACCCCTGATGGTGTTGGGTACCGGGGTAATAATTGGAGGGTTAGTGCTAGAATATTCACCAGCTAACACTAAGCCACACCTTAGTAATGGATGCTGTCTATCAGACAGTCGCCATTAGTAAGGAGGTAAGAAAGTATTTAAAAAAAAAAAAAAAAAAGAGACATGAGAGAAATTTTTTTTACTGAAATAAAAACGCCCTCAGACAACCCTCGTTGACCATTTTATTAAAAAAAAAAAAAAAAAAAAAAAAAAAAAAAAAAGATCATCGATGGAGTCCAACGAATCCGATGTAATCCAAGCGATCCATCATAACCTGAAAGATAAAAAAAAAAAACCTGTATGACGGAGAGATTGCCGCTGTTGTGAACGTAGCATAAGGCTATGGCTACACTACTACTTCCGTCATGCAACCAGTGTCGCTTTGGGACTCTTTCACATTAGTAAATGGAGTCGCATTGGGTCCCTGAGGTTGCAATGTGACTCCATTCACTAACATAAGGGAAAGAATCACAGAGCAACACATCTTTGGTTGCATGACGGAAGTAGTAGTGTAGCCATAGCCTTATGCTAGGTTCACAACAGCGGCAAGCTCTCCGTCATACAGGTCCGCCATGGGACCAGAATGACGGAGAGGTGGGCTGCCAAAATGGCGGTTACACCCAGACAGTGGCAGACCTCATTAACATAATGAGGTCTGCCAGGTGTCAGCCATTTTCAAAGTGACAGGCATATAAGTCCTGAGTGGTTTCTGCAACTTGGATATTGTTATGCTGGAGCCCTAGAAAAGGACACCAGCATAACAACAGAGTGGGACATTATCTATAGGGTGGGTGGACTACAACTCTCAGTGCAGTGACCCAGAGCGGTCACTGTTAGTGAGTTAGGGCCCTTGTGCGCCTGTGGCCAGTAGCTTACTCCTGGGCACTGCTCCCCAGCACCTCTGTGGCACCCCTGTCAGTATTTAGGCAGATGTATCTCTCTTTTATATAGGTCCTGATGTACTTTGCATTATAAATGTATTGTTATGTACTGTCACTTTAAGTTTCCTGTGTCTGCTAAACATGTGAGTTGTGAGCACCAATCCCTATCCAGTCCTCTCCCTGGGAGGAGCTTCCTTCCTCTCAGGCCTGCAGTCTAGACCTAGAGTCTAGGGAAGGCAGACATACCTGCCACCAGCCCTTAGCTCCTGTGTAGGCCTCAAGCCTGAGGTCTAGGCCTACTTGTTTTCTCTGAAGTTGCAGTGAGACTGCAGGTCTCAGCCGAGACCCCTGACAAGCTGAACTCCGGGTCTGGAAGATATAGCCCGCCGGTACAGCTGGGCTGAAGTGCCTGCACCCCTGAAATCAACTCCTGCACCTTCTACCTCTCCGGACAGAGCCCCGCGAGCTGCGGAAACTCTGCAAGGTCTCCTACCTCCCTAAAGTATTGTGCATACTGTTTGCCAGGAGGGGCAACTACTTCAAGGACCCTCCTGCCTTGCTAGTGGCCTTTCATCGGTCCCCGAGCCACTGCACCCCGACATCACCAAACGTGAGTCTTTATCCGTAACGAGCCAAGTTACGAAGCCGCAGTTATCGTTGTCTCCCACAAGGGCTGGCCTGTCCTATCATCTACCCTCCTACTGTATTTGAACACCGTCACGTTGCTAATAGCAACCGTCCTCCCAACTACTGCTAAGGGACATAAGGATTGGTGATTGGTGCTTCACTTAACTCTTCAGTGCCTGTACTGGACTTTGTCACATTGCACTGTGAACCTGCTGCTGCAAAGCACTGTAAGACTGTCGGTTTCTTCAGTAAAGTTAACCTGTTCACCTTAACCCTGTGTGGTCGACTGTTATCCTGCACATCGCACCTGGGTGAATGGAAGAGTGGAAAGGGTTGTGGAGAATCAGGGATACAACGGGACACCACTCTGCCCAAACGTGACAACACTACATTGCCCGTTGCCCCTGGTTACCACAAGACCCCTTTTTCTGGCGTCACGAACAGGATTTTGAACTTTGTGAAAATTGGGCCCCAATTTATTGCTGGACATTATACTCCATCTTCGCTACCCCTCCTGTGGATTACCAGCCATCTCAGAGTGAGTAACGAACTGTTGTGTATAAAGGGGTACTGTACTTTAAAACCGCCGCCATTGCTGTGTGGCCGGCGTGTCTGTGGACTGTATTGCCGTGGGCGCCAAAATCCTCAGGCAGCGCCAGAACCGCCCCCTGGATTGGCGCCAAAAACCCCAGAGTGTCGCCGCCCCCTCCACAGACTGTGTACTTGCTTTCTGCCAACTCCTCCTCTTGTGGCCTCCGCTCCAGCCGCCATCTTGCTGAAGCCCTGGGCTTCCCCTCTAGTGTTGGGAGGCGTGCCTTCATCTCAGCCGGCCGCAGTGCACTCCTGGGAAAGGAGTAACGTCACGCCCAGCCGCGCAGTGAGTAAGCCAGCAGCGCTGGTGAGAGGATGAAAGAGTGAATTGATTGACCACCCGGTGCAGTGCCACACTATCCTACTATAATGTCTGACGCGGACAATGCTCAATTAAATGTTATTCCTGATGATGGATCAGCTGCTGCAGCTACCGGAGTGAACTTTCTTCTGGGGGCTCCGCACCTACCCAGTTATCGGGGGGACCCCCACACTTTAACAGACTTTAAGGAACAAATACTCCGGGCTTTTCACTTGTTACCTTTATCCCCAGTGCAGCAGGTGAACGTACTGCTGGGCCAGCTGGAAGGAGTCGCCTTCCAAGAAGCTCGCTCCTGGCCCACAGCTGATAAAGACTCTGTTGAAAAGATCTTCACCCGGCTCAAGCGGGAATTTGAACCAAGATCTTCTACAGAGGTGAGACTGGGATTCTTCAATAGAAGACAACAACCAGGTGAGACATTGAGAGACTATGCCTTAGCCCTACAAACTGCTTTCCGGGCTGTACAGCAAATTGATTCCATTATTGCGGTTGAAGCTGATAAGATGCTCAAGGACAGATTTATTGAAGGCGTAGACTCCCGGCTAGTACAAACTCAACTCCGCATGCTAGCAGTGCAGAATCAGGATGTTTCATTTGCAGATTTCAAGTCGCTAGCCATCCAAGTCTTAGGGACCGAGTCACCTTACAGCCCCTTCCTGTACTCTCACCCTTCCAACTTAGAAAGTGGACCGGTTGTCGCACCTACACCTCTGTTACCTGCCGCTCCTGCTGTTCCTGCTGTTACTCAGGCTGCCCAAGCTTCTACACCTGATCTGGTGGCCTGTCTGAAAGATTGCATGGACAGAATAGTTGAAAGTGCTGTTAAAAAATTAGAGGGACTGACAATGCCAGCCGCGCCTCCCTCCAGGGAGCCTTGCCTGTCCCGCTCTTCCTCACCTGAGCCACGACAGTACTATCCACGTCCCAGGCGTCCTCCGCCTGACAGGCCACCACCTACTAATAGAACTGTTTGCTCTTATTGTAAGAAATTTGGCCACCATCGCAACCAATGCTTTCAGTTAAACGGGATGCCCCCGAGGCAGAGGACCAACCCTCGGGAGGAATATACAGAGGTCCCTCCAAGGCGCCCAAATTCATTGCGCCCTGTCCGTACATCACTGTCCGAATCAATGGAGTCCCGTTCGAGGCCCTTATAGACACTGGCTCTCAAGTCACTACCCTAAAGAAGTTTGCTTATGTTCAACACTGGGACCTCAGAGACATATCCAAAGACATTGGTGGCCAAGGATTTGATCTCTTAGCAAGTAACGGTCAGCCTATTCCTCAAGTGGGTTATTGGGAACCCACCATCCAGATTGGCGACTGCCGTCTCCCTCAGCAAGGTGTCATTGTCACAGGGGTAGAAGAAGAGGGCTCTGCTGCCTTAGTGCTAGGCATGAATGTCCTTAAGAACTGTTTTGATGAAATAATCAGTGCCTTGCACGTGTCTCTCTCCACTGCTTCTTCTTCCCACAGGAAAGCCATACAACACCATGTCAAGGTGCTGGTGGCACATCAACGGTTCGCTAACCGCAACGGAGAGATCTGCCGTGTCCGGATCCGGGACACTCACCCTGTGACTCTGTCTGCCAACTCTGAGACGATCGTCTGGTGCCACGCACGCCCCGGTGTAAAGAACGAAGATTATCAGCCTCTTCTGGAACCCATCCAGCTGGAGACTCAACCTCTGGTGAAAGCAGCACGCAGTCTTGTGACTGTCACCAACGGTAAGATTCCAGTACGCCTCATCAACATGAGTGACACACCTGTGAGCCTTTATAAATTCACACCGGTCGGCCAATTGCACCAGCTGTGCCCTGCAGATGTCCTTGCTGACACAGCTACGGCAAAACAACGGGCTGCTACCACCACATCTTACACAGATAGGACCAGCCCTTCACCCTGGTGGATGGAGCTTAACGTGGGAGACGCTAACACACCTCCAGAATACATCAATGGTGTCATCAACCTGGCCAAACATCATCACCACGCTTTTAGCAAACACCCCTCTGATTATGGAAAGACCTCCTTAATTCAGCATCGCATTATCACTGGCGATCATCCTCCCATCAAAGAGAGGCACCGGCCTGTTCCTCCTGCAATGTACCAACCTGTCAAGCAGCTGTTGCGGGAAATGAAAGAGGCCAATGTCATCCAAGAAAGTCAGAGCCCCTGGGCCGCTCCTCTTGTGCTAGTCAAAAAGAAGGATGGGACTATCCGATTTTGTGTGGACTATAGAAAATTGAATAATGTGACCCACAAAGATGCGTACCCTCTGCCACGTATAGAGGAGTCCTTGACTGCACTGGGCTCTGCTGCTTACTTTTCCACTCTGGACTTGACAAGTGGCTACTGGCAGGTCCCCATGGCTCCGGAGGACCGCGAAAAGACTGCCTTTACTACTTCCATGGGCCTGTATGAGTTCAATAGCATGCCATTTGGGCTTTGCAACGCACCAGCCACCTTCCAGAGACTGATGGAGAGATGCTTAGGGCATGTGAACTTCCAACATGTGTTGCTCTACTTGGATGACGTCATCATCTATTCCAAGTCTTACAAAGACCATCTACATCACCTTGCTGAAGTGTTCCAGGTGCTCACAGAGCACGGTCTCAAGATCAAACCCTCCAAGTGTCACCTTCTGAAACCTCGTGTCAATTACCTAGGCCATATCGTCAGCGCAGAAGGCGTATCACCTGACCCGGACAAGGTCTCCGCTGTCACGGATTGGAAGACACCCTCTACTGTCAAAGAAGTCAGAAGTTTTCTGGGTTTCGCTGGCTATTATCGCCGCTTCATCCCCCACTTCGCACAGATTGCTGAGCCTCTGACAGAACTGCTTCGGGGGTGCCCAAAAGAAAGTTACAACAGAAAGCTGCCAGTAGAGTGGTCCCAGAGACAAGAAACCGCCTTACAGGCGCTGAAGGCCTTGCTCACCCAGCCTCCTATCCTAGCTTACCCGGACTACAGTCAACCCTTCCAGCTGTATACTGATGCTAGTTTCCAAGGACTTGGTGCTGTGCTGTCTCAGGTGCAAGACAACCGTGAGAGGGTGATCGGCTATGCCAGTCGAAGTCTCAGAGGAGCTGAGAAAAACGATAACAATTATAGCTCCTTCAAGCTCGAACTCCTGGCTCTTGTGTGGGCTATCACTGAAAAATTCAAGGACTATCTTGCTGCATCGTCCTTCGTAGTCTACACTGACAACAATCCCCTGGCGCACCTGAACACCGCACGGCTGGGTGCACTTGAACAAAGATGGGCTTCTAGGCTGGCGAACTACTCCTTCACTATAAAATATAGAAGCGGAAAGACGAACACAAACGCAGATGCCCTGTCACGACACCAAAATGGAGAGGAGTCTGCTGTCCCAGATGAATGGGAAGAAGTCGAGATGCCGCCTTTCTATAACAGATTCGCCCACCAAAACGTCATTACCGCTGCTGTAGAAGCAGAAGCGTCACCATCTAACTCAATTGATCCTCTACAGGAACCTTCCAAGTGGCTGCTGTTGCAGCAAGAGAGCCGCAGCCTAGGTGAGATACACGACTACCTGCTCACCGGAAGAACTCCTGTCCGCCTACGTCAATCTTGTCCAGACCTCGAACTCCTTCGTTTGTGGCGGCAAAGAAAGCGTCTCTTCCTCCAAAAGGGGCTGATCCTCCGAAACACCCTAGATCCAGTGTCCAACCAACGACTTCATCAAATTATTATCCCCAGGAGAGACGCCAACATGGTGCTGGATGCCTACCATGACCAGTCTGGTCACTTCGGGGTCTATAAGACCGAAGCTACAATCCGCCGCCGATTCTATTGGGATGAGATTCGACATCGAGAAGTGGTGCCAGGAGTGCACCGCCTGCAACTTGACCAAGGCAGGAAGAAGAGACCAGCGTGCACCACTTCACCCCATCCAGACTCAAAGGCCTAATGAACTTGTTGCCCTGGACCATGTAAAATTGGCCCCTACTAGGTCTTGCTACTCCTACGCTCTCACAATGGTAGACCACTTCTCCAAATGGACTGCAGTTGTCCCTGTCAAAGACCTTACCGCCCGCACAACAGCTGCTGTCTTCTACCATGAGTACGTGAAGCACTATGGCTGCCCGGAGAAAGTCCTGACAGATCGTGGTTCTGCCTTCGAATCCCAGCTGTTCCAGGAGTTATGCCAGTACCATGAGTGCAAGAAGTTACGAACAACTGCCTACCATCCCCAAGGCAATGGGTTGTGCGAAAAGGTTAACCAGGTGTTCATCAACATGCTGCGCACAGCCTCAGTGGCAAAACAACAAGAGTGGCCTAATCTCCTTGCTGAGCTGGTGGAAATCTATAACAACACCGTCCACTGCTCCACTGGCTTCACGCCCTTCTACCTGATGTTCGGGCGACAAGGACAACTCCCAAAAGACCGAGCTCTTGGGATACAGATACCCGACTCTACAAATCCCCTGCCAAGGGATGACTGGGTTACGGAACATCAGAGGAGAATAACAGAGGCACAAGAAATTGTTAATCTCCGAATGGAAGAAGCTCGCCGACGTCAGGAGGAAGATTTCAACCAGCGAGCGCATGCTGTTCCCCTCCAGATTGGAGACAAGGTCTGGCTGAAGAAGGAGCACCATAGCCACAAGCTAGAACCTCTGTGGGAACCAGAACCATATATCCTCACAGCTGTGCCTTACCCTGATGTATGTGAGATCTTTAAAGAAGGAAGAGCTCCCCAAGTCGTTCACCGAAACCGGCTAAAGCCCTGTCACAGGGAAGAACTGTACATTGCACCGGTGCTGCCACCGAGTGAAGCTCCTATCGGGTACCCTCTTCCTGCTCCAGAGGTACCTCCTCCTCATCCTCCTTCTACCGCCTTCAGAACTATCATTCCCGTCAGTGAGCTGTGTCAAGAAACCCCTTTTCTTCTGACAGGGTACTACCCATCTGCTCTACAGCCTGCAGCCATGCCTCCGGCTGCACCAACCTTGCCGGCTACACAGCCACTTCTGCCTGCTGCAGAACCTCACGGACTTCCCCCTGCTGCGGAGATTGCTCTCAGGAGGTCTGAGAGAAGCACAAGAGGTGTGCCTCCTGCCCGCTACAAGGATTAAATTCTTTATCTCCTGCATGGACTCTAATGCATCTGAGCCTGCAAAGACTTGCCCTTGTTATGGACTGTTTCTTTGTTATGCAACGTTTAAGCTGTGTGCCTGGCTCTGCCATGAACGTTATACATCTACTTACCTTGCCCCCTTTTACACGGACTCTAAAGACTATGAGCCCCCTTGGATTAGCACTTTGATTTTTATGCTTTTATGTATTTTTCTACTGTTTACACATCTATGCCAATAGGTATATTTTTGATATTTAAAGATGTATACCTTGTTTGCACTACACCTGTTTGCATATATTTGAGTGCCTAACTTCTTCCCTCCTCAGGTTCTCTTAGGCCTAGCCTGCAGGACCCCTAGGGGCCTGATGGTTGCAGTAAATCCTGAGTCAAGGTGACCCAGAACCCCTGTCTTCTAGTTTGGGGACTAGACTGTCCACCAGTCGCCCTCGAGCCCTGCGCCGAAGCCGGCTTTTGTCAAAGCCCGGGGGTGTGCAGTGACCCAGAGCGGTCACTGTTAGTGAGTTAGGGCCCTTGTGCGCCTGTGGCCAGTAGCTTACTCCTGGGCACTGCTCCCCAGCACCTCTGTGGCACCCCTGTCAGTATTTAGGCAGATGTATCTCTCTTTTATATAGGTTCTGATGTACTTTGCATTATAAATGTATTGTTATGTACTGTCACTTTAAGTTTCCTGTGTCTGCTAAACATGTGAGTTGTGAGCACCAATCCCTATCCAGTCCTCTCCCTGGGAGGAGCTTCCTTCCTCTCAGGCCTGCAGTCTAGACCTAGAGTCTAGGGAAGGCAGACATCCCTGCCACCAGCCCTTAGCTCCTGTGTAGGCCTCAAGCCTGAGGTCTATACACACTTGTTTTCTCTGAAGTTGCAGTGAGACTGCAGGTCTCAGCCGAGACCCCTGACAAGCTGAACTCCGGGTCTGGAAGATATAGCCCGCCGGTACAGCTGGGCTGAAGTGCCTGCACCCCTGAAATCAACTCCTGCACCTTCTACCTCTCCGGACAGAGCCCCGCGAGCTGCGGAAACTCTGCAAGGTCTCCTACCTCCCTAAAGTATTGTGCATACTGTTTGCCAGGAGGGGCAACTACTTCAAGGACCCTCCTGCCTTGCTAGTGGCCTTTCATCGGTCCCCGAGCCACTGCACCCCGACATCACCAAACGTGAGTCTTTATCCGTAACGAGCCAAGTTACGAAGCCGCAGTTATCGCTGTCTCCCACAAGGGCTGGCCTGTCCTATCATCTACCCTCCTACTGTATTTGAACACCGTCACGTTGCTAATAGCAACCGTCCTCCCAACTACTGCTAAGGGACATAAGGATTGGTGATTGGTGCTTCACTTAACTCTTCAGTGCCTGTACTGGACTTTGCCACATTGCACTGTGAACCTGCTGCTGCAAAGCACTGTAAGACTGTTGGTTTCTTCAGTAAAGTTAACCTGTTCACCTTAACCCTGTGTGGTCGACTGTTATCCTGCACATCGCACCTGGGTGAATGGAAGAGTGGAAAGGGTTGTGGATAATCAGGGATACACCGGGACCTCACTCTGCCCAAACGTGACAACACTACATTGCCCGTTGCCCCTGGTTACCACATCAGCAGCTCCAGGGCATCTGGAGCTGCTGGGAGTTGTAGTGCACCCACCCCATAGGTAATGTCTCACTGTATTGTTATGCTGGAGCCCTAGAAAAGGGCACCAGCATAACAATAGAGTGGGACATTATCTATAGGGTGGGTGCACTACAACTCCCAGCAGCTCCAGATGCCCTGGAGATTTGAAAGATTTGGGGGGCAAAATAGGGGACAATAAAATCAGGGTTTTTTTAATTGTAAAATTCCCACTTACCTTGTCGCTGTCTGCAGGTCTGGCCTCCGCTTCTGCAATCCAGCTGCCGCGCTCTGCTCTGACGCATCAGGAAAAGAGCTGCGGCTGGATTGGCCAATTAGTTTCCAGGATACATGGGGGCGGGCCCAACTACAGACGTTCTCCCGCCCCCATGTATCCGGCAGCTCTGCGTAGGTAGGCGACCGACAGGACACCAGGCTAAACGTCCTCCTGGGCAGGGGCCCGAATTGCAATGTCAGGGCCCCGATCGGTCCCCTAACCATCCCAATCGGCCCTTGATCATGCAGATCGGGCCCCTGCCTATACGTTTTCTTAAACAAAACTATCAAAAATATAGTCGGGGCCTGGGGCCCACCGGGGGATCCCCCGGTGCTCCGGCAGGCCAGTCCGACCCTGGACGTCACATGACCCGGGACACAGGCTGGGGTCATGAGACGTCAGACGACTAGGCCTGAAGCCTGCCAAGATTGTGGAGAGATAAGTAACAGTGTTTTTTTATGTTTCTTACCTCTCCCGGGCCTCCGATCATTATACTCGGGAGTCTGAAAAGACCCCCGAGTATAATGATAGTGTTTGTGGGGTCCACGGTGTCACTTACTGATACCGGGCCCTGCCAGGATCGGTAAGTAAATAGGGCCCGTTACCAGCTATACCCTGCTACATCTGAGATGCAGCAGAGCTGACTGTGCGCTGAACCCTGCTACATCTGAGATAATGCCCCATTGTGGGCGCTGGAGGCCTACAAGGGGGGCGGTAAAGGGCCCAGAGAAAATTGGGAAGTGTTGAAACGTTTTATGTGGCGATGGCTGATTTATGTTTTTTCTAATATTTTAAACTAAAATCAAAACCTACCTACTACATCGATTATTTCATTCTTATTCCTGCTCTGTTTGATTGTATAAAATAAATAAGTTTTCATGGCTTTTGCAGGTAGCCCGTGAGCAATCAAGTTTTTGTTAACAACACAATTTGTGCAATCTTGTATGAAGCGGCAGTGATACATAATTTATGGACTTTGTTGTTATACGGTATCAATATCTTCATAATATGAACTTTATTGGACAATGTTATAATATCTGCACAACATGGTGGAAGTCTATAAACTAAAGGACTTTTAAGTTAACAAATCAAGAACTACATTTGTGTTAAGCCTTCTATTATGAGAGAAGAAGGTGACCAGAAGAAGACAATGAAAGAAGAACCTTCATCAGGTTTAGTTTAGATAGTATATCAAATTGTTCCCCTATTTGATCACAGTTTACCATAACATTTATTAATGTCAAAGTTGATTGCAAATTGATAAATTATTGAGTTCCAGTAATCAAAAAGAAGATATAGTCTAATTATGTTTTATGAATATTGTCATATGATATGTATCTTGATGTTTCACCCTCAAGAGGGGGAAATGTTAACTATTATATTACAATATTCATTATAGGGTTAATACTCTGCTGACTTCACTTTTCTATATTTTGGTACATGGGTGCGGTTAGAGTACACCTGTCAGAATCTGTGTGTTAGAACCTCTGTTTCATCATGTGAAGATACTGTTCCAAGGATCTCCACTAGTGGCCGCTATTCAAGTGTCATTATTACTCCTACCACTGGAGGCTGCTGTTCCCTGACTCTTGCCCACAGTTAATGTGGCGAGTATTGCTTCATGACCATGGCCATCTTGTTTCCTGTTTGCGGCCATCTTGTTTCCTGTTTAGGCCTATATATACCCAGAGCATATTATAACCAATGCTTGAGTATTGTGTTTGATCCCAGTCCTCTAGCTCTGAGGTATTCTTGCTCAGTATACCTTGGCTTCTCCTGCTTACCCGCTCCGTGTACCGACTCCTGGCTTCATCTGACTACCCGCTCTGTGTACCGACTCCTGGCTTCACCCGACTACCCGCTCTGTGTACCGACTCCTGGCTTCACCCGACTACCCGCTCTGTGTACCGACTCCTGGCTTCATCTGACTACCCGCTCTGTGTACCGACTCCTGGCATCACCCGACTACCCGCTCTGTGCACCGACCTCTGGCTATCCATCGATCAAGTCTCCTACTCCGCTGTGTCTGCCGTCCTTCCTGGCTATCGGATTCCAGCTGTATCACCAGTATCGTAACAACACCATTTTAGAGTTGTCCTTATAAAGTAACAAGATGGAGGGCAACACCATCTCTCATGAACATAAATGAGTGACAAACGTACATGTCTGGGTGGTCGTGTGGTGGTGGTGGTCATCCATGGGGGGTGAGGGGGGTGTCTATGCGGGTCTGCCTGCTATCTCTATCATACTGGACAAGATGTTGTAACCAGCCCAGAATCCATCAACCAGATGATCAAGCATGAACCAAGCTGTAACTCTACAAGATATCCAGATGAAGAAACCAAACTATAAGCTTCTCTGATGATGTAAACTGATGAGACTGATATTTGTTATGCTGGAAGTTTTCCCTGTTTTTTCCTTGAAGACATTAATATACCTCCATATTGTTTTTAGAACAAGTTGACTCTTCCTATCATATTACCTTATGAGTCCTATCTCTTAAGGACTCTCAACACATGATCACGTTTCCCCAAATATTGGATATTTTACATTGGTCGTCTCCCATGAAGTCCATTTGGGCTCAAACAATGATAGATGATGCAATCGGACGCTGATGTTCCTTGAGCTTGAACTTCACCTTCAATCTCTTTAGAAGTTTTTCTGGGCTCTTTGGTTGCCATTTGTATTATCCATCTCTTTGATTTGTCATCAATTTTTCTCCTGCGGCCACGTCCAGGGAGGTTGGCTACAGTCCCATGGATCTGAAATCTATGAATAATATGTGCAACCATAGTCACAGAAACTTCAAGCTGCTTGGAGATGGTCTTATAACCTTTATCATGCCTGTCTATAATTTTCAACGCTTTCCTTCGCTTTCTCTGGTCCATGTTGAGTGTGGTATATACCATATCACCAAACAGCACAGTGAGTATCTGTAGCCCTATATACAGGCCCACTGGCTGATTACAAGATTGTAGACAGCTGTGATAAGTAGAGGCCACACCTTGATCTAAACATGTCCCTTTAATGACATTAGTTACAGGGGAACCATCATTTCTGCCCAGGCCAAGTTCCTGAGTTTTATTTAAAAAAAAAAAAAAATTAAAAAAAATTCTGTTGAAGCGAAAAGCAATGTCTGACTTTCATAGAATTATTATTTATTATTATTATTACTTTTGTTAGATTTAAATTTATTTCTGAGACCATTGAGTGTTTTCCTTTCATTAAAGGAGGGGGTAACAACAATTTTGTTGATACCTCACGTGCGTAACACCATGTATTCTATTTGTACAGAGTAAATACTATGGAGCTGATTTAAAGAGGACCTTTCATGTCCTCGGGCACACGTGGTTTTATATACAGCTAGAAAGGCCTTTTCCGTTGTACGCCCTGGGGTATGAAACAGTGCTGTTACTTTTAGCACCAATATCTCCCCACTGTCAGAAGGGTGTTTCTCATATCTTAACATGGCATTTTACAGTAATGGCAAAGTGGACGGAATTCTAGCAAAAGGTAAAAACCGCAGTGAGGACATGCCATGATGCCACAAATTTCTGCTTATTAAATGTGTCTTTTGATATTACGTATTCTGACTGTAATATATGTCTGTATGTAGCTTTTTTTAGCCTGATGAAAGGTGTTTACCTGAAACATTGTGTTAATAAAGAAAGACTATTTGAAAGATAAATACGTCTTGGAATGCAGTTCTATATTGGTAATTACCTGAAGCCTCAACCTAATATCCTGCATGCACCCAGTGCCGCACCTCCCATGAGGCGACCTGAAGCGAGCGCTTCAGGCGGCACTATGCCAGGGCCTCAGGGAGGGCGGCATTTTTGCTAACCTAAGCCAGTCCAGGACAAGCTGTCCTGGACTGGCTTAGCACGGAGCGGTGGTTTGGGGAGGCCGCTGAAGCAGCGCTGCTCCAGCAGCCTCCCCTCACGCTCAGGCAGAGCGCAGGCAGTCTCCGGGCCTGCTCTCTGCCGGCGAACGGCGCTAAGCCCCACCCCCTTTCGAGGTGCCACGCCCCCACTCCGCCCCCTCCTCTCGGCGGGGGGGGGGGCGGCTTTCTGCACTTCGCTCGGGCGGCGGAAGAAGCAGGTTCACCCCTGCATGCACCCCATTAAAAAAAAATATATATATATATATATATATATATATATATATATATATATATATATATATATACCGTATTTTTCGGACTATAAGACGCACTGGACTATAAGACGCACCCAGGTTTTAGAGGAGAAAAATAGGGAAAAAAAATTTTCAGGCAAAAAATGGTAAAATATTTAATATATGGGAGTTGTAGTTTTGGAACAGCTGCAAGGCCACATTGACAGGTGACCTTGCAGCTGTACGGGGATGTATAGGGCGTTTTTTTTGTGGGGCCAGGTGTACTTTTTAGAACATTTTCGGAAATGTTTATTGCTTAGATCACCTTTTATTTAATTCAGAGGCAAAACAGAGAGAAAAACCCGGCAGTTTAGCACTTTTGATTTTGACGTTCACTGTATATAAAAATATTAGTAGACCGGGCATTTTCAGACACAGGGATACCTAATGTATATGTTTCACAGTAATGTTATACTTTTATATGCATTCTAGGGAAAGGAGGTGAACTTTTATTTATTTTATTTTTTATTATATTTTTTTTAAGTGTGTTTTTTTTTTTTTTTTTTTAATATTTTATTATCCCCCACCTAGGGGGCTTGAACCTGCAATCATTTGATTGCAAGTCCCATAGACGGCAATACAAGTGTATTGCCATCTATGGGAGATTGTATACATTACTATCGCGGAGGGTCATAGACCAGCCGCGATAGTAATATATATCTATGACAAGCCTCGGAGCCTTCATTAGGCTCCCGGCTGTCATCGGAACAGGTCGGCTCCTGCGGCCTCGCAGGGAGAGGAGTCGAACTTTCCACAGGGTGTCCCCCCCAAAACAGGGATACAGAGCAATTAGGTCCGGCTATATACGCTCAACCCAGCTTTCCTGGCGGTGTCTCCCCATATACCTAACAGGGATACAGAGCATTAAGTCCGGCTATATATGCTCAACCCAGCTTTGCAGGTGGTGTCCCCCCAAAACATGGATACAGAGCAATTAGGTCCGGCTATATACACTCAACCCAGCTTTACAGGAGGTGTCCCCCCATATACCTAACAGGGATACAGAGCATTAAGTCCGGCTGTATACGCTCAACCCAGCTTTCCAGGCAGTGTCCCCCCAAAACAGGGATACAGAGTAGAGATGAGCGAACACTAAAATGTTCGAGGTTCGAAATTCGATTCGAACAGCCGCTCAATGTTCGTGTGTTCGAACGGGTTTCGAACCCCATTATAGTCTATGGGGAACAGATACTCGTTAAGGGGGAAACCCAAATCCGTGTCTGGAGGGTCACCAAGTCCACTATGACACCCCAGGAAATGATGCCAACACCTCTGGAATGACACTGGGACAGCAGGGGAAGCATGTCTGGGGGCATCTAACACACCAAAGACCCTCTATTACCCCAACATCACAGCCTAACAACTACACACTTTACACACTCAATACCACCTCTCTGACAGTAGGAAAACACCTTGAAACATGTGTATTTGGCACTTGCAGTGAGGAGAGCTTGTCACCAGCAGTGAATTTGGCCCTTGTAGTAAGTTGAGGTTGGCACCAACATTTGTTTTGAAAATCAGGGTGGATTGAGCCTCTAACCAGCAGAGTTTGGGCAAATTCATGGTGGAGGGAGCCTCTAAACACCCCAGTTTGGGCAAATTCATGGTGGAGGGAGCCTCTAAAAACCCCAGTTTGGACCAATTCATGGTGGAGGGAGCCTCTAACCAGCCCAGTTTGGGCAAATTCATGGTGGAGGGAGCCTCTAACCAGCCCAGTTTGGACCAATTAATGGTGGAGGGAGCCTCTAACCAGCCCAGTTTGGACCAATTAATGGTGGAGGGAGCCTCTAACCAGCCCAGTTTGGACCAATTAATGGTGGAGGGAGCCTCTAACCAGCCCAGTTTGGACCAATTAATGGTGGAGGGAGCCTCTAACCACCCCAGTTTGGACCAATTCATGGTGGAGGGAGCCTCTAAACAGCCAAGTTTGGACCAATTCATGGTGGAGGGAGCCTCTAAAAACCCCAGTTTGGACCAATTCATGGTGGAGGGAGCCTCTAACCAGCCCAGTTTGGGCAAATTCATGGTGGAGGAAGCCTCTAAACAGCCCAGTTTGGGCAAATTCATGGTGGAGGGAGCCTCTAACCAGCCCAGTTTGGACCAATTAATGGTGGAGGGAGCCGCTAAACAGCCCAGTTTGGGCAAATTCATGGTGGAGGGAGCCTCTAAACAGCCCAGTTTGGACCAATTCATGGTGGAGGGAGCCTCTAAAAAACCCAGTTTGGACCAATTCATGGTGGAGGGAGCCTCTAAACAGCCCAGTTTGGGCAAATTCATGGTGGAGGGAGCCTCTAAACAGCCCAGTTTGGGCAAATTCATGGTGGAGGGAGCCTCTAACCAGCCCAGTTTGGACCAATTAATGGTGGAGGGAGCCTCTAAACAGCCAAGTTTTGGGAAATTCATGGTGGAGGGAGCCTCTAACCAGCCCAGTTTGGACCAATTCATGGTGGAGGGAGCCTCTAAACAGCCCAGTTTGGGCAAATTCATGGTGGAGGGAGCCTCTAAAAAACCCAGTTTGGACAAATTCATGGTGGAGGGAGCCTCTAACCAGCCCAGTTTGGACCAATTAATGGTGGAGGGAGCCTCTAAACAGCCAAGTTTGGACCAATTCATGGTGGAGGGAGCCTCTAAAAACCCCAGTTTGGACCAATTCATGGTGGAGGGAGCCTCTAACCAGCCCAGTTTGGACCAATTAATGGTGGAGGGAGCCGCTAAACAGCCCAGTTTGGACCAATTCATGGTGGAGGGAGCCTCTAAAAACCCCAGTTTGGACCAATTCATGGTGGAGGGAGCCTCTAAAAAACCCAGTTTGGACCAATTCATGGTGGAGGGAGCCTCTAACCAGCCCAGTTTGGACCAATTAATGGTGGAGGGAGCCTCTAAACAGCCAAGTTTGGACCAATTCATGGTGGAGGGAGCCTCTAAAAACCCCAGTTTGGACCAATTCATGGTGGAGGGAGCCTCTAACCAGCCCAGTTTGGACCAATTAATGGTGGAGGGAGCCTCTAACCAGCCCAGTTTGGACCAATTAATGGTGGAGGGAGCCTCTAACCAGCCCAGTTTGGACCAATTAATGGTGGAGGGAGCCTCTAAACAGCCAAGTTTGGACCAATTCATGGTGGAGGGAGCCTCTAAAAACCCCAGTTTGGACCAATTCATGGTGGAGGGAGCCTCTAACCAGCCCAGTTTGGGCAAATTCATGGTGGAGGGAGCCTCTAACCAGCCCAGTTTGGACCAATTAATGGTGGAGGGAGCCGCTAAACAGCCCAGTTTGGACCAATTCATGGTGGAGGGAGCCTCTAAAAACCCCAGTTTGGACCAATTCATGGTGGAGGGAGCCTCTAAAAAACCCAGTTTGGACCAATTCATGGTGGAGGGAGCCTCTAACCAGCCCAGTTTGGACCAATTAATGGTGGAGGGAGCCTCTAAACAGCCAAGTTTGGACCAATTCATGGTGGAGGGAGCCTCTAAAAACCCCAGTTTGGACCAATTCATGGTGGAGGGAGCCTCTAACCAGCCCAGTTTGGACCAATTAATGGTGGAGGGAGCCTCTAACCAGCCCAGTTTGGACCAATTCATGGTGGAGGGAGCCTCTAAACAGCCAAGTTTGGACCAATTCATGGTGGAGGGAGCCTCTAAAAACCCCAGTTTGGACCAATTCATGGTGGAGGGAGCCTCTAACCAGCCCAGTTTGGGCAAATTCATGGTGGAGGGAGCCTCTAAACAGCCCAGTTTGGGCAAATTCATGGTGGAGGGAGCCTCTAACCAGCCCAGTTTGGACCAATTAATGGTGGAGGGAGCCGCTAAACAGCCCAGTTTGGGCAAATTCATGGTGGAGGGAGCCTCTAAACAGCCCAGTTTGGACCAATTCATGGTGGAGGGAGCCTCTAAAAAACCCAGTTTGGACCAATTCATGGTGGAGGGAGCCTCTAACCAGCCCAGTTTGGGCAAATTCATGGTGGAGGGAGCCTCTAAAAAACCCAGTTTGGACCAATTCATGGTGGAGGGAGCCTCTAAAAAACCCAGTTTGGACCAATTCATGGTGGAGGGAGCCTCTAAACAGCCCAGTTTGGGCAAATTCATGGTGGAGGGAGCCTCTAACCAGCAGAGTTGTGGGAAAGCAGGGTGGAGGGAGCCTCTAACCAGCAGAGTTGGTGGAAATCAGGGTGGAGGGAGCCTCTAACCAGCAGAGTTGGGGGAAATCATGTTGGAGGGAGCCTAGTATTAGCAGAATTGTGCAACGCTTATGGTGGATGAGTATGAGGATGCGGAGGAATTGGAGAGGTTGAGTACAGACATGGAGTTTCATGTTGGGGTGCTTTACACAGGTGGGCACAAAAATGAAGGCTCTATCCAGTGGTGGTTCATTTTTATCAAAGTGAGCCGGTCGGCACTCTCAGCTGACAGACTGGTGCGCTTGTCAGTGATGATGCCACCGGCTGCACTGAACACCCTCTCAGATAGGACGCTGGCGGCAGGACAGGACAGCACCTCCAAGGCATATAGGGCAAGTTCAAGCCACAGGTCCAACTTCGACACCCAATACGTGTAGGGCGCAGAGGGGTCGGAGAGGACAGGGCTGTGGTCGGAAAGGTATTCCCGCAACATGCGCCTATACTTCTCACGCCTGGTGACACTAGGACCCTCCGTGGCGGCACTTTGGCGAGGGGGTGCCATCAAGGTGTCCCAGACCTTAGACAGTGTGCCCCTCGTTTGTGTGGACCGGTGAGAACTTGGTTGCCTACTGGAGGAACTGCCCTCCCTGCCGCCAACGTCACATGCTGGAAACATCTCCATCATATTCTGCACCAATTGCCTGTGGCAAGCATTGATGCGATTGGCCCTCCCCTCTACCGGAATAAAAGACGAGATGTTGTTTTTATACCGGGGGTCAAGGATAGCAAAGATCCAGTACTGGTTGTCCTCCATGATTTTGACAATACGCTTGTCGGTTGTAAAGCACCCCAACATGAACTCAGCCATGTCTGCCACAGTGTTAGTTGGCATGACTCCTCTGGCCCCACCGGAAAGTTCAATCTCCATTTCCTCCTCATCCTCCATGTCTACCCATCCGCGCTGCAACAATGGGACGATTCGAAGTTGCCCGGAAGCCTCCTGTATCACCATCACATCATCGGACAACTCTTCTTCCTCCTCCTCCTCCTCCTCCTCCTCCTCCTCCTCCATTAAACGCAGTGAAGCGGACAGATGTGTGGACCTACTCTCCAGCTGTGACGGATCGGATGCTATCCCTAACTCCTCTGTGTGATCTGAGTTATCCCTGATGTCAATCAGGGATTCTCTCAGAACACACAAGAGCGGGATTGTAAGGCTCACCATCGCATCCTCAGAGCTCACCCTCCTTGTGGACTCCTCAAAGACCCGTAGGATGTCACAAAGGTCTCTCATCCATGGCCACTCATGGATGTGAAACTGAGGCAGCTGACTTTGTGGCACCCTAGGGTTTTGTAGCTGGTATTCCATCAAAGGTCTCTGCTGCTCAACCACTCTATTCAACATCTGAAACGTTGAGTTCCAGCGTGTGGGGACGTCGCACAAAAGCCGGTGTTGTGGCACATGCAGGCGTTGCTGGAGAGATTTTAAGCTAGCAGCGGCTACTGTCGACTTGCGAAAGTGGGCGCACATGCGCCGCACTTTCACCAGTAGCTCTGGAACATTGGGGTAGCTCTTTAGGAAACGTTGCACCACTAGGTTGAAGACGTGGGCCAGGCATGGAACATGTTGGAGTCCGGCAAGCTCCAGAGCTGCTACCAGGTTCCGGCCGTTATCACAAACGACCATGCCTGGGCCCAGGTGCAGCGGCTCAAACCATATTGCCGTCTCATCGAGGAGGGCATCCCTCACCTCGGAGGCAGTGTGCTGTCTGTCCCCCAAGCTGATCAGCTTCAGCACAGCCTGCTGACGTCTACCAACGCCAGTGCTGCAACGTTTCCAACTCGTAGCTGGGGTCAATCTAACAGCGGAGGAGGAGGCGGTGGCGGAGGAGGAGGCGGTGGCGGAGGAGGAGGCGGTAGAGGAGGAGGAGGAGGGGGGTGTTCTTCTCGTGTCCCTGCCAGGAATGTTAGGCGGGGAGACGAGGTACACCGGGCCAGTTTGGGAAGCAGTCCCAGCCTCAACTACATTCACCCAGTGTGCCGTCAGTGAAATGTAGCGTCCCTGTCCGCATGCACTTGTCCACGCGTCGGTGGTCAAGTGGACCTTTGTGCAAAGCGCGGAACTAAGGGCCCGCCTGATGTTGAGTGACACGTGCTGGTGCAAGGCGGGGACGGCACACCGGGAGAAGTAGTGACGGCTAGGGACGGCATAGCGAGGTGCCGCAGTTGCCATCAGGTCCAGGAAGGCGGGAGTTTCAACAAGCCGGAACGCCAACATCTCCTGGGCCAGCAGTTTAGCGATGTTGGCGTTCAAGGCTTGCGCGTGTGGGTGGTTAGCAGTGTATTTCTGCCGCCGCTCCAATGTCTGAGAGATGGTGGGTTGTTGTAAAGAAACGCCTGATGGTGCCTTTGATGGTGCAGGAGAAGGAGATAAGACAGGACCAGGGGAGGATGAGGTAGAAGTCAACAAAGTGGCGGAGGCAGATGAAGTGGTGTCCTGGCTCGTCCTCTGGAGTGCATCGCCAGCACAGTCAGCAGTGGCAGTGGCAGAGGCAGAGGCAGTGGCAGAGGCAGTGGCAGTGGCGTGAACGGCAGGCGGCCTTTGTCCTGCCGTTGCTGCCTGCCACTGATTCCAGTGCTTGGATTCCAAATGACGGCGCATTGAAGTGGTGGACAGGTTGCTCTTCTCAGAGCCCCTAATCAATTTCGAGAGGCAAATTGTGCAGACAACACTATATCTGTCCTCGGCGCATTCCTTGAAAAAACTCCACACCTTCGAGAAACGTGCCCTCGAGGTGGGAGTTTTTCGGGGCTGGGTACGAACTGGAACATCTTGGGAGATTCCGGGTGTGGCCTGGCTTTGCCTAAGCTGCTGACCTCTGCCTCTGCCTCTAGCTACCCTTTTTGGTGCTGCACCTGCCTCAACATCCACACTACTTTCCCCGCTTGACATCCCCCCTGTCCAGGTCGGGTCAGTGTCCTCATCATCCACCACTTCCTCTTCCAACTCCTGTCTCATCTCCTCCTCCCGCACAATGCGCCGGTCAACTGGATGCCCTGACGGCAACTGCGTCACATCATCGTCGATGAGGGTGGGTTGCTGGTCATCCACCACCAAATCGAACGGAGATGGAGGAGACTCTAGTGTTTGAGCATCTGGACACAGATGCTCCTCTGTTAGGTTCGTGGAATCGTGACGTGGAGAGGCAGGTTGAGGGACAATGAAAGGAGCGGAGAACAGCTCTGGGGAGCAGGGACAGTTTGGGTTATTGTTCTGTAAAGCTTCGGAATTTTGGGAGGAAGGAAGACAAGACTGTTGGGTAATAGGAGGAGAGGAGGCAGAGTCTGACTGGCTGCTGGACAATGTGCTGTAAGCGTTCTCTGACAGCCATTGCAAGACCTGTTCCTGGTTCTCGGGCCTACTAAGATTTGTACCCTGCAGTTTAGTTAATGTGGCAAGCAACCCTGGCACTGTGGAGTGGCGCAATGCTTACTGCCCCACAGGAGTAGGCACGGGACGCCCTGTGGCTTCACTGCTACCTTGCTCCCCAGAACCATTCCCCCGACCTCGCCCACGGCCTCGTCCACGTCCCTTTCCGGGAGCCTTGCGCATTTTGAATTCCTAGTTAGAAATTGGCACTGTATACCAGTAGTAAAAATTGTGGGTGCACGTAACCCCAATATATTCTTTGAATTCCCAGTCAGACACTGGCACTATATGGCAGTAGCAAGAAATGAGGGTATTTGTATTCCCAATATATTCTTTGAATTCCCAGTCAGACAATGGCACTGTATACCAGTAGTAAAAATTGTGGGTGCACGTAACCCCAATATATTCTTTGAATTACCAGTCAGAAACTGGCACTATATGGCAGTAGCAAGAAATGAGGGTATTTATAACCCCAATATATTCTTTGAATTCCCAGTCAGACAATGGCACTGTATACCAGTAGTAAAAATTGTGGGTGCACGTAACCCCAATATATTCTTTGAATTCCCAGTCAGACACTGGCACTATATGGCAGTAGCAAGAAATGAGGGTATTTGTATTCCCAATATATTCTTTGAATTCCCAGTCAGACAATGGCACTGTATACCAGTAGTAAAAATTGTGGGTGCACGTAACCCCAATATATTCTTTGAATTACCAGTCAGACACTGGCACTATATGGCAGTAGCAAGAAATGAGGGTATTTGTATTCCCAATATATTCTTTGAATTCCCAGTCAGACAATGGCACTGTATACCAGTAGTAAAAATTGTGGGTGCACGTAACCCCAATATATTCTTTGAATTACCAGTCAGAAACTGGCACTATATGGCAGTAGCAAGAAATGAGGGTATTTGTATTCCCAATATATTCTTTGAATTCCCAGTCAGACAATGGCACTGTATACCAGTAGTAAAAATTGTGGGTGCACGTAACCCCAATATATTCTTTGAATTACCAGTCAGAAACTGGCACTATATGGCAGTAGCAAGAAATGAGGGTATTTATAACCCCAATATATTCTTTGAATTCCCAGTCAGACAATGGCACTGTATACCAGTAGTAAAAATTGTGGGTGCACGTAACCACAATATATTCTTTGAATTACCAGTCAGAAACTGGCACTATATGGCAGTAGCAAGAAATGAGGGTATTTATAACCCCAATATATTCTTTGAATTCCCAGTCAGACAATGGCACTGTATACCAGTAGTAAAAATTGTGGGTGCACGTAACCCCAATATATTCTTTGAATTACCAGTCAGAAACTGGCACTATATGGCAGTAGCAAGAAATGAGGGTATTTGTATTCCCAATATATTCTTTGAATTCCCAGTCAGACACTGGCACTATATGGCAGTAGCAAGAAATGAGGGTATTTGTATTCCCAATATATTCTTTGAATTCCCAGTCAGACAATGGCACTGTATACCAGTAGTAAAAATTGTGGGTGCACGTAACCCCAATATATTCTTTGAATTCCCAGTCAGACACTGGCACTATATGGCAGTAGCAAGAAATGAGGGTATTTGTATTCCCAATATATTCTTTGAATTCCCAGTCAGACAATGGCACTGTATACCAGTAGTAAAAATTGTGGGTGCACGTAACCCCAATATATTCTTTGAATTCCCAGTCAGACACTGGCACTATATGGCAGTAGCAAGAAATGAGGGTATTTGTATTCCCAATATATTCTTTGAATTCCCAGTCAGACAATGGCACTGTATACCAGTAGTAAAAATTGTGGGTGCACGTAACCCCAATATATTCTTTGAATTCCCAGTCAGACACTGGCACTATATGGCAGTAGCAAGAAATGAGGGTATTTGTATTCCCAATATATTCTTTGAATTCCCAGTCAGACAATGGCACTGTATACCAGTAGTAAAAATTGTGGGTGCACGTAACCCCAATATATTCTTTGAATTACCAGTCAGACACTGGCACTATATGGCAGTAGCAAGAAATGAGGGTATTTGTATTCCCAATATATTCTTTGAATTCCCAGTCAGACAATGGCACTGTATACCAGTAGTAAAAATTGTGGGTGCACGTAACCCCAATATATTCTTTGAATTCCCAGTCAGACACTGGCACTATATGGCAGTAGCAAGAAATGAGGGTATTTGTATTCCCAATATATTCTTTGAATTCCCAGTCAGACAATGGCACTGTATACCAGTAGTAAAAATTGTGGGTGCACGTAACCCCAATATATTCTTTGAATTATCAGTCAGAAACTGGCACTATATGGCAGTAGCAAGAAATGAGGGTATTTATAACCCCAATATATTCTTTGAATTCCCAGTCAGACAATGGCACTGTATACCAGTAGTAAAAATTGTGGGTGCACGTAACCCCAATATATTCTTTGAATTCCCAGTCAGACACTGGCACTATATGGCAGTAGCAAGAAATGAGGGTATTTGTATTCCCAATATACTCTTTGAATTCCCAGTCAGACAATGGCACTGTATACCAGTAGTAAAAATTGTGGGTGCACGTAACCCCAATATATTCTTTGAATTACCAGTCAGAAACTGGCACTATATGGCAGTAGCAAGAAATGAGGGTATTTATAACCCCAATATATTCTTTGAATTCCCAGTCAGACAATGGCACTGTATACCAGTAGTAAAAATTGTGGGTGCACGTAACCACAATATATTCTTTGAATTACCAGTCAGAAACTGGCACTATATGGCAGTAGCAAGAAATGAGGGTATTTATAACCCCAATATATTCTTTGAATTCCCAGTCAGACAATGGCACTGTATACCAGTAGTAAAAATTGTGGGTGCACGTAACCCCAATATATTCTTTGAATTACCAGTCAGAAACTGGCACTATATGGCAGTAGCAAGAAATGAGGGTATTTGTATTCCCAATATATTCTTTGAATTCCCAGTCAGACACTGGCACTATATGGCAGTAGCAAGAAATGAGGGTATTTGTATTCCCAATATATTCTTTGAATTCCCAGTCAGACAATGGCACTGTATACCAGTAGTAAAAATTGTGGGTGCACGTAACCCCAATATATTCTTTGAATTACCAGTCAGAAACTGGCACTATATGGCAGTAGCAAGAAATGAGGGCATTTATAACCCCAATATATTCTTTGAATTCCCAGTCAGACAATGGCACTGTATACCAGTAGTAAAAATTGTGGGTGCACGTAACCCCAATATATTCTTTGAATTCCCAGTCAGACACTGGCACTATATGGCAGTAGCAAGAAATGAGGGTATTTGTATTCCCAATATATTCTTTGAATTCCCAGTCAGACAATGGCACTGTATACCAGTAGTAAAAATTGTGGGTGCACGTAACCCCAATATATTCTTTGAATTCCCAGTCAGACACTGGCACTATATGGCAGTAGCAAGAAATGAGGGTATTTGTATTCCCAATATATTCTTTGAATTCCCAGTCAGACAATGGCACTGTATACCAGTAGTAAAAATTGTGGGTGCACGTAACCCCAATATATTCTTTGAATTACCAGTCAGACACTGGCACTATATGGCAGTAGCAAGAAATGAGGGTATTTGTATTCCCAATATATTCTTTGAATTCCCAGTCAGACAATGGCACTGTATACCAGTAGTAAAAATTGTGGGTGTATATAGCCCCAATTCTATTGCTAGGGGACTTGCAGGGTATTTCTGGGGTGAAGGTGGGGGGGCACACCGTTGGAACGGGTATCGGGGTATATATCGGGTATACGGGAATACACTGACAGTGTATTCCATTCAGGATCCTGGGAAAGCTGGGTTGCGGCGATTGAGCCCGTCAGTGCCACGTTACACTGACAAGCTTCTCCCTGGAATTTAGCTCTTACAAGAGCTGTTGGTTGTCTTCTCCTTCCTATCCTAGCCTGTCCCTGCCTACCCAGAATCTAAGCCCTAGCTAGCTGGACGGAAACCTCCGTCCTCGGTGAATTGCAAGCTCAGAATGACGCGAACCTGGGCGGCGCTGTTCTTTTAAATTAGAGGTCACATGTTTTCGGCAGCCAATGGGTTTTGCCTACTTTTCTCAACGTCACCGGTGTCGTAGTTCCTGTCCCACCTACCCTGCGCTGTTATTGGAGCAAAAAAGGCGCCAGGGAAGGTGGGAGGGGAATCGAGTAATGGCGCACTTTACCACGCGGTGTTCGATTCGATTCGAACATGCCGAACAGCCTAATATCCGATCGAACATGAGTTCGATAGAACACTGTTCGCTCATCTCTAATACAGAGCAATTAGGTCCGGCTATATACACTCAACCCAGCTTTACAGGCGGTGTCCCCCCATATACCTAACAGGGATACAGAGCATTAAGTCCAGCTATATATGCTCAACCCAGCTTTCCTCAGTGTATAGACCATAAAAAAATGCATTACAATACATCTAAAAATGCATAAAGCTAGCGCAAAGGGACGGGGACGAGGAAATGCAGATTGCCTACTGCTCTGCGGCATCAAGCATTGCGCTTCCTCACAGTCACCAGCTTGATGGCCATATTAAGTAGGGTGCAGGGCACAAATGTAACTAGGCCCGAGCACTAGGAACAAGTGTTACAATGGTTGGTGGATAAAGCTTCCAGCACATTCTCTACCAGCCAGTCAGCCTCTACCTCAACTCCTCCTCCTACCCAACAGTCTGGTCCTCCTTCCTCACAACATGCCCAATCTTCCCAGCAAAGTAATCCCACCTTTCCCACCTCCCAGGAGCTGTTTTCAGGTCAATTCACTGTCCCACCACGTCCCGAATCACCGGAGGTACCAGATGAGTTTCTGTGTTCTGATGCCCAAACACTGGAGCATCCGCCATCTCCTGTTGTTGACCAGCAGTCGGCCCTCAGTGACGATGATGACGAGACACAGTTGGCATCAGGACAGCCATGGTCAGTGTGCAGGAGGAGGAGGAGGAGCAGCAGAGAGAGGAATTGGAAGAGGAGGTGTGGACGACCTGGGGGATGTCAAGCGGGTAAAGAAGTGTAGATGTGGCGGGAAGTGCAGCACCAAAGAGGGTGGCTAGAGGCAGAGGCATGTCCAGAGGCAGAGGACAGCTGCTTAATCAAAGCCAGGTCACAGCCAGCAGGGCCCAAAATGTTACCTATTCTAGCCAGTCTAGAAAAACTCCTACATCGAGGCCACGGTCTTCAGTGGTGTGGAAATTTTTAAATGTATGTGTGGGGGACAAATATAGTGCGGTTTGCACACTCTGCAACTTGAAACTGAGTAGGGGCTCTGAAAAGAGCAACCTTATGACCACTGCCATGCGCCGTCATTTTGAATGCAAGCACTAGGCTCAGTGGGAGAGAGCAAATGCAGGAAAATAGTCGTCCGGCATTGCCGCCACTGCCTCTCCCACTGCTGCCAGTGCTGGTGCTGCAGTCCAGACCAGCAGCCAGGATACTTCCACATCTGCCACTTTGGAGACTTCTCCCTCATCCTCCCCTTCTCCTGCCTCAGCTACTTCTCCTACACCATCATGCGCCTCTTCCCAGCAACCCACCATCTCCCACATGTTTGAGCGCAGGCAAAAATACAGCGCTACCCACCCCCATGCACAAGTCTTAAACGCGCACATCTCCAAACTCCTGGCCCAGGAGATGTTGCCATTCCGGCTTGTGGAAACTCAGGCCTTCCGTGACCTGATGGCAAGTGCGGCACCTCGCTATGCTGTCCCTAGCCATCACTACTTCTCCCGCTGTGCCATCCCCGCCTTGCACCAGCATGTGTCACGCAACATCAGGCAGGCCCTATGTTCCGCGCTTTGCAAAAGGTCCACTTGACCACCGACGCATGGACAAGTGCATGCGGACAGGGATGCTACATTTCAATGATGGCACACTTGGTGAATGTAGTTGAGGCTGGGACCCGGTCACAAACTGGTGCAGTCTACCTCGTATCCCCGCCCAACATTCCTGGCAGGGGCTCTGAACCACCACCCTCCTCCTCCTCCTCCATAACGTCGACCTCAGCTACATGCTGGAAACGCTGTAGCACTGGCGTGGGGAGACAGCAGGCCGTTCTGAAGCTCATCAACTTGGGGGACAGACAGCTCACTGCCTCCGAGGTGAGGGATGCCCTCCTCGATGAGATGTCAACATGGTTTTCGACGCTGCACCTGGACCCAGGCATGGTCGTGTGTGATAACGGCCGGAACCTGGTAGCAGCTCTGGAGCTTGCCAACCTCCAACACGTTCCATGCCTGGCCCACATTTTTTTTTTTTTTTTTTGTAGATTGTGAGCCCCACATAGGGCTCACAATGTACATTTTTGCATGGATGGAAATCCATGCAAACACGGGGAGAACATAAACTCTTTGCAGATGTTTTTTTGCCCTTGGTGTGATTTGAACACCAGGACCCAGCACTGCAGCCTTGCAGTGCTAACCGCTGAGCCACCGTGCGGTCCCCCACGTTTTCAATTTAGTGGTGCAACGGTTTTTAAAAACGTACCCAAATTTACCCAAGCTACTGGTGAAAGTGCGGCACTTGTGCGCCCACTTTCACAAGTCTACAGTAGCCGCTGCTAGCCTCCGAAGCCTCCAGCAACGCCTCAATCTGCCAAAACACTGGCTGTTGTGCGAAGTCCCCACCCACTGGAACTCGACATACCACATGTTGAGCAGATTGTGTGAGCAGCAGAGACGCATGATGGAGTACCATCTTCAAAACCCAAGGGTTCCTCAGAGTCATCTCCTGCAATTTCTGCACCATGAGTGGCCATGGATGGCAGACATGTGAGATCTTGCGTGTCTTTGAGGAGTCAACCACGAGCGTCAGCTGTGACGACGCACTCGTGAGGGTTACAATCCCGCTCCTGTGTGATGCGAGAATCCCTCATCGCCATCAGGGATAACGCATTGTATGCTGAGGAGTCGGGCATAGGAGCAGAACCATCCCAGCAGGATAGTCAGGACACACTCCTGTCCGCTTTACAGCGTATATTGAGGGAGGAAGAGGAGGACGAGGACGAAGTGGCAGATGATCTCATTGTCACATAGGAGGCTAGCTGGGAAGTTCATTGCGTCCCATTGCTGCAGCGCGGATGGGGCGAAATGGAGGAGAAGGAGGAAATGGAGAGTGACCATTCCGGTGGGGGCAGCGAACTCATGCCAAGTAACACTCCAGCACACATGGTTGAATTCATGTTGGGGTGCTTTTTAACTGACAAATGCATTGTCAAAATCCTGGAGAGCAACGACTACTGGATTTTTGCAATCCTCAACCCCCGGTATAAAAATAATATCTCTACTTTTATTCCGGTAGAGGGGAGGGCCAGTGGCATCAGTGATTGCCACAAGCAACTGGTGCAGAATATGATGGAGATATTTCCATCAACTCTTGTTGGCGGCAGAGAGTTCCTCCAACAGGCTAACAACTGCCATCCGGTCCACACCCACCAGGGGCACATTCTCCAAGGTCTAGGACACATTAATGGAACCCCCTTGCCAAACTACCGCCACTGAGAGGCCTAGTGTCACCAGGAGGGAGAAGTATAGGCGCATGTTGCGGGAGTACCTGGCCGACCCCAGCCCTGTCCTCTCCGATCCTTCTGCGCCCTATACTTATTGGGTCTCCAAGTTGGATTTGTGGCTGGAACTTGCGCTGTACACATTGGAGGTCCTTTCCTGCCCTGCCACCAGTGTGCTTTTGGAAAGGGTCTTCAGCACAGCTGGTGGCATAATTATGGATAAGCGCAGCACCCAGATTCCACCAAACTATGCTGGTTAGAGGCTCTACTCATGCCAAGGGCCAAAACACTGCCGGTGCAAGGCTGAACTAAGTTAAAGGGCCTAAAACTCTGCTGGTAAAAGGCTGAAGTCACCTAAAGGGCCTGAATCTCTGCTGGTAGCTCAGCTTAAGGGCCTCTAACTTAATTTGGAAGGGCTCACGTTAAGGGCCAGAAAAGTGAATTTTTCTGGCCCTTTTCACACACCTTAAAGGTGGGTACTGTTAGATTTACCATTGCCTATTCTATCTGTGGTTGTCATGGGCAATGTGATTTAAATGGGGTGCTTGGTAATGTGTCTTTAGCTTAAAATTTGGATTTCTGTCCATCCAATTGGAGAGGAAAGAAGGTTTCCAGGTATTTTTCCACTTTCATAGTGTTTTTTGAGTGTGGAAAGTGTGTAGTTGATAGGCTGTGATGGTGGGGTAAACTTGGGCTTCTTAGATGCCCCCAGGCATGCTTCCCCTGCTGTCCTAGTTGCATTCCAGAGGTGTCGGCATCATTTCTTGGGGTGTCATAGTGGACTTGGTGACCCTCCTGAGTCGAATTGTGGGTTCCCCTGAAACAAAGCATTTTTCCCCATAGACTATAATAGGGTTTGATATGCGTTAGAATAGTCGAATATTGAGCGGCTATTCGAAACAAATATTTCACTGTTCACTCATCTCGATCAATCACATCAAGTGTATATCAGCTATTGCCGTTTCTGGTCACCAGGGGGCGCTAACCACTATAGTTGCTGGAACACACCGACATCTTCCGCTCCCCTGCCCACCTGTATATGCTAACCAGTTTGAGTTACAGTTTGCCACAGCCGCTTGTCCAAGCTCACCTCTGCATACCGGTACAGCAGGAGAGGCGGATTGTTGCATGGAGACGCCCACCTGCTATATTTCCCCCTCTTATCCATATGCCTAAATGTGCGGCTTTAAGTAAAAACTTGCTTACCTTGACCCAAAACAGTCTGGCACCACGTGGATGGGTATTTGTATGTTGCCAAGCAAGATATTCATTTACACGAGCACGTTTCTGGAGGTCTGATGGATACCAGTGCTCAGGGGTATTATACTTGTTAGCTAGATAAAGGAGGATTGCAGTGCTGGCAAAGAAGGAATGGTAAGGAAATACAAGATTTTAGAAATAGTGGTATACATTAAATAACGTATAGGTGTACAAATACAGCAAGTAGTTTGTCTAATCCAACCAAATAGAGCCCGGTGCCAAAACAGTTATATAGAAACCTTTCTACACCATTTACTAACTATGCCAAAATGTCTACATCAAAAATAGCCATGAAAATGTACAACACACAAAATCCCATATAGGAAACCAGATGTGCACCAATTATATGTCAAGTTTCCTGGATAGAAAAAGTAAAGATTCTTTGAGGACCTGCAGTATACGCCCTACTCTTATGATAATATACAAAGAATTCCTTAGAGATAAACTCCACAACAAGAATTTACATAGCATAATATTATAAAGGTATAAAGCCTAAAGTACAAGATGTCCACAAGTGTCCCAGCCAGCTAATCTGATCCAAAGTGCAAGGAACAAGAAATTACCCTCAGACATGACAATTTTAATGGAAGTTGGGGGTATAAGGCCAATTACAACAGAATAAGCTAAATGGTGCACATCCAATTGGGGAGCTCTGCACCTCAATGTATGTTTTGCCAGGCTTCCCCAAGTTGTTGGTCTAAGGCTACAAGGTGACAATTGTCCCCAGCAAGATGTGTCTGAAACATTAGACCTCCAACTGCATTTACAGCCATGTACTTTCTAAAGCTGGCATAGATTGGTTAGTAAATTTCCCCCATGGTATATAAAGCATAAAGTGCTCCAATGTTGACACACTAATATTACTTATTACTGCAAATACATAGTACTGTACAGGTATAGGATTGTATACACATTACAGTCTGCAGCATTACCTTAAACCATTCTAATATGAAATAATGTTCTGTCAATAAGCTTATTTTGTAACCCAATATCAAATAAGACATTGAACCAAGATTATAAGAGTGAAAAGCAATGCTCATGGAGGAATTTGGACTAATAACTGTGGGAAACTGTATCTCCAGCTTAGGCCACATGCTGTGTTTACAGTCAGTGTGCTAGCTGTGATTTTCAAGGCTAGCACATTGACCCATTCATATCTATGGCCCCATACACATGGACATGTATTTTTATGGTCCAGTGTATGCAGTTGTAAGCTGGGAGCAAAACTCAGGACAAGCCCTATTCCTATCTATTTTGCAGTCCGTGCTCACTGGATTCAATGAACGGCCTCTGTGGATTCATGGTGCGTGCAGGCCTGACACCAGGGGCAGCAGCACCTTGAAAAAGGGGAGTTTTAAGCAAAAATGGATTAAAGAAAAATAAAAGTTTGTTGTGGCAACAGTTGGGGTTTCGGCTTGAGGTGAAGCCAGGCACTTTAGATAAGGCCTCTGGGAATAGGTGGTGACGCAGTGCCAGATGTTATACCCTCCCCAACCAGGGCAGGTCCCAGGGCCAGATGATATAGGTGAAGGGGAGATTTCCAGGAGGAGTAACAGAGGAGCGATGACCAATAAAGGAATACAGTCCAGACAGGGGTTAACCCAACACTTACAGTTTACTTCTGTAGTCAGCAGGAGATAACAGATGTAACAGGAGGATTCACCTTGCTCCAGTATAGTAAGATGCCAGTCTTCCCTTTTTACCATTAGTATGATTCAGCCTTCCACTGCTGCTCAAACTCTCTAATAGATTTCCTCTGGTCCTGGGTTCCAGGAGCTCAGAGGTTAAGTACAACTTGGTAGCTACCCCTTCTGGACAGCAGGTAATGCGACTTCTTTGGGATGCTGGATGCAGACACTCACCCCAACTCTGTATGTTACTGAGCCTCCAGGAAACTTGCATTCACTAGGCCTGGGTCCAGTGAGTTTCTTAATGTTCTTAGTGTTTCACACACACTAGTTAGGAATTGATGGTCCTATGACTGCAGCTCCGCGCCTGCAAGGTCTTATCTCACCTCTGCAGGTCCACGGCCTACTCACTGCTGCTTCTCACACACCATGCGGCTGGAGCACACACTGCACCTCTGCACTCTCACCTGAAAGTCAAAGAGAGAACCTCTTCCAGTCTGTAGCTCCAGCCCTCTTCCTAAAGAGGCAGTGTCTGTGGAACTGTAATGTCCCGGTACGTCTCGTCCCATTCCCTTTAATAGTCCTTGCAGACCGAGATGGTATGGACATTTGCATATAAGGTAAAGAGTTTCCTCCCCCTTCATTCCTTCTATATATTACCAGAGCCAGCACACAGGGGGGTCTATTAATGCGCCATCTTGTGGATGTTTTTGTGAACTACACCTGCCTATACTTGCCATTGTAATTTGAGTTGCCAATGTCAAGGTGTGTCCATTATGATCAGGTGACCTTCAGGACCAATCAAGCTCCCTTGACTGACCTGGAGGAGGAGGAGTTACAGCCCCCTCTAGGGGGGTTGGGGACCTTTTGTCTGTTCTTTTTGTGTGGAGCTAGCAACACATTGGAAGCTGAAAATGGCAGCCAAGCCTCAGAGCACTCCAAACAGAGATGGCTTTACCTCTGTACTCAAGATTCTCGTCAGAGAGCGTTTTCCTCTGAAACTCCAAGCCTACAAGCACTAAAGTTTACGAACCTGCTTATCCATACATCTGGGACTTCTACACATATCTCTCTATTCAAGTAAGTCTTTGGGACAAATCTATATTTAAGAAGCCCATAGCTAGTCTGGCAGAATTCGAGGGTCTCCCGCTGCTGGCACTTCTAGTTGCTCTCCTACATACGTGTACCCAGTTTGTTGAGGACTAACCCCCTGGATACAGGCCATCTTTACAAGTATATACAATTTTAACTACACAAGTAACTATTAATTAAACTATCCAAAGCATTCCTGCTCCAAGCTCTATCACCTGCTTAATTGGACACTACCTACAAAGATCGCTGTATTGTATGTGAAGAATTACTCCATATGTACATTTGTATTACCTTGTCCTGCTAGTAAAAGAGCAACGGCTACCCCCGAGACCCGGTTGTCTGTTGTCATTGTCAGATATCACGTGGGGGTGGGTAGTCGGGGACTTCAAAAAGGAGATTTTGTGCACATTTGGGACCCAGGGACCCCCTGAAAGGCGGCCACATCTGATATATTACCCGTGATACCAGCCCTGGCCCTCCTGAGTGTTACAGAACTGTGTGTGCTAACAGGTTGACTGGATCTCACTATACTTTCACAGTACACAGTGTAGATCACATAAGATAACATTTGTAGTGACCCCACTCTGTAGGGCACTACACGGGCAGCGCACGCATGTCATCTATCTGTTCAATCACATCCTGACGATAGACATGTTTCTTTAAAGTACAATGTATTCTTTATCTCTCAGTCATTACGAAGTCTCCATCCTTGAGAGTAGGTACATTATGAAGTGGATTCAACCTACAAAAATCCTCCAACATATGGTCTCCTAAAGAAAGCAACAAAATACTGTAATAAGTAGTCTGAAATCATGAACATCACTAGAAATAATCCACATGGAAATTTTACTACACTTGTTCAAAAGGGAATTTGTCCTGACTTTTGCACCTACCCTTCCCTCAAGCAGCCAACACAGCTCGGTCGGTGCTGATGAAAAGAACAGATCTACCCATACTGATAAAACATGCCAGGGGAGATTTATGAAGACCAGAGTACTCCAAAGAAGCCATACTCACCTATTCAGAGTCCTCCATTTCATGCCTTACTGGCACATGCTTGGCCTGGAAATGAAGGATCTCTGATGTCTACTGCAGCCAGCCAATCGCATCAGCAGTAACATTATTATTGGTAGCTTATTAGTACAGATGTTACCAAACATATGACCCGATAAGGCCAGTGATTGGCCACAGAGATCACCTGAGCTGCCTCATTTCTGGGCCCAGCCAGTGCGGATACTGGGCACCCATTTGTTTTACCGTGGCAGTGCAATGAAATTATAACCTCATTGTATAGGGGTGACCCGGCTGTAATTGCATTGCATAGACACTATGAAACAAACAGGGTGTGGTGTAAACAGTAAGGCAGTCTCAACACGAGCACCAGGTTTCCTTCAAACAGCTGGAGTCAGACCCCCACAGATCTTTTATTGATGAGCTATCCTGAGAACACCCCTTTAATATTCTCAAGACAGGTTCAGGAAGCAGAGCACAGAAGTTCTACTTAAAGAGATCCTATCATTCAATCACATTTTTTTCTCATTAGCACATAGGAATAGCCTTAAAAAAAGGCTATTCTTCTCCTACCTTTTGTTGTTTTCTCTCCGCCACCGTTCACTTGAGATTCCAGTTTTCGTTGGTATGCAAATGAGTTCTCTCGCAGCACTGGGGGCGGGCCCCAGCATTCAAACAGCACTTGGGGAGTCCCCAATGCTGCCAGAAAACTCTCCAGCCCCGTCTCCATCTTCTTCTGGAACGATGTCTTGACCACATCTTCTAACTTCTAGGCCTCGGGCAAAGCTGACTGCGCATGCCCGCGGATACAAGAAAAATGGCAGCTTGCACAGTATTGTAAGCGGTCATTTTCTCGTTGCCGGCGGTCATGTGCAGTCGGCTTGCGCTAGGCCCGAGGCCTAGAAGGTAGAAGACACCACCGGAAGACGACACGATGAAGACCTTGTTCCAGAAGAACATGGATGCGGCACTGGAGAGTTCTCTGGCAGCATTGTGGATGCCCCCCAGTGCTGATTGAGCGCTAGGGCCCACCCCCAGTGCTGCAAGAGAACTCCTTTCTATACCGACAAAAAACGGAATATCAAGCGAACGGTGGCATGGAGAAAACAACGAAAGGTAGGAGAAGAATAGCCTTTGACGTAACACTGACATCCTCTATTATCAGAACCTCCCACGCTCGTATACAAGACTTCTCCCGAGCTGCACCACTTCTCTGGAATGCTTTACCCCGGACAATCAGATTAACTCTCAATTTCTACAGTTTCAAACACAAACTAAAGACACATCTTTTCAGACAAGCCTATCACAATTTCTAACGTAAACCCTTCCATACTATAATTAGAATCCCCAAAATTTAACCCTCCTCTGTCCCCGTTCCCACATGATATGATGTCATCTCATGCCAACTTTATAGGTCCAAGCTCCATCCATATGTTAAAGGACACGACTGCTGATGGCTCATAAAGTTTTATGTTTGTGTAATGACAGTAACCTCTATTACAATAGCGTCTGACCTCTGCATAAGCAATGCCGCCCCTGCTACCTGTGTCACCCCCTCTACCTCATAGATTGTAAGCTCTTGCGAGCAGGGCCCTGAGTCCCATTGTGTGAAATGACTTTCTTTGTACTGTATCTTTCTGTCTGTATTTGAACCCTACAAATTGTACAGCGCTGCGGAGTATGTTGGTGCTATATAAATAAAATTTATTATTATAATTCTGACGTGTTAAAGGAGAAAAAAAAATTAAATATATGTGATTGAATGATAGGAACCCTTTAAATGCAGTAAATATGCATTCACACAGTGTAGTTGGGACCAATTAAAGGGGTCGTCAAGTCTAAAATTTTCATCTATTAATTAGGCTGGTAAAAAAAACAAATGCTCAGCTGTCCCCAGTGCTCTGGCACCTCCCCATGCAGTCTAGTAGCTCCACTGTGGTCTTCCAATGGAAGTATCCACTGCAAATGACTGGGGTGGGGAGTCAGTGGCCTGAAGAAGGGAACCAGGGACATTACTACCTGTGACATCCCCAGCAAGAAATTCTTCAGTAAAAAGGCAGCCAACTAGACCAGACCACCCTGAGAGGACACGGAGACTTCCCCTACCCTAATAAACTATTAGCTATTTAGCTTGGACAACCTCTTTAAGGCTTCATGCAGTCCTGCACTACTTCTAGAAGATCATAAGAATTCCTCCAGGCAGTTGCAAGGGCTGATACAAAAATCACAGTTTGGACACGGATTTACAGGAGAGTCTTAATTTTACAGGTGTATCACATTCAATAAACTTATTTCATATGAGAAGTTAGCAAACTGCACCAAAAACAGCATACAGTTTTAGCTGTGCCATGTGAATGCACACTAACATATCATAAATACAGGCGTATAACCAAAGGTGTAAAAGAGCCAAAATAATGGAAATTAAAGAAGTTTGGCCTTTTCAAGACATATATACACATACATAAATGTTAATCTTAATAGCAAACATAGCTTGCCATTTGGTTATATCACACTTACTAGTAGCTGTTTAGACTATATGCAGAATCCACCACTGGAGCAACTACCAGTTTCATGCCAGGCAAAAAAAAAATAAAAAAAAAATTGCATCATTCACAAACTACCCCAAGGACATCTGAGCAGTCACATGACTTTAGACTGACCTCTGTGAAGATCTATCTCCTGGAATTTGATGGGGATATTGTTAGCCATAGCGAAGAAATAAACAGAGCGGCAGGGCTGGGAGACCAAGTCCAAGTAAAGTGTTAGGTCCGCCATGATTGAAAACCTCTTAGTATCTGGCAGACTCTGAAAGTGAGATGAACCACACAAGGATCCTTGACTTTATTAGACTAGCCACACCCCTGATAACAGAGCCCCACCCACAAAACCACTTGACACCTATATATACTGCAGGTTTTATGACATGAGCTTGTCATTGCTGGACCGTGCATTTCATGACTGATAAGTACTATATTATATCATAGTATATTTCACAAAATTACAGCAAATGTGGGACTGTCTGCCTAATAACAGATCAAACAAATTGTATCCTTAGTCTTATATAATGTCTTTACTTATTGGCAGCACCAATGAGTAAGGGGGAGATCACATGGAGTAACGTGCCGCGTGATGTGGCATGTATACGGCGTGTGAGACTTTGTGCGCCACAAAAGCTCCCATTGATTTCAATGGGAGCCAGGATCGTATACACCGCGTTATTTTGCAGCCGCAAAATCACGGCCGCAAAATAACGCAGCATATACGATACAAACTCCAATTGAAATCAATGGGAGCATTTACGGCGCGCAAACTCTCACACGCCGTATACGTGCCACATCACGCGGCACGTTACTCCGTGTAAACTCCCCCTTATTCTGTCCTCTAGGACAAGCCCACCTAGAAGAAATTAAAGAGGATCTTTCATCACAGGCAGTTCTATATACTGCTGCAAAGCCGACAGTGCGCTGAATTCAGCGCACTGTCAGCTTTCCCGATCTGTGCCCCAGGTAGAGCGCTATCAGTCCCGGTACCATACCTCCCAACCGTCCCGATTTCCGCGGGACATTCACGATTTGGGTGACATGTCCCACGGTCCTGGTTGGAGGGAGGTATGTCCCGATTTTAACTGAGATCTGCGTCCAGGGGACGCAGATCTGAGTTGAACACATATGCGGCTGAAGCAAGGAGCTCACACAGGTCAGCTCCTCGCTTCGCCGCTGCGTGCCTCTCTCACTGACACATATGCGGCTGCAGCGAGGAGCTGACCTGTGTCAGCTCCTCGCTTCGCCGCTGCCACCGGCTACTGGCTTGTAGACGCGATGTGATGATTGCGTCTACAAGCCAGTAGCCGGCGGCAGCGGCGAAGCGAGGAGCTGACACAGGTCAGCTTCTCGCTTCAGCAGCATATGTGTCAGCGAGAGAGGCGCGCAGCGGCGAAGCGAGGAGCTGACCTGTGTCAGCTCCTTGCTTCAGCCGCATATGTGTCAGTGAGAGAGGCGCGCAGAGAGCGGCGAGGGAGCGGAGGAGAAGGTAAGTGTAATGTGGAGGTGGAACGTGAAACTGGGGGCAGATGAAGGAGAGGACAGCATGACACGGGGGGCAGAGATGGAGAGGACGGCATGACACTGGGGGCAGAGATGGCGAGGACGGCATGACACTGGGGGCAGATGAAGGAGGGGACGGCATGACACTGGGGGCAGAGATGGAGAGGACGGCATGACACTGGGGGGCAGAGATGGAGAGGACGGCATGACACTGGGGGGCAGAGATGGAGAGGACGGTATGACACTGGGGGCAGAGATGGAGAGGACATGAATCTAGGGGCAGAGATGGAGAGGACATGAATCTGGGGGCAGAGATGTGGAGACATGAATCTGGGGGCAGAGATGGAAGGGGGACATGAATCTGGGGGCAGAGATGGAGGGGGGACATGAATCTGGGGGCAGAGATGGGGGACATGAATCTGAGGGCAGAGATGGGGGACATGAATCTGGGGGCAGAGATGGGGGACATGAATCTGGGGGCAGAGATGGAGGGACATGAATCTGGGGGCAGAGATGGAGGGGACATGAATCTAGGGCAGAGATGGGGGACATGAATCTGGGGGCAGAGATGGAGGGACATGAATCTGGGGGCAGAGATGGAGGGGGGACATGAAACTGGGGGCAGAGATGTGGGGACATGAATCTGGGGGCAGAGATGGAAGGGGGACATGAAACTGGGGGCAGATGAAGGGTGTATATGAAACTGGGGGAGAGATAGAGGGGGGACATATAATTTACGGATGACTGTAGGAGGATTATACTGTATGTGGGCACATGAAAAATCAACGAGTGGGCGGAGTCAACACAAAAGTGGGCGGGGCTAAATTTGCAGCAGCGAACTACGCGCGCCGCACATTTTGTCCCTCTTTCGGTTCTTCAAAAGTTGGGAGGTATGCAGTACCATAGCGCTTTACAGTCAGAAGGGAGTTTCTGACAGTCAGTCAGGAAAGTCCTTCTCCACAGCAGTACCTGTATTCTGCTAGCTCTCTTTTTCCATTAGTGGAAAAAAAAGCAACATGCTCTTTCTTCAGGCAGATTCACCTCCTCCCAATTAGGCCCATTCATTTGGAGCAGAATGCCGTGACTGGATGCGGTGCATTGCATCGGCATCCAGGAGCGCCTAGCTGTTTTCTGGTCTGGAATCTAAGGCGGCCACCGAGTCTCTTCGTCTGCACTCAGCCTTAGGTTGAGTTCACACTGAGTTTTTTGGTCAGGAAAAATCCACTTAGTCAAATTCGTGTGGCGTTTTTTACACATTTTTTGAGGCGTTTTTGGAATGTGGCCATGCATTATCTTCCTACAATACGCCTTGTGGTTTTTGAGGCGTTTTTTGTCAATTTCGCATCCAAAAATCGTGAGGCGGATTTTCCACCTCCCATTCACTTGCATTGAATCCGCCTGAAGAATGGACATGTTCAGAGCCTAACTACCGTAGAGGCAGCGGAGGCGGCTGCCACAGGGCCCGGGCCATTAGGGGGCCCGGTGACAGCCGCTACCGCTGCGTTTTTTGTTTTTTTTAATAGGCCGTTACGGGCCCTATTTACTTGCCGATCCCGGCTGGGCCGGAATCGGTAAGTGACACCGCGGGCCCCACAAATACTATCATTATACTTGGGGGTCTTTGCAGACCCCCGAGTATAATGATCGGAGGCCCGGGAGAGGTAAGGGAACGTAAAAAACACTGTTACTTACCTCTCCACGATCCTGCCAGGCCTCCGTCCCACTTGTCTGACGTCTCTGACGTCACATGAACCGGGCCTGCTTCCCGGGTCTTGTGACGTCCGACGTCATAGAAGCGGGTCGACAGCGGACAAGACAGCGTAGGAGCCGGGGACAGGTAAGAAACAGTAATTTGTTTATGTTTTTATTACCCCGGGTCTCCAATTATTATACTCTGGGGTCTGAAAAGACCCCAGAGTATAATAATTGTTTATGGGTTTCCACTATGGGCTATAATACTGTGTGCAGGGGCCACTATGGGGGATAATACTGTGTGTAGGGGTCACTGTGGGGGATAATACTGTGTGCAGGGGACACTATGGGCTATAATACTGTGTACAGGGGCCACTAAGGGACATAATACTGTGTGCAGGGCTTACTAAGGGACATAATAGAGTGCGGAGGAGGGGGTCGGTCAAGGTCTTCGGCGTCGGTGTCGGTTGGGGGGGGGGCCATGTCAAAAGTTTGCCATGGGGCCCTGCCATTCCTAGTTACGCCACTTCTTTTTTCCGTTAGCGGAAAATACCGCTAGCGGAAAAATAAATTACAAGCTGATTACACAGGACTCTATTGTGAGGCGTGTTTTTGGAGGAGGATTTTGAGGCGGATTCCGCCTCAAAATCCTGACCAAAAAACTCTGTGGGAACTCGGCCTTAGTTCTCTTAGTTCTCTTTTTTTCCTGAAGATTTGCATGCAGTTTTTTAAAACCTTGTCATGTCCTTAGAGATGGACATCATGATATACCACTAGAAAGCAAATGCCCTCCAGTTCATGGGCAGCATTAAAGAGCAACACCAAACAGGGCTAAAATGTATTAGAAAGGGGTAATTGTGCCTTTTTGACCAAAAAGGGGCAAAGTGCACATGGCCATAAAAGGCCATGCTTCAGTTGGATTACATTACTGGCCATGTGGTTTTGCTGTTACCGTATGGCCAGTAATTAAATCCAGAGGGAACTGGTGCTTTCACTTAAGCTACATTCAAACAACCCAGGGACTAAACAACTGTGGAAAAAGGAACATTTGTCACAGCCGCTTTGCATTCAAGTGACATCCATTTTCACAGACCCCTTCTAGATGTGAGTCTATGTTTCATGGCCGTCTTGTACCCGAGGGCCAAAACGAGGGCCAAGATGGCCAAAAACATGATACAACCTCTATTTTGATGGTCCATGACAATGGATTAGCAAAATAAGAGTCATGGGAATAGCCCCGATTCACTGACAATGAATTTCATGATGCTGCTTGGCCATTAACCACTGTCTTGTGAATGAAGATTTAGGCCGGGGCCCCACAAGACAGAAACGCTGCGATTTGCCCGCGGTGGAAACGCTGCGGGGAAAAATCGTGGCGTTTTACAGTAAGTGCAAAATGGATGAGATTCTAGCGAATCCCATGCCCACTTTGTGGTAAAAACTATTGTGCGGACACACAACGATTTCCAAAACTGGTGCGGTTTCCAAAATTGCAGCATGTGAATTATATCTACGGAAACGACAGCGGTTCACCCATAGACCTAGCGCTTTGAATAGAAAATTTACAGAGTTTTCCTCCGCGGACTTTCTGTTACAATTATATCTTCTTTTTTTTTTTTAATGTAGATTGTGAGCCCCACATAGAGCTCACAATGTACATTTTTCCCTATCAGTATGTCTTTTTGGAATATGGGATGGAAATCCATGCAAACACGGGGAGAACATACAAACTCCTTGCAGATGGTTTTATGCCCTTTGCGGGATTTGAACGCCAGGACTCCAGCGCTGCAAGGCTGCAGTGCTAACCACTGAGCCACCGTGTGGCCCCCCTACAATTATATCTATGGGAAAGCCGCTGGAGTTTCCGTAAATATAATTGACATGCTGCGATTTTGAAAAACGTGATTTTTCTGCATAGTGGGCATGGGATTCACATTCACATTCACATTGCAAGTGCTGTAAAACGCCGTGATTCCCGCCCGGCCACACACAGTTTTTTTTGGTCCGGATTTTGACGTGAAATCCGTGTCAATATCTTGTTGAAAAAAACGCCTCCCATTGAAATGGGAATAAACAGCTCGTGGAAAAAAGAAGCAACATGTCCTTTCTTGAGGCAGTTTCCGTGGCTGATTCAGCTACGGACGTCCATGGTGTGACACTCACTCCGGACTAGGTCCATTCATTTGGGCCTAATCCAGAGTGGAATGTTGCGACTGGATGCCGATGCACTGTATGCACTGCCCCGGCATCCAGCTGTGGCTAGCCATTTTTTGGACCAGATTCTGAGGCAGCCTCTGCGTCAAAATCCAGTCCAAAAAATTCCTGTGTGAACTTACCCTTAGGGCCACTGAGTTTTTTGGTCGGGGTTTTAGCAGAAATCCGCCTCCAAACCATGAACCAAAAAACGCCTCACCATTCAAAGTATACAAAATGCTTCTGAGTCTTTTCCGCTAGCATTTTTTTCCGCTAGCAGCAAAAAAGAAGCGAGATGTCCATTCTTTTTGAAGCCGTGAGCGTTTTCTGGCTCACGGCTTCAATGCAAGTCAATGTGAGATGGTTTTTCCTGCTTGCGGTTTTTTGGTCAAAAACCTGAAGCGGAACATGAAGCGTATTTGGCAAAAACCTGATCAGGAAACGCCAGGTGTTTTTTTAAAATATAATTCATGACCATATCCCAAGAGGAAACGTTTCAGGAAATGCTTCAAATGGCAAAAAACGCCTCAGGAAACTCCTCACGTGTTTTCCAGTCTAGTTTTGACAATGTCAAAACCCTGACCGAAAAACTCCGTGTGAACTTACCCTCACATTGTCTTGCATTGAAGCCGTGAGCCGGAAAGCGTTCAGGCTTCAAAAATGAAAAAGAATGAACATCTTGCTTCTTATTTGCCGCTAACAGAAAAAAACGCTAGCGGAAAAGACTCAGAAGCGTTTTGTATACTTTGAATGGTGGGGTGTATTTTGGTTCAGGGTTTGGAGACGGATTTCTGCCAAAACCATGACCAAAAAACTCTGTGTAAAGTTACCCTAAGGCTGAGGACCCACGTTGCGGAAATGCAGCTTTTTTTGTGGCAGATTTTGATATGGTTTTTTGAGGCAAACCCTAGAATGGTTATAAAACAATAAAAGCTGTGTTTCCACAATGTGGGGACTCAGCCTAAGGCTGCCTTCACACGGAGTAACGCCGGGCTTGTAAAAATTCTCATTTACAGCCGTACACGCGAGCGCTGTGGAAGGCTCCCGAACACTTCCCCTTCACTTCAATGGGAGCGCTCGTAAAGCCGGCGTTACGAGCGCTCTCATTGAAGTGAATGGGAAGTGTTCGGGAGCCGTCCGCAACGCTTGCGTGTACGGCTGTGAATGAGGATTTTTACAAGCCCGGCGTTACTACGTGTGAAGGCAGCCTAACAGTGTGGTGACTGAAACACTGCCTATATCTGTGGTCACCAATGAATAATGTGTAATTGTATTGTCAATGGTGGCTGCATATGGCTGCTTTAACATGACCAGGGCTACAGGGCAACTCAGGCTGCAACTCCTGACGCATTGCCAAAATTCATTGGGTCACCCTACAACTCTTTTACTAATGTTATTGAATAGTGAGTCACATTGCAGTACCTAGTGATGCCACCACCACTATGAGGCGAACACTGTACTATGTTTTTGTGACAAAAAGTTGTGGTGAGAGGACATTAGGGATTGCAAGGCAAACCCCATTTTTTTAAGGTTGTGTCCTATTTTTGGCTGTTTTCACAGTTCCATCAATACACTTATGTGTGGGGGATCCGTAAAAAAGGTTGCCCCTCGGGTGCAAAACGGCCATGAAAAATGGAGGTTTTGCACCTTGGTTATGTGAATGTTACTTGTGTTAATGCATACATTTTTTTAAACCACATGTAAGTTTTGCACTTTTGATCAGCGTTAGGCAGTTTCATGGAAATGGACCATGGACCATAAACACAATGGTCTGGAGAATTTTCCAAGGCATAAGCTGTGATCTGTGCAGAGGTCATTGTGCAGAGAGACAATTACCTATTGGGATAATGTGTTATCTACATGTACATGATAACTGAGATTATCAGTTTGCTGATAAGTGAGGTCTGCAGCAAAAAAAAAAAAAAAAATTCTACAGAAAACAGTATATTCAGCAGATTGTATATCTAACGCTAGGTTTACACCTATGTTGGCTCTCCGTTCTCCAGATCTGCATGGGGACCCAAAAAACGTAAACCCAATCTGCTTGAAAAGGAAAATACATATACATGGACATAGACTATAATGTGGTCTGTCTGGTTTCCACCCTAAAAGATGTGGAGACAAAAGCCCTGCTGTAGCAGATACTAAAATGGCACCAATATCCTTGGAGCACATACAGGCAAGGCTCAAAGTCTGCTGAATTCAGAGCACTGTCAGCTTTGCAATGGTATATAACATGCAATATCTCAGAGGACATGAAGGGTCACCTTTGGGTGTAATCAATTTTTATTATGAATTTTGCAAACAAGTAATAACAAACAAAAGGAAAAACCAAATGAATGAAAAGAGGATAGCACATCCCAACAATAAAAACAATGCGGCCACGCAGGGCCATAGGACAACGCAATAGCTGGGGGAGAGACGAAGGGTCGCCTTTAACATGTGATTTTCTTGTAACAAATTCCCTTGTAGGTATCTGTTTAAGACCGGGGCCCCACAGGCCGGAAATGCCATGATTTGGCCACAGCGAAAACGCCACGGTAAAAATTGCTGTGTTTTACAGTACTTGCAAAGTGGATGGGATTCATGCGAATCCCATGCCCACTTTGCGGGAAAAAAAAATCGCAGCGTGGACAAACTGCGATTTTAAAAACCGTTGCGGTTTTGAAAATTGCAGCATGTCAATTATATCTATGGAAACGCCGGCAGCTTTCCCATAGATATAATAGTAAGAGAAAGTCCGTGATAGCTTAAGCCAAACCCCTCTGTCTCTGTCCTCTGCCGCCTTGTAGCGGCTAGGGCGGATTTGAGAGATTTGGCCAGTCAGGCTACTCAACGACTTCTCCTATGCAGCTGTCAACGCTATTATGAAAGGGGCAATAAGGCTCACACCCTTCTAGCCAAGACTCTCTGTGACCACCAAACCTCTTCCACCCCACATGCTGTCCGGGACCCTCAGGGAGTTCTTCACTACCATCCTGACTCTATAGCATCCCTGTTTAAGGACTATTACACGAGGTTGTATAATTTACCCTCTCACTCGAATGCCAACCCGTCCTTGCAAGCTGCTGCATTGCGTACTTATTTAGAGGCCTGTCGTCTCCCTAAGCTTTCTTCCTCAGAGCTTGCTGTAGCACTCAGGAGTGCCAGGGCTGGTATCACGGGTAATATATCAGATGTGGCCGGCTTTTAGGGGGTCCCTGGGTCCCAAATGTGCACAAAATCTCCTTTTTGATGTCCCCGACTAACCACCCCCACGTGATATCTGACAATGACAACAGACAACCGGGTCTCGGGGGTAGCCGTTGCTCTTTTACTAGCAGGACAAGGTAATACAAATGTACATATGGAGTAATTCTTCACATACAATACAGCGATCTTTGTAGGTAGTGTCCAGTTAGCAGGTGATGGAGCTTGAAGCAGGAATGTTTTGGATAGTTTAATTAGTAGTTGCTTGGGTAGTTAAACTTGTATATACTTGTAAAGATGGCCTGTATCCAGGGGGTTAGTCCTCAACAAACTGGGTACACGTATGTAGAAGAGCAAATACAATTATCAGCAGCAGGAGACCCTAAAATTCTGCCAGACTAGCTATGGGCTTCTTAAATATAGATTTGTCCCAAAGACTTACTTGAATAGAGAGATACGTGTGAGGTCCCAGATGTATGGATAACCAGGTCCGTCAACTTTAGTGCTTGTAGGCTTGGAGTTTCAGAGGAAAACGCTCTCTGAGGAGAATCTTGAGTACAGAGGAAAAGACATCTCTGTTTGGAGTGCTCTGAGACTTGGCTGCCATTTTCAGCTTTCCATGTGCTGCTAGCTCCACATGTCTTGTCTCTACACAAAGGACAAAAGACTCAGACAAAAGGTCCCCAACCTCCCTAGAGGGGGCTGTAACTCCTCCTCCTCCAGGCCAGTCAAGGGAGCTTGATTGGTCCTGAAGGTCACCTGATCATACTGGACACTCCCTTACAGTGGCAACTCAAATTACAATGGCAAGTATAGGCAGGTGTAGTTCACAAAAACATCCACAAGATGGCGCATTAATAGACCCCCCTGTGTGCTGGCTCTGGTAAAATAGAAACACTGGTAAATATATAGAAGGAATGAAGGGGGAGGAATCTCTTTACCTTATATGCAAATGTCCATACCATCTCGGTCTGCAAGAACTATTAAAGGGAATGGGACAAGCAGTACCGGGACATTACACTTGCCACTTTAAATGCCTCTATCACAGCGGACGAGATTAGCTCCACTCTTAAGGAACTCCCTAATGGTAAAGCCCCGGGCCTGGATGGTTTCACATACCTCTATTATAAGAAATTCCAGGTAGACCTGATCCCTCACATGTGCCGTCTTTTTAATTCCTTTTTGGAAGGTGCTCCCATTCCCCAATCCATGCTCCATTCTCATATTACCTTAGTTCCTAAACCTCGTAAGGACCACCAAGATTGCTCCAACTACCATCCCATAGCATCACACAGATTTGAAGCTCTTCACTAAAATTTTGGCAAATAGGCTTAGCGCTTGGCTTCCCTCTTTGATACATAAGGACCAGGTGGGTTTCATCCCCTGTCGTCAGGCGAGGACAACACCAGAAGGACTGTGGATTTAATCAATGTGGCCAACCGCTCTGCCACCCCTACCCTCTTATTGAGCTTCGATGCAGAGAAAGCTTTTGACCGCCTTGATTGGTTGTTCATGATGGCCACTCTTGGTACCTTCGGATTGTCTGGAGCTTTTCTTACTGTAATTGAGAGGCTGTACTCTTGCCCCTCTGCTGTGGTGAAACTCCCCAACTCAGTCTCTGCTCTATTTCCTATCCTCAATGGGACCCATCAGGGTTGCCCCTTGTCTCCCCTTATTTTTGCCCTTTGCATCGAACCCCTTGCAGCCTGGATTAGATCCAACCCCGATATTACGGGAGTTTTAGTTACAGACAGGCCCTTTAAAATTAACTTATTTGCAGACGATGTCCTTCTGACCCTCACTAACCCCCACATTTCCCTTCCTAACCTGCTTCAAGTCCTTAAGTTATATGGAGATCTCTCAGGCTACAAAGTTAACCCAACCAAAACTGAGGCCTTCCCCTTTAATATTACTGAATCTGACGTACGACTGTTACGTTCTAACTTCGATTTTCAGTGGAGAGCGTTCTCTCAGATATCTGGGAATCCAGCTCTCCCTGTCCTACTTTACCTCGCAGTTCGTTAAACAAGCTAGGGTAACTGCGAGCCCTCCTGGACAAATGGCACCCCCTCCATATCTCGCTCTTAGGCCGCATTAATGCAGTCAAAATGACCCTCCTCCCTAAACTCCTTTATTACTTTGAGACGCTCCCAGTTGCTGTCCCTCGCTCGGAATTGTGCTCCCTTCAGAAATCCATTTTTAAGTTCATTTGGAATGGCAAGCGTCACCGCATACCTCGTTCGGTGATGCTCTCTGGTAAAGAGGAGGGAGGGTTGGCGGTTCCGCACATCCTGCATTACTATTGGCCCACTCATCTGCGCTGCTTACCATTTTGGTCAGCTCCACAGGCATACACAAAATGGGTCGAGATAGAGAAGCTTTGGCTAGCTCCGTTCCATCCCAATGCATTCTTGCGGTCCTGCCGTTCCCCCCTTCCCTCAACCCCCCTACTGGGTCCTATATGTTTTACGAGGTCTATCTGGCTCACCTGTTCTAAAATTTTCCCCTTAGCTTCCAAGTGTTCATCTATGATTTCCTTCTTGTCAGTGGCGGAACTAGGAATGGCAGGGCCCCGTGGCGAACTTTTGACATGGCCCCCCAACCGACACCGACGCTGAAGACCTCGACCAACCCCCTCCTACGCATTCCTGCGCACTCTATTATGCCCCATAGTGGCCCCTGCACACAGTATTATACCCCATAGTGGCCCCTGCACACAGTATTATCCCTCATAGTGGTTGGGTCTTTTCCATATTGCGGACCTAGTTGACCCGTTAACTTTGAAGATCAGACCCTTTGACTATTTTGTAACTGACCTACAATTGCCCACCTCCGAGTGGTTACATTACCAACAGGTTGTTCACTTTGTTTTTGCCCAATTTGGCTCTCTGACGGTATCTCGGCCGACATCCTTTGAGAGATTCTGCCGTGCTGGCACCTTTACGGCTGGCCTTATTTTTGGTATTTATTACTCCCTTTCCTCTTCTGGGGAGCGGAGCCCCTTTTCACATAAATATATGGAGAAGCGATCTAGGGCATTGAATAGGCAGTTCTCACCCTCCCAATGGCAAATTATCTGTTCTCGTGTGGCTAGATTCCGCGAGACCCAATACAAGTTATTGATGCACTGGTATCATACCCCTGCCTTACTTCATTCTCTCAACCCAAGTATTTCCCCCTACTGTTGGCGTTATGGGGCGGGGGTTGGCACCCTGTATCACATGCCTGGGGATTCGCTCCTTCTGGTTGGAGGTTAAGTCCCTTACGGACGCTTTGTTTATTTGTGGGGTTCCGCTAGATCCTCTTACATACCTCCTGAATCTTCCACCTGTACATCTTGGCAAACAGTCTTCTAAATTGTTTCTTTATTTATGCACTGCAGCTAAGATGCTTATTGCTCTCCACTGGAAGAAGGTCTCTCCTCCTTCCTGCCCGGACCTCATTGCTCGGGTAAAAGATGTGCGCAGTTTGAGGAATCTGACGGCCTCACTTAACCACACCGTTGAGGCTTTCCAGGCTATATGGTCACCCTGGGACGTGTATTGAATGGTCTCTGACCCCCCCTTCTTTTTTCCTCCTCTTTCACATTCATGTTTTTGGTCTTTGTGCTCTGTATGCTTTGATGCTTTGTATATTTCAAAAAATTTTCAATAAAAATTACAGTTAAAAAAAAAAAGAGAAAGTCCACGGAGGAAAACTCAGTGAACTTTCTGTTCAAAGTGCTGTGGGAAGAACCGTGATGCATTCACGCCGCAGTTGTTCCTGCAGCACATTAGTGCAGCATTTCCAGCCCGTGGAGCCTTAGCCTTAAAAGCACCGAAGTGTCCTTAAGGCTAAAGCCTCACGTTGCGGAAACGCATTTTTTTTTGCTTCAGATTTTGCTGCGTTTTTTTAAAGTCGGGAGTGGCTTCAAAAAGAATGGGAGATATACAGGAAGTTCTTATACTTATCCCTTCTGCTCAATCCACTCCCGGATTTTGCTCAAAAAAACACTAAAAAATCTGCAACAAAAAAAAAGCTGCGTTTCCGCAATGTGGGGCTTCAGCCTAAAAGAGCCACAAAGGAAAGAGAGGTTATTTATCCTCCATGGAATCTTCTGATCTTTTTTAGACTAAGGCCCCACGTTGCGGAAACGCAGCTTTTTTTGTTGCAGATTTTGTTGTGTTTTTTTTTTTGAGACAAAGATAGGAGTGGATTGAGCAGAAGGAAGAAGTATAAGAGCTTCCTTTATATTTCACATTCCATTTGTAGCCATTCTTGGCTTAGACTCAAAAAACTGCAGCAAAACCTGCAGCAAAAATACTGTATCTCTGCAACATGGGGCCTCAACGTAAAAAAGAAAATGCTGAATACTTGATGCAGGAGGTTAAAAAAACCATGAAATTCAAAGATGAAGATAATGATTCTTTGTTTTATTTCCTAAGAAAAGGCCAGGATCCTTATGCTTTTACTGTAAAGAGAGAATGGAAGCAGCCCAACAAAAACATGGCCCTTGGTTCCAGATTCAACAGTATGTACAGGCTAGTCTTGTTTGAATCAGCTAAATGGGGTTTCCAGCCAAAGTCCATTCTTTCACCCTCTTGAGCAAAGTCTTCATTTCTGGTTTTCCAAGGCTGGGTTCACACTACCGTAGGTATCCGACAGTTAGTGTCCGTAGCTAATGTCCACACAAGATTTTAGCATCGGACACTAGCTGTGTCCATTTACACTTTCCATTACTTTAAATGGGATATTATGTTGTGTCTTTTAGTGCCCGTGTGTGTCCTTAAGTGTCCGTTTACAACTATGTCCGATAATTCAAGCGGACAGCAAAATTCAACATTTTTTGCGGGACAACCTGTGCTTGTTATTGGTACTGTTGTGGGGTACATATGGCTTTTTCATCGCTTTTGATAGCATATTTTGTAAGGTGAGATGGCGAAAAATTATTACTTCCGGTGTGTTTTTTCCGGGTTTTTTTTCCCCGACGTTCACCATCTACATTAAATATTGTTTCAGTTTTGTTGTATAGGTCGTTATGGACGCAAAGATACCAAATATGCATTGTTTTTATTAATTTTTAGGTTTTTTTCATATATATACAACAGAGACCTTACACCTGGAGTTCTGTAAGTACCTGCTCCATGTCCATCGCAGCACCTCCAACATGGCCTGCAGGGCAGAGCTAGGCAGACTCCCCCTATGGCTCACCATGCAGAAGAGGGCGCTATCATTCTGGAAACACATACAGGGCAGCAGTCCTGGCTCTTACCACCACCAAGCCTGGCTGAGCCACAGAGCCCCGAGAAAAACTGATACCCCCCAACCAAGCATCAGCCATCTGCCAAGCCAAAACCCCCAACATGCTCTGAACAAGGCTCTAATAAAAGGAGTCATTGAGAGAGACAAAGAGCGGTACATCGAGGAACGGAGAAGTGCAATAAATATCTCCAAGAAACTCACCGTGTACCAGTCATTACAAAGGGACTACACCATGGCCACCTACCTGGAGAGAATACGCCACCCCAAACACAGACAGACTCTGAGCCGGTACAGACTGAGCGCCCACAACCTGGAGATGGAGACGGGGCAACGCAGTCAGGTGTACAAGCCACGGGAGAACAGACTGTGCCAGCACTGTGACCAGGGGGCCCTAGAAGATGAGGCCCATTTCCTGCTACACTGCACCAAATACTCAGCTATGAGAGCTGTCTACTACCAAAGACTCTCTGCCCACATCCCAGACTTCATACCTGCAGACGAGAAGAGGAAACTCTACATCTTACTGAGAGAAGAAGAGGCCACTGTGGAGATCGCTGCCCAATACGTGTCCAGCTGTCACCAAACAAGAGGAAGATGAGACTCCGCGGACTGTTATACCCCAAACCACCCACCCCACCCCACCTCCCCATATAGCGGTCACCAACTAAGAGGAAGATGATACTCCACGGACTGTTATACCCCAAATCACCCCCCACCCCCCCATACAGCTGTCACCAACTAAGAGGAAGATGAGACTCCACGGACTGTTTTACCCCAAATCAGCCACCCCCCCACCCCACCCCCCATACTCTCCCCCTCGACTCCAACTCCCCCCCACACACTTTACTAGCTTTGGCTATGTCAAATATCCATTCGGTTGTGCCAATAAAGCCTATTTGATTTGATTTGATTATATATAATTCATTTTCTTTAGAAAAAAGGGACTTTTGGGGGAATTTTTTATTAATTTTATAGGCTGACTTCCTGAGGTCCTGGCAGGATTACCAGGTAACAAGGGGCTCAGGGCAGCCTGGGGTCACTGGCTAGACTCCCGGCTGCACATTATACATACTGGCACCCCCAATCTCGCTGTGGGGGGTTCCGGGGGTGCCAACATCGTGGAACCCCTTGGATGCCACGGTCATGTTTTACTGTGGCATCTGAGGGTTTAAAACCTCCCATTGGAGCTCAGCTCTGATGGGAGGTTATGGAGAAGGGTGTTAGCTGTCAGTAACAGCTAACACCCACTTCCGATGCTGCCCACTCAGATAGTGAGCGGGCGGCTTTGGAAGTAATATTACGTCCTGGTGCGCGAAGTACCTTGCGCTCAGGATGTAATACTACGTCCAAGGTCACTAAGGGGTTAAAGAAAGACCCAACATCCACCATAATAGTGCACTGGATGTTGGAAAAGGGATAAATATAGACTAGGGGTCAGCAACCTTCGGCACTCCAGCTGCTGTGAAACTACAACTCCCAACATGCTCCATTCACTTCCATGGGAGTTCCGAGAACAGCTGAGTAAGCATGCATGCTGGGAGTTGTAGTTTTACAACAGCTGGCGAGCTGAAGTTTTCCTACCCCTGATATAGAAAAGTAAACATGAAATCCTAAAACATTCTTAAAAACTATATTTAAATAAAGCTTAGGCCATTTTGTGGTGACACATTCCCTTTAAGGAAAGATCTTCCTGGAGCAAAACATAGTGTTGTATCAAGCAATACACTATTGGAGGCACTTATGAAAGCTTTGCTTTGGGCCCATCAATGTGTTGATGGCCTAGAACCTAGATGTTAACTTCTTCGACATCATGTAGGTATGATTTGGGGAGGGGAGGAAGAGTGAGAAAGTAATTGCAGACCAGATGAAATTTTTAGCTCATTTATACAGCTAGTTTGTGATCCGGATACGCAGATAACAGACATTAAAAGTGGTGACTGTTGAGTGTTGTTTGATTGTACAAGGTTGTACAAGCTAGAAGTGAGAGCTAATGGCTCAGGTCCCAGTTATGCAAGCAGGTTACCATGTTGATAGATTACATAGTTTCTAGAAAGATTACATAGTTTTCAGAGTTGCAATGAAAGAGCTGAAGGCTATATGAAGGCTCCCCTAGGAGTCCTTAGAATGGGGCTGCTTATTTCCTTTAATTGCATACCAAGGGACACAATGAAGACTTTATCTCAGCAAATCTGATGATTCAACAAACCTTGCCATTGACCTTAGAAATAATAGAAATTCCTTGGTTAAACTGAATAATTTGCTTGTCCTGAATGTGAAGAGGAGGAAAATAATTCTTGTTATCTGTAGTTATATAGTGTATTTGCAGTAAATGATTTTGCTAAAAATATATTTATGGAAAAGAACTTGTCATATACCAAGGTCTAAATGTCTCACTAAATAGCAATTCTTATGACCATTCACACAAAGTGGAATTCATTGTGAAGTTTTATCCTATATTCACATGAACATCAGAATTCTCCGTCACACAGCTGTACTAAATCTAATTCACGTGAATGGGGCTTATTCACATGACCGATATTATTATGGTCCATTGTAACAAACCATAAAATATAGGTCATGTTCTGTTTCTACACTTAAGCGTTTGAGGATCTTTGAAAACGGGTGCAAAACTAACTTTAGGGTTGCATTCACATGAATGATGTGCAAAACAGGCAGAACCTGCAGTGCCATTTATCAAATGTAGCATAATTACAAGCTTAACATGTTTCTCCACTTTCTAGCCAATCGTCTTAATGGAGTGGTATTGTGAGAATTTTAGCAATGTTTAAAGAGGACCTTTCACCATATCCGGGCACAGGCAGTTCTATATACTGCCAGAAAGCTGACAGTGCGCTGAATTCAGCGCACTGTCGGCTTTCCCGATCTGTGCCCGATGTGAAGAGCTTACGGCCCGGTACCGTAGCTCTTCTATGGTCAGAAGGGCGTTTCTGACCATTAGCCAGAGACGTCCTTCTGCCTCGCGGCACCAATCGCGCTGTGCTGTGGAGCCGGGAGGAACGCCCCCTCCCTCTGCTCACACAGCTCGTCCATAGACGAGTATTATCAGGGAGGGAGGGGGAGTTCCTCCCGGCTCCACAGCACAGCGCGATTGGCGCCGCGAGGCAGAAGGACGTCTCTGGCTAATGGTCAGAAACGCCCTTCTGACTGTAAAGCGCTACGGTAACGGGACCGATAGCGCTTTACACCGGGCACGGATCGGGAAAGCCGACAGTGCGCTGAATTCAGCGCACTGTCAGCTTTCTGGCAGTATATAACACTGCCTGTGCCCAGATATGGTGAAAGGTCCTCTTTAACCCCCATGGACACAGCCTATAAGTGCCTTAAGGACACGGCCTTATGTTTTTCAAAACTGATACTTTATATGTCAATAACTTTGAGACGCTATAACGCATACAAAGTGTTTTTGAGATTTTTTTTTCGTGACACATTGCACTTCATGTTAATGGTAAACATTGATCAATATTTTTGTATTTATTTATAAAAAAAAATAGGAAATTTGATGAAGATTCTGAAAAAAAAAAATCACACTTTTCAAAATGTGAAATGTTCTGCTTATCAGACAGTCATATTACCCATATACGTTAAGAAATTACCATAGCTCTGCTTTATATTGGTATCATCTTTTAATCGTTCTGTAATTTATTTTGGACGTTACAAGGCTTACAAGTATAACAGCGATTTTCCAGATTTACAAGAAATTCTCCAAAACGAATTTTTTTAGGGACTACTTCAGTTCTGAAGGGGATTATAAAGGTCTATATAATAGAAACCCCCATAAATCACCACATTTTCAAAACTGCATCCCTTAAATAATTCAAAACAGCATTTGGGATGTTTGTTAACCCTTTAAGCATTTCATGAAAATTAATACAATATGGAGGTGAAATTTAAACATTTAATTTTTTCAATATGTTCATTTAGCCCTAAAATTAACACATTCAAAAGGGGTTAAAGGGGAAAAAAAAGCATTTTACAGTTTGTTATGCAATTTCTCCAGAGCACATACAGTCCTATGAAAAAGTTTGGGCACCCCTATTAATCTTAATCATTTTTAGTTCTAAATATTTTGGTGTTTATAACAGCCATTTCAGTTTGATATATCTAATAACTGATGGACACAGTAATATTTCAGGATTGAAATGAGGTTTATTGTACTAACAGAAAATGTGCAATATGCATTAAACCAAAATTTGACCGGTGCAAAAGTATGGGCACCTCAACAGAAAAGTGACATTAATATTTAGTAGATCCTCCTTTTGCAAAGATAACAGCCTCTAGTCGCTTCCTGTAGCTTTTAATCAGTTCCTGGATCCTGGATAAAGGTATTTTGGACAAACAATTCAAGTTCAGTTAAGTTAGATGGTCGCCGAGCATGGACAGCCCGCTTCAAATCATCCCACAGATGTTCAATGATATTCAGGTCTGGGGACTGGGATGGCCATTCCAGAACATTGTAATTGTTCCTCTGCATGAATGCCTGAGGATTTGGAGCGGTGTTTTGGATCATTGTCTTGCTGAAATATCCATCCCCGGCGTAACTTCAACTTCGTCACTGATTCTTGAACATTATTCTCAAGAATCTGCTGATACTGAGTGGAATCCATGCGACCCTCAACTTTAACAAGATTCCCGATGCCGGCATTGGCCACACAGCCCCAAAGCATGATGGAACCTCCACCAAATTTTACAGTGGGTAGCATGTGTTTTTCTTGGAATGCTGTTTCTTTTTGGACGCCATGCATAACGCCTTTTTTTATAACCAAACAACTCAATTTTTGTTTCCAAAATGAAGCTGCCTTGTCCAAATGTGCTTTTTCATACCTCAGGCAACTCTATTTGTGGTGTACGTGCAGAAACGGCTTCTTTCTCATCACTCTCCCATACAGCTTCTATTTGTGCAAAGTGCGCTGTATAGTTGACCGATGCACAGTGACACCATCTGCAGCAAGATGATGCTGCAGCTCTTTGGAGGTGGTCTGTGGATTGTCCTTGACTGTTCTCACCATTCTTCTTCTCTGCCTTTCTGATATTTTTCTTGGCCTGCCACTTCTGGGCTTAACAAGAACTGTCCCTGTGGTCTTCCATTTCCTTACTATGTTCCTCACAGTGGAAACTGACAGGTTAAATCTCTGAGACAACTTTTTGTATCCTTCCCCTGAACAACTATGTTGAACAATCTTTGTTTTCAGATCATTTGAGAGTTGTTTTGAGTAGCCCATGATGCCACTCTTCAGAGGAGATTCAAATAGAAGATCAACTTGCAATTGGCCACCTTAAATACCTTTTCTTATGATTGGATACATCTGGCTATGAAGTTCAAAGCTCACTGAGGTTACAAAACCAATTTTGTGCTTCAGTAAGTCAGTAAAAAGTAGTTAGGGGAATTCAAATCAATAAAATGATAAGGGTGCCCATACTTTTGCACCGGTCAAATTTTGGTTTAATGCATATTGCACATTTTCTGTTAGTACAATAAACCTCATTTCAATCCTGAAATATTACTGTGTCCATCAGTTATTAGATATATCAAACTGAAATGGCTGTTGCAAACACCAAAATATTTAGAACAAAAAATGATTAAGATTAATAGGGGTGCCCAAACTTTTTCATAGGACTGTACATCCCCCACATGTGGATGTAAACTGCTGTTTGGGCACACGGCAGCGCATGGAAGGGAAGGTGCGAGACAGGGTGTTTGAAAAGCAGATTGTTCTGGAATAGTTTTCAAGTGCCATGTCTCATTTGTAGAGCTGCCAGAGTACAAAATAATGTAAGTCCTTCGAAAGTGAACCAATTTTGGAAACTACCCCAGACAGAATTTTTCAAGGGGTATACTGAGCATTTTGACCCCACAGCTGTTTCACAGATTTTACTAACATTGAGATGTATAAAGAAAAAATTAAAATGTCACTTTATCCCCAAAGGTTTCATTTTCATAAAGGGGTTAAAGAAGAAAAAGCCCCCCACAGTTTGTTAAACTATTGCTCCTGAATACACCAATACCCCATATGTTGTCATAATGTGCTACCATGTTTCCCCGAAAACAGGTTATCCCCGTAAATAAGGAATGGGGGAGGTTTCTGTTTAATTGCCTAATATAAGGCACCCCCACCCCCAAAAATAAGGCATCCCCCAAAAACCATTGCAGCCTGCTGAACACTGTGCACGATGTTCTGTGTGCACAGGAAAGCCGGCTGCTGCTGTGATACCGTAGGTTGTATCCACTGTCCCTGCTGTAGGACGAGCTGGGAGATGCCCGCTGTGCATATGCTGCGGGGAGTTGGCTCTCCCAGCTCATCCCACTGCAGCCAGTATCACAGCAGAGGCAGCAGCCAGCTTTCCTGTGCACATGGAACACAGTGCACAGCATTCAGCTGGCTGCAATGCCCCCAAAGTGAGGCTCCCTGGCAACTGCCGGTAGCCTCGCTAAGCCACACCCACAACTTTCACCCCCGCGATCAACAGCAGCACTATTGCTTTCAATGTGATACGCGCCTATCACATTGAAAGCAATGATTTCAATGGGGAGCGCGCGTATGCCGGCACCCATAGAAATCAATGGGATCTGTTTTAACGCCGCTCATTCTGAACGAGTTTACGTTCAGAATGAGAGGAGCGTTTATTCCGTGTGAAGGCTCCCTAAAAGTAATCGAGAAAAAAAGCACGTTGCCCATGACAACTACAGATGGAATAGGCAATGGGAAATCCAACAGTACCTACCATTAACTCTTATTGTGTATGTATGTGTGTGTGTGAGGAGTTCATCACAAGGCTGAGAGACCCAATTCCAAACGCTGCAGCACAAGCAACCAGCAGTAAGACTAAGGCCGCAAAATAGCGCCGCGTATACGGTACCGGCTCCCATTGAAAACAATGGGAGCGTATACGGCCCGCAAAAGCTCCCGCGCCGTCTACGTACCACATTACGTGCCATAATACATCGTGTGAACCCGGCCATAGATTGTCTCTTCTTCAAGTAAGACACAATATTCTTTGGAACCAGAACAAGAAAACCCAGTGATTGCCATTGCAGCAGTGCCTAGGCTATCTTTCAGAGAAGTTCATTCAGAGATTGAATTGGAGAAAAATAAGAACATTTACTGTGATCAAGTCTTCATGCACATTAGTGGGCATGGACAACCTAACGTACAAGAACCTCAATGCTGAGCTGGCCTCAATACTGAACAAGATCAACCAGGATAATCAGGGCTGGACACAGCCATCACATCTTACCGAAAGGAATCACCCTCGGTTTGGAAAGAAGCCATCTAAATGTTGCACCTTTAGTTGAGTTGAGCATTGCACCAGCAGAATGTTAGGCCCTTCGGGTGAGTTGAGCCTTTAACCAGCAGAATGTTAGGCCCTTTGGGTGAGTTGAACCTCTAACCAGCTTAGTTTTTGGCCCTTGGGGTGAGTTGAGCCTTGCACCAGCAGTGTTTTATTTTTTGGCCCTTGGGGTGGGTTGAGCCTTGCACCAGCAGAGTTTTACTTTTTGGCCCTTGGGGTGAGTAGAGCCTTGCACCAGCAGTGTTTTACTTTTTGGCCCTTGGGGTGAGTAGAGCCTTGCACCAGCAGAATGGTAGTTTCTTATGGTGAATTGAGCCTTGTAGCAGCAGAATGTTAGGCCCTTTGGGTGACCCCTAAAACATTGAATTGCAAGCCCTTGTGGGGGAGCCCTAAAAATTGATTTGCAGGCCCTGGGGGGGGGGGGAGCCATAGAAAAATTGCATTGCAGGCCCTTGAGGGGAGCCCTAAAAAATTAATGAGGTTTTTTAAGTATTACATTAGGGTGAAGAAGCTGGGGTTGGAGGAGGAGGTGGATGAGTGAACTGGGTGCTGGCAGCCCCTCTCCAGTACTTGGACTGTGGACTGGATGCCCAGCTGGATATCCACGTCCAAGTCCTCGCCCACGTCCCGTGCTGCATGATTGGCAGGTTCACTGTATGTGTACAGTGTTCCTGCAGTGTAGCTCTGAAAAGAGCTGTTTTATAAGAATGTTTTCCTGCCTAGAAAACGATAAAATCTGTTTCTCACCCTGAGAACAAGCTCTCAATATCTCTCCAAAACGAAAATGAGATGAACATGGCCGACACTATTCATAAGAATCAGAGGTCACCTGATTTCAGCAACCAATGGCTTTTTCCTATTTTTTTCAATGCCTACGTTGTCGTAGTTCCTGTCCCACCTCCCCTGCACAGTTATAGGTGCAAAAAAAGCACCAGGGAAGGTGGGAGGGGATACAAATTTTTACTGTGTTTGCCACGTGGTATTTAAATTGGAATAGAATATATCGAACAGCCTGATATTCAATCGAATAGCTATTCAATCGAATGCTGTTCGCTCATCTCTAGAAAGAATCCCTTTAAAGGAGTTGTCCAGTTTCAACAAATAAATGTTATTGTTTGTATAATTCTAAGTTATAGAATTTTCCAATATACTTTCTGAATGAGTTGGTAATTAACATCAGTGACGTAAACTAAAGCCAGGAGTCACAACTACACGGAGTTAAGATGTAATGGAAAGATCTGCACCTGGCTTTGACATACAAACACTGATATATGAATAATGGCCTCAGTGCTATTTGATATATGTGGCTGTTTACGTGAAAAGGGCCCAGATCGTCGATACTAATTATAGAGAAAATAGTCCAAAACATATTTGGGTAAAAAAAATCACAATTTTGTTTTATGCAAAAATTTTATTTAAAAATATGTCAATTGTGCTTTCAATAAAAAATTTTTTGCTGTTTCGGACAATGTTACACCATAACCGTTACAATGATACCAAGAACTCCATATCGACAGTGTGGGCCCTTTTCACATAAACAGCCACATATACACTCACCGGCCACTTTATTAGGTACACCTGTCCAACTGCTCGTTAACACTTCATTTCTAATCAGCCAATCACATGGCGGCAACTCAGTGCATTTAGGCATGTAGACATGGTCAAGACAATCTCCTGCAGTTCAAACCGAGCATCAGTATGGGGAAGAAAGGTGATTTGAGTGCCTTTGAACGTGGCATGGTTGTTGGTGCCAGAAGGGCTGGTCTGAGTATTTCAGAAACTGCTGATCTACTGGGATTTTCACGCACAACCATCTCTAGGGTTTACAGAGAATGGTCCGAAAAAGAAAAAACATCCAGTGAGCGGCAGTTCTGTGGGCGGAAATGCGTTGTTGATGCCAGAGGTCAGAGGAGAATGGCCAGACTGGTTCGAGCTGATAGAAAGGCAACAGTGACTCAAATAGCCACCCGTTACAACCAAGGTAGCCAGAAGAGCATCTCTGAACGCACAGTACGTCCAACTTTGAGGCAGATGGGCTACAGCAGCAGACGACTACACCAGGTGCCACTCCTTTCAGCTAAGAACAGGAAACTGAGGCTACAATTTGCACAAGCTCATCGAAATTGGACAATTGAAGATTGGAAAAACGTTGCCTGGTCTGATGAGTCTCGATTTCTGCTGCGACATTCGGATGGTAGGGTCAGAATTTGGCGTCAACAACATGAAAGCATGGATCCATCCTGCCTTGTATCAACGGTTCAGGCTGGTGGTGGTGGTGTCATGGTGTGGGGAATATTTTCTTGGCACTCTTTGGGCCCCTTGGTACCAATTGAGCATCGTTGCAATGCCAAAGCCTACCTGAGTATTGTTGCTGACCATGTCCATCCCTTTATGACCACAATGTACCCAACATCTGATGGCTACTTTCAGCAGGATAATGCAATGCCATGTCATAAAGCTGGAATCATCTCAGACTGGTTTCTTGAACATGACAATGAGTTCACTGTACTCCAATGGCCTCCACAGTCACCAGATCTCAATCCAATAGAGCATCTTTGGGATGTGGTGGAACGGGAGATTCGCATCATGGATGTGCAGCCGACAAATCTGCGGCAACTGTGTGATGCCATCATGTCAATATGGACCAAAATCTCTGAGGAATGCTTCCAGCACCTTGTTGAATCTATGCCACGAAGAATTGAGGCAGTTCTGAAGGCAAAAGGGGGTCCAACCCGTTACTAGCATGGTGTACCTAATAAAGTGGCCGGTGAGTGTATAATCCATTAAAACAGGTAAAAGTCTCTCCAAGTTTAATGGCAGTCTACCACTTCTTATTTCATACATGCAAGAACTACCACCCACCACAAAATGAAGCATTTATAAGACACTCGATTGACCTTTAGAAGGTCGCACCTCCTGGTAATTGAAGGGGATTACTGTTAGTCGAAAATGTATACAGAAAGGCAGGAATGGGAGAACAGGCAAAGGTACAAAGAGAGATCTGACCATGCTGGAAAGCCGCCTACCATTTAGCAGACTTTGGGTTAAAGGCTTTGGAAAAGCGCTCCTGTGTTTCTATGCTTTAACCAATGCTTGAAACAATAAAGCACTGCCCACTTACTTCTGACCTAGATTTCAGCTGTATGTAAAGTGACTTATAGCAGTGTCACCTTTGGCACTGCTTTTGTCCTATATCCTCCGAGCGATTGCTTAACACTAAGCTTACTCTTCATGACTGTGATTAAGTAGGTTAGGTTTTTTTTCTTTCATGAGTATAGTTAGGAGATCGGGCCTTTGAGTGCTTGCCTATGCTATAGATTCCTGTGTAGGTAACGGTAATGTGAAAATGGCTTCTCAGTCAATCAAAAATTTTATAAGATTGTCCCTTGACTATAAATATCCCACAATTCCGATGACAGTAAATATTGCTTGGCCATGTTACCCATTTCTGTGCTAGTTGTGCATGGCATTGGTACCTCGGTGTCTCGTCTACCTTTGGTAGCAGCTTTATGTCTATTCATAGATTTGCGAGTGTAGGAGTCGCTTCACCCATGTGTAACCTGTGGTGACAGGTGAGCTGTGAGGGAGTGTGGAAGCGGAGAACCCCTTTTTATGATCGCATATGTATGTGTGTGGTGAGTAAGGTGTTCAGATACTCCACAGAATCGGCATACAGGTTGCAAATATATTTTCAAGTCTACATATACTGGATTTAGATTATTGGGGTCAACTTTTTATTTTTTTACTGAATGTACCATGATCTAGCTGTCTTTTTTTTGGTATTCTTCTGTATAGAATTCTAAAAATGTCAAAACGTCAACAAACGAAACCACTAGTAAAAATGCATGGTGCTTTGTATACAGTAAAGAAATGTGTGACAGAATCTTTGTACTACTAGTTATACCTGTTTACGTATGTGTACTTTTTTTATTGTCATGGTTATGTATGTAAAATAAAGGTATGTTGAAATGTCAGACTTCTCACATGGATTTCTGTGTAGTTCTGGGTAGTTTCCTTACCCTTGGGGACACATGGGACACTTGTTTTTTTTTTTGTTCTCTAACATCTCTTTCCCCCTTTCCCTTACGTCTTTTCTTTTTCCTGTCTTTTGTTCATTTTGTGCCATTCCTTTAACCCTAAGATACTATAGGTATAGCTTACATGTTGGGTTGCTTCCATGGTATTACTCAGTATGTGACATTCTACTATTTGGGCTGCTTTATTGATGATCCACTTTTATATTTGCTTTAATTAGTTCTTTTTATTATTATTTTTTGTAAATGAAACAAAAAACTACAGCTCCAATAAAAAGGATCTGTCTTTTTCCCTCTCATAATTTGTATAAAGACTTTTTATTTTTGTTTTTCAGAACAGAACCACTCCAGTGCATCAGGCCTTTCACTTGAATGGGGAATAGATGGAAGGCCTGACTTATCCAATGGACAAAGGTGTTCCTGGAAAGACTGGGTTTACATTACCCTTTTTTTTTTTTTGCTGAAGGACAGCAAGTAAGCAGTCAGGTACTTCATAAGATGAAAGAGAAGCCATTTAGAACAAAGGTAGTTGGGGGACCCAGATGTCAGCAACACTTTAGAGAATGGACTCTCTAAGGAATTTATATTCGTAATTTGGATCCTCTCAACAGGCAACCCATTAACTCTATAATGGCAGCTATGCTGCAACAGTAATTATGAATTCCTAGGAGAGTGACATCTTGTATAGAGTGCTGGTAAGAGCTGGCACACTTAGGTACTATTCACACAGTGCTGTGCAGTGTCTGGCCAAGGTTTCTGCTGGGAGGACTTCCTGATGGAAATCTCTGCTGTGTACATTTCACTGATACCACTGAGTAGCATTTCCCATACAAATATTAAGTCACATCACTAACCAAGGGGTTGTTGAGCAAGGCACCTGTAAAATGATATAGTGAGGAGTCTAAGCAGTGCAGTAGATGCACTCACTCACACTTACAGGTGTTTGGTCTGTATTCTGTCTGTGTGGTAAAGGTAACAGGTATATGCAGATTAGTTCTCTCCCATTAGAAAACTGTCTCTATAGTGACACCTAGTGCACATGGCTACCCTATAATCCAGGTCTCACTATATGACTAAGGATACTATCAAACTAAGAGCCATGCTGGTGCAAGATATGAGTCAACGTTATTCTACACATCTACAATGATGTGCATGGATTCTTTCAGCATACACTACCTATTTCTTTCAATATGCACCATACAATGCATGGTATTTTAGGCCTGGTTCACATCTGCGTTTGGGGATTCTGTTCCCCTCTCCGCATTTTTCACGCAGAAACCGAGCGGAAACCACACGGACCCCATTATAATCTATGGGGTCTGTGGGTTTCCTAAGGTAACCGCTTTTTTTATGCACAGATGTGTGTGAACCGGGCCTTAGTGGGTTATACAGGACAGTACATACCATATTTTCCACTATAATAAAAAAAAAAAATTAGGCTTTACTGATAGAAGCTGCGTCAACTAGTTTTCACATGCTTATAACTTAGACAATAACAATGGGCCAAGTGGTTGCTACAAACCTTGAAAATTAATATTCTGCATTGCTGGAATTGATGTCATATTGCATTAGACACCCAGCTATGAGCATATTATCTTACTCATAATAGCTAGTTTTATTTGCTTGAACTTTTCAATGAATATGCATCATAGCCAGCTATTATACCCAGCAGTAAACAACAATGCTTTGTGGTGAGATGTCGACTGGTAATCCATAGATCTTATTACAAAATATTATCCAGCCTCATAACATAGACCTTACTCATCCACCATTAGGCGTACATGTATTATATACACTGTAACTGGTCTTTGAGATAAAGAAGCATGATTTGTCACTCCATAGAACATAGGTGGTATGTATAACATGTCAACATTTGGCATTGTGCATGGTCAATTGAGTCTTACATGGAGCTGCTCAGCCATTGAGACCCATGCCATGAAGCTCCCAGCACAGATTGGTGCCAATGTTAATGTCATAGTTGGTTTAGAGTCTGCAGTTATTGAATCAGGAGTGTTGGTCTTTCATACACTATGCACCGCAGCAGTCAGTGACCCTGCTCTGCAACCTTGGTCTGCCACTTCATGGACAAACCGATGGTTCAAAAATGCTTCCGCCTTTCAATAATATTCTTACAGTTGATGGTGAAATATCTAGGAAGGAAGAAATTTCACAAACTGACTCACGACTACTCTTAAATTTAGTAAGCTCTAGAACAACCCATTCTTCAAATATTCTTGTAAAAGCAGACTGCATAGCTGGACTTAATACAACTGTGGCAATGGAACTGAATAGAGCACTTGGACTCCATGATTAAGAACTGAGGACCAATACTATTCTCCAAATAGTGTATATAAACATATAGCCTAAGAGCCCTAGTACATTGATCAAGTCCCAACCATGGAAAACAGCCCATATGCGGGATGTGGTACCCAGACTGAACTGGGCGGTGTGCCTAGAAGTCACTACATTATAGCTGGTTATGGTGCATTGAGCTCCTGAACAGCCTGATCGCTACAGTAAAGGCATGACACAATGCTGTCAGTTCATTATTGCAGCAATTGGGCCATAATTCAGGAGAACAATGTATGATAACTAGCTATAATGCAGTGACTTCGAGGCACACAGCCCAATTCAATCTGGGTACTACACATGGACCATTTTCCATGGGCCAAATCGGTCATGTGCAAGGGCCCAGAAACGCTGATTTGTTACTATGGAAATTTTTATAGATCTGTAAATTTAGCACTAAGATTATTATAGAGCCATATTCTGTGTAACTTGGGTTTTATACATAGATATTTTATTTGCTTTTTTCAACTCTAAAGAATCAATGATAAAAGTAAATGGGCATGGTACATTACATGTTGTACCTTTTGTAAACCCCTCTGGAGAGTAGTAAATCTAGGGCAGATGTACTTATGAGACAACATTCACACAGTTTTTCCATGGCATTTGATCCTTGGAGGGAAAAAAAAGCCACAAAAACGACTATCGCTTTGTATTTTCTATAGCATGAAATGTAAAAGCCATATAAAAGATACCTATGCACAGGACTATAAGACGCACTGAACTATAAGACGCACCTAGGTTTTAGAGGAGGAAAATAGGGAAAAAAAATTTTGAAGCAAAAAATGGTAAAATATTTAATATATGGGAGTTGTAGTTTTGCAACAGCTGCAAGGCCACATTGACAGGTGACCCTGCAGCTGTACGGGGACGCATAGAGTGGTTTTTTTTTGCGGGGCCAGATGTACTTTTTAGTTATACCATTTTGGGGAATATCTATTGCTTAGATCACCTTGTATTGAAAAAAAACCCGGTGGTTTATGATATATGATTTTCTACTGTTATATATATTCTAGGGAAAGGAGTTATTTAGAACTTTTATTTCATATTTTTAAAGTTTTTTTTTTGTTTTTTTTTTACTATTTTATTTCCCCCCCGGGGGCTTGAACCTGCGGTCACTTGATTGCAAGTCCCATAGACGGCAATACAACTGTATTGCCGTCTATGGGACATTCTGTATATTAGTATTATGGCTGGTCATAGACCCAGCCGCAATACTAATATAGCAGTGACAGGCCTGGGGGCCTTCATTAGGCTCCCAGCTCTCACGCGAACAGGTCGGCTCCTGCGATATCGCCACGCAGGAGCCGGCCTGCAACTTTACAGGTATGGGGCCGGTGGGGACCGGCCCCGGGGGAGAAGGCGCCGCCAATCCAGACTACAGACCCGGCATCCACTGTACTAGAGAGGCAGATGCTGGCAAGGGATAGACGCTGGCACTGGTGCCGGGGCCTGAGACATCGCTACGCTCCTCTGCCCTGCATGAAGCCAGCGGCGGGGGGACGGAGGAGCGGAATAGCATCGCCCCTGCCACTGCTGGCTTCATGCAGGGCAGAGGAGCGCAGCGATGTCTCAGGCCCCGGCACCTGCATCTATCCCTTGCCGGCATCCGCCTCTCTATTACAGCGGGTGCCAGGCGCCACATTCGGACTATAAGACGCACCCTTCTTTTCCCCCCAAATTTGGGGGAAAAAAAGTGCGTCTTATAGTCCGAAAAATACGGTAATCAAAACATTGTGTACTTCAAGTTTGTTGCCCAAAGAATATGCTCTCACAACGCAATGTTGACAGGAAAATAAAACTTATGGATTTTTGAAGGTTGACATGGAAAATATGAAAAAAAGTTCCCAAGCATTAATGTTCAAACTACTCTGGGTCATTAAGATGATAAGAAATGACTGAAAAAAAGGATTATGTCAAAGAGCTAAGGAGATGCAATGTAATGAAAATCTAAAAAAATAGACAATGAATGGGCAATAAAGAACAGATAAAAATTATACATACATCTATATAGTAGTGGCTGGAAGTGGTTATGGACGTTCTATTACATAAATAGAGAAGAAGCAAAGAATCAGATTGAAGAGTTCAAACCAGGTTATATCCAACTGATACTTCTTGTTCCACCTGTAAATACAATTTTTCTTGGATATTCCATCTGTATTCACAAGGATATAAACCACAAAGGTGTTTGGATTTGTTCACAATTCTAAAGAATAATTGTAATTTTTGGGTACGGTCTCTACTTGTACAGGTTTATTAACCTTTTCTTTTACACAGTTTACCATAAACCAGTACATTTAATGGACATGGTTATCTACATAAAAGCAGAGCTATAAGCCATTTGTACCGCCAAGGATATGGTGTCTCTTAAATACAAACCTTTCTACAGTATAAAATAAAAAGTCATTCTGAACATATAAATAATAGGTAAACTGTGTTTATCTTCCTGTGAAGCACAAAATCCACACTTCATAGAATAATGGTCCCAAAGAACGTCACCAGGGTTATATATCATTAGATTCTGGGAGGCCTCTGTAAATAGTTCATAAGCTTAAACATGAATACAGCAGAAACCAATAAGCAGGGGTTCTTAGTTCCTAATAATGGAACCAAATATTTTTTTTTGGTTACTATTCCAAAATTCAGCTGCGCTTCTGAATTTGTTCTTCCTGTGAACAGAAAAAGAATAGAAATAATTTATCATGTGCCATTACCAAACCATAAGCACAACTACTAAAAATTCCACCCTGTGGAATGGATCTCCACTAATATCCACATTATGCAGACATCAACATGTGTATGTAGGGAGAGGCTTAGTACTCATTTGTACAATATAGTTATTATAATTAATAAAAGTAATCACTGCTGGTATGAATCATAATAATATGGTGAACACTGAATCAAAATACATTTTTAATAAAATGATATACCCTCTTTATCAGGTTATTTTGTCAGGAAAAATCTTGTTCATAAACTCTATATATGTAAAAATCAGAGTGAGTGGGACCTTGCTTTATGAGCTAAAGTAACCCTAGAGCAGGGGTCTCAAACTCGCGGCCTGCGGGCCGCATGCGGCACCCCGAACAATTTTGTGCGGCCCGCACAAGCCTAGGGACGCCGGATCCAAGTTGAATCCGGACGTTTCACCATTTTGCCCACAGGCAGTTCTATATACTGCCGGAAAGCTGACAGTGCGCTGAGTTCAGCACACTGTCGGCTTTCCCGATGTGGGCCCAGTGTGAAGAGCTTACGGTCCGGTACCGTAGCTCTTCTATGGTCAGAAGAGCATCTCTGACACTCAGTCAGAGATGTCCTTCACAGCACAGCCAATCGCGCTGTGCTGTGAGAGCCGGGAGGAACGCCCCTCCCTCTGCTCGCAGTACTCGTCCATAGACGAGCATTATCAGGGAGGGAGGGGGCGTTCCTCCCGGCTCTCACAGCACAGCGGCTCATGACACTGGGGGCAGACGAAGGGAGGGGGGAGAACGGCATGACACTGGGGCAGAAATGGAGGGACATGAATCTGGGGGCAGAGATGGGGAGGGACATGAAACTGGGGGCAGAAATGGAGGGACATGAATCTGGGGGCAGAGATGGGGGGACATGAATCTGGGGCAGAGATGGGGGGACATGAATCTGGGGGCAGAGATGGGGGGACATGAATCTGGGGGCAGAGATGGGGGGACATGAATCTGGGGGCAGAGATGGGGGGACATGAATCTGAGGGCAGAGATGGGGGGACATGAATCTGGGGGCAGATGAAGGGTGTATATGTAACTGGGGGAAAGATGGAGGGGGGACATATAGTTTACGGGTGACTGTAGGAGGATTATACAGTGTGGGGGCACATGAAAAATGAATGGGCGGAGTCAACATAAAAGTGGGTGGAGCTAAATTTGCCGCGGTGCGGCCCGCCGACTGGCTGGGATCTTGCTCTGCGGCCCACATGCTGAGTTGAGTTTGAGACCCCTGCCCTAGAGAGTGAATGTGATCACATATTAAGTGGTCACCGAGTAATCTGAATGGGTAACACATGGTGCTATATTTATTTAATTTCTCAGAAGGCATTATCTAGTGTCCACTGCATAATAGGCTGACACTTCCTGCTCTGTAGACATCACCTTTCAGCAGTCATTTGTTTATCATCACAAGCAAGATTAAAATAATAAGTAACACCTTTGTTATAAAGCTGGGGAAAAATAACAAGGGATCCGTCACTTGCAATATGCGATGGTTGTAGCTCATTTCCTTCCCTCCCTGCAAAATATCCTCTGCATAGGTCACAGAGCATATCTAGAACAAACTCACATAGAAGTCAATGGACAGATTCAGACTACGGGTTGCTACGTCTATGTGGCTTCTGTAAAGCATTTCTCTGATTGCGGTTATCAAAAGAAGCAAGATGGCTGCCCCATAATCATGTCCTAAGATCTGCTTTCAATTAGTAAAAATAATCCCATGTGACACATTCCCTTTTAATTTGCTGGATCTTGAAATCAATGAGAGTAAAGAGTTAATCACCTTAATAACCCTCTGTAGCTGTGACAGCACCTCTTCATATCGTTCCTCAAACTGCCGGAGGTTTTCACTCTTTACCAGCTGCTTCTGTAACTTTGGCACACCAGCTTCCCGCATCATGTTCAGATACCTCTGCTCCTGAAGGGGCAATACACATGAGTGAAAACATTTGTTCTTCCATCCCCAATGCACACATACTATAGGGGGGGAATATTTTACAGACCTGTATTCTCAGCAGCATTGTGAACGCTAGACCGGATGTCCCTCCTCGCGCCGTCCTTCCTACCCTACAATTATAAGAATATTTAGGCTTTACATATCATGAAGGGCCTCCGCGGCAATAGATTTTCAAAGTATGGACACAAGAAGTGTAAGAGGATTTATCTACTATGTAACACTAGATGCAAATTATTTACACACACTATACATATCGGCATTCACTTAAGATGAACATACCTGTGAACATATACTCTCATGTACTGCGGGGCATCATAGTTTATCACACACTTCACTCCTGAGATGTCTATTCCTCTTGCTGTGGCATCTGTGCTTATAAGGCTGCATAACATGAGCAGAGTTTGTAAAATACTATAAGTATCATTAAGAATTCACAGAAAAAACTCTATGGCTATTTTATTGTTTGTATAATGAAAAGTTATAACATCTTCCAATTAAAAAAAAAACTGAAACGGGACATTCTCTTTAAGCCTTACTTGCATACTTCTAAAAATGGGTTTTTGGATATTTCTAAAAATAGGAAAATTGTGCATGTGTACCAGAGTTATCTACTGGTAAACATATTTATGTAACATTTTATATAATCTTTCTTGTTTTATTGGTTTTCTGATTTTATGTAATTTGATCCTAAAGACTGTATGACGGTAAAAAATTTCAGCTATGTAATAAACGTCAGACTTCATGTGTAGAACAATTTTTACGCTCAGTGCCGCACAGATATCAACATTTCTTCTTGCTGCCAGTGAATACAAATCTATTCTGGACTTACATGCAATAACTGAACACTAATACTGACAGCAGCAGATTGTTCCAATATATTAGACTAGTGTGTGAGCTAAACATGGCAGCAGCAGAAACATCCTCTGTCCTGAACTCCATTAGCAGATTAGCAGTAGTTTAAGTAAGACACGACCCATGAATATGCCGTGTGGAGTTTACAAGATAAAACAGCCTAAGCTTCCTTGCTGACGACTGTATGACAGTCCGATCCACAAAATATGGAACAGGTCCTATTCCTGTACAATTTTGCAAACCTGCTTCCGTGACTTCCTGTTCATTGAATGAAATGGGCTGCGGTGCACGTGCGGAACATGGGTGACAACTGTGTCCCCAGTGCCGTTCATTCATGGCAGCTGGTCAGCAAATGGTCGTGTGCAACCAGCTTAAGTTTTCTAATCCTAGAAACCTCTTTAATATCCTTCATGTGTAAGCAGGGAGTTACAATGAATTTCCAATATGGGTGCACTTATGGGTGGGTTCCTAGCACTTGCAAAAGATCAGAAATATGACTTTTTAAAAAGTCAGCTGATCTCCCTATACCAGGCACATGGGAAATTGTGGCGGTGGGAGATGCAGCAACACATTAAGCTACACAGTAAAATGAAATGAGTTTGGTTCAATTCAAAAATCTCTCCGAAATAGTTATTACTAAATAAAAAAAAAAACAACTGAGGCATGCATAACATGACAAATTCATATTGTGCCTTGAAACTCAATGAATATAAAACGTAGCTTTTAATAAATATGATTAAAAACGAAATTTCTGTGTGTCTCGTCACTGCTATTGTGTTACAGTGTTAACAACAAGTATTGCACACTTGTATCTTTTTATGGATAGGGCAAGGGGGGTGGCCAGAGTCGGGGAAACCCACCCCACCAGCAATGGTTCAAAATAATTAGCAGCGCGGTGTGGTATACACCCACCCGTATGACCAATTCCCCCCTATATCTCCAAGGGCTAATGTCATTGCTCCTGTCACTATTTGTTAGAATGGTGTCTAAACAGATATAGTCACTTGATAAAACAATAGTAACCCTCTTGTATAAATAAGTGCAGATACAGCAGACTGCCTCTAATAGGTTGGATATAACAGGCTGCGCTTACACTATTACAGGCTAATTGTTAGCACATAAGTAAACTGAAGTAGACTGAGCTAATGGCATTATAAGCCCTATTTAAACAAGAGTGTTTAAACAAGAGTGTTTAAATAGGGCTTATAATACCATTAGCTCAGTCTACTTCAGTTTACTTGTGTGCTAACAATTAGCCTGTAATAGTGTAAGCGCAGCCTGTTATATCCGACCTATTAGAGGCAGTCTGCTGTATCTGCACTTATTTATACAAGAGGGTTACTATTGTTTTATCAAGTGACTATATCTGTTTAGACACCATTCTAACAAATAGTGACAGGAGCAATGACATTAGCCCTTGGAGATATAGGGGGGAATTGGTCATACGGGTGGGTGTATACCACACCACGCTGCTAATTATTTTGAACCATTGCTGGTGGGGTGGGTTCCCCCGACTCTGGCCACCCCCCTTGCCCTATCCACAAAAGGATACAAGTGTGCAATACTTGTTGTTAACACTGTAACACAATAGCAGTGACGAGACACACAGAAATTTCGTTTTTAATCATATTTATTAAAAGCTACGTTTTATTTTCACTTGAGTATACCCCTGTGCTGAAAAACTATTGATTTTGGATATACTAGCCCTTGGATACAATTGAAACTCAATGAACCCAAAAAATGATTTATTTCTAGTAGCGATACGTACACAACCCTTCATGAATATTTCACATTTTTATGAACTTCAGATTTTTTTGAGCACTGCAAATATAACAATTATGTCAATATATCATATTATACCAACTTACAGCTGTAGCTTTCCTTGCTCGAATTCCTTTAGGGTCTTCTTTCTCTCCCCAGGACTAAGACGAGAGGAGAACTCTGCTGCATTGATTCCTCCAAAAAGTTTTATGAGTAGAAACAGGCTGTAAAATATAATGTATCACTAAGTAAATTTAACATAAAACAAGTTAAGAATCCAAACCTGCCTCCATTCCTCGGTAATCTGACTACAGTCAAACCAGCCCCCATAGCACAAGTAATCAATTACCTGTGAGATTAGGGAAAGGATAGAGAATGGAGCAACTTGGGGAGCCGAGGCCGCCTCTGATCACTAAACTCTCGAACCCCCACGTGCAGCAAAAGCATTCTCTTAGACCAGGTAAGTGAATAAATACATCCTGGACAACCACTTTAACTAGCAAGTGAAACAAGCAAAGAAATGCTGGCACCCTTAGGGTATGTTCACAAAGAGTTTTTTGCAGGTGGATTTTCACGCAGAATCCACCTGCAAAAATTGCTACCATTGACTTCAATGGGACCCGCTCACTTTTTTTTCCCCACTAGATAGTAGCGGAAAAAAGAAGCGAGATTCTGCGGCTGAGTCAGCCGCAGTGTGAGACACGGTCCTGTTAGGCCCATTCATTCAGGCCTAATCAGAAGCGGGATGCCGCGACAGGATGATGATGCTGCATCGGCATCCTGTGGCAGATAGCTGCGCGGAAAGTTCACACAGCGGAAAAGGTTTCTGCCACCTTTTCCTCTGTGTGAACATACTATTAGGGTCATAAGAAGCTTTCAAACACTGGTAAAAAGAGGTTCTTCTGTTGACCACGTAAATGGCTTTAATATGTAAGCAGTAATTGCAATAATATTACTTTTTATTAACCCCTTTTTTTAAATGCCGGGTCTTTAAAGATGGTGACAATGGTAATACAAATAAAAATAAAATAAAATTATTTTTTTTTAAATAAAATAAAAAATAAAAAGTTCAAATCACCCCCCCCCTTTACCTAGATACATATATTAAAAAAAACCCAAAAAAAACACAGTGAAACACACACACGCACATTAGGTATCCCTGTGTTCAAAAATGCCCAGTCTACAAACTTAAAAATATATTTCTCATATAGTGAACGCTGTAGTGGGAAAAAAAACCCCTCAAAAGTGTCAAACCGCTGTTCTTTTGCTGTTTCGCCTTTGATAAAAATTGTAATTTGGGTGTAATGTGAATGCCGTAAAAATGAAGCCCATAAGAAAGTTGTAAAAATGCACATTTTCTCCAATTCCACCCCATTCTGATTTTTTTTTTTACCAGTACATTGTACAGAATAAATGGTACCAATACGAAGAACAATTTGCTCCACAAACATTAAGTGCTTTATATGGCTCTGGGAACAAAAAACAAAAAAGTGCGAAGCACAAAAATGGTGTCATTTTAACATGCAGTTTATATGTATGGTTAGACAATGTTTTTTGTGTTACTGACATGTTTTGACCAAAATCAGCATTAAACACTTGCGTTTACTTAAACAGAAAATCCAACTGAATACAAAATTTCTATTCATTGAATTCTTGCCACATTTTCCATTTCCATAAATGTGAAAACAGCAGCAAGTAGCCCCACTGAATGAGACCCTTCAGTGTCATAATCTCATATTTTTGCTGCTGGTTCGACTTTAAATATTGGTTGGATTCTTAATGTGTGTAATCACGTGCATTAGTAGTCACTTACCGATGTGAAGACTCTCTGGAGTTGGTGAAGCAGAGTATACGAGAAAAACGTAGGGTGAGTAAGAAGTGGAGGAGAATAAGAGGCTTGGAGTTAAGGTTACACGGAATATAGTAGTGCTGTAAGACATAAGCAGTCATATTCTTAATAAATACAGTACATAGCAACACTAGAATATCCTAGCTCAGAACATCTTCAAAAGCTGCTCACCGTAAGCCCCTTAGGAAGGGAGAAGTTTTCAGAAGTGGAAAGCTCAGTTTGATCTTCAGTGGTGTTTGGTTTTGGCTGCTTGTATATAGATGTAAAGAGCCGTGGTTGGTACAAGCCCAGCTTCTGAAGTTTCTCCGGATTGTGCGTCAGGGTAGCAGAAAAAAGCAACTTCTGCAATGGAATCTGAAGCTGGCCATAACTGTAAGGTAAAATGATATGTGAGAAAGATGAAAGCGTGTAGTAACATATATGCAAACCGACCACTGAATGTACTTAAAGGTGGAAATACTTGCACAAATACACAAAGGAAGTACAATATGGATTAAAGATGGTTGTGTAGGAGATTACTTACTTTGCTGCAGTTGGCACTCCTGGCATCTTGCGAGCAAACAGCATGCCAGAATCACGTGGTTCCACCTTATGTACAGCATTGATGACCTGAGGTAGCCAGTCTTGACTCATAGTGTCAATCATACGATCTGCTTCATCAATAACCTGTCAAATGAATAAGATGCAGCTCAAAAAAACTGGTAAAATCCAACATATAAGTTTTTACAGAGTGATAAAGCTTACCAGAAATCTCAGATGCCTCAAGGTGAAGCCTTCTGTCTTCTGAATATGATCAACAAGTCTACCTGGAGTGCAGACAAGAATGTCAGCCAAACTGCAGAAACCAAAGTTCCTATGGTACAAAGAGAACATAACTATTAATTAAAAAAATATATATATCACACATAAACACAGTTCTCCAAAAGAAAAGGGGTATGCTGGGTAATGGGAAGTAGACAGTCATAAGGCTTTTCCAACAAGTAGTAATTATGACCTATCTGCTGACTGACGGAAGGCTGTATCCACATCTAGGGCAATATCACAGCTCTCATTGGTATACATTTTGAAGTCATTGATTTAAACAACAAAAACAAAACAACACAACTTACTTTTTAGTTACCAGAGTCTCCTGCTCCTTAGCAAAAGATTTATGTCCAGCTATCAGGACAACCTTGAGACCTGTACCATCGGCATAGATATTAAAAACCTTGCAGACCTGTTAGAGGTAAAACCAAACCTAATGATACATAAATCATGTGCAGCACAATGGTAGAACCAGCAATAAATGAAAGCCACGGCTTGTCTTCTCAATAAAGCATTGAACTACCTGTTGTGCCAGCTCCTTGGTGGGCAGGACTACAAGAGCACGGACTTCACATACAACACGTTCCATCAAAACCTGTGGACAAAAAAGGATACTTAAATTATATGATATAATGAATAGAGATGAGCGAGTACTGTTCGGATCGGCCAATCCGAACAGCACGCTCGCATAGAAATGATTGGACGTAGCCGGCACGCAGGGGGTTAAGCGGCCGGCCGCCGTCAAAGCGGAAGTACCAGGTGCATCCATTCATTTCTATGGAGCATGCTGTTCGGATCGGCTGATCCGAACAGAAGTCGCTCATCTCTAATAATGAATGATCACCCTCACACCACCAGTGCGTATCTCCATCCTGGTTTGTGTAAGGCAATTCTGAACAGTAGACCCAACTGTAATAAATTCTGTAGACCAAAATCCTGTCCAAACTGACCTGTACTATTGGAACAACAAATGCCAATGTTTTTCCACTTCCAGTAGGTGCAGAAACACAAATGTCATTTGGGCGGTATCCACCTCTGCCCACAAGAAAACCATGAACACAGCTGTCCAAAATAGCCGGGATGACTTCAGCTTGAACTAAATATGAGTGGAAAAAAAAAATATCAATCAGTAAAGTGAAGTGTCTAAGATTAGAATCTTGTCTAAGATTAGTCTCAGATGCACTACCAAGGCCAGAAAAAATGCCAGCACTCATAAGCTCTACTTTATCCATAATACTGCCATTGTTGAAATTCTGGATTTTTTTTATTTTATTTTTGGAAATAATTGTTTTCTAAATGATTATTTTACTAGCTCTTTTAATAAGCTGCTCTTTAGGTTAAGCGTTCCTTTAAAAAGGAAATATACTTTCTATACTAAAACAATATAGAGGAAATACGATCCCTAACGTTTTTACAAAGATTGTTTCCCACTGACAAAATCAAATCGTTCTTATAAAGAAAATAATTACAAGGCAATGGACTTCTTCAACACAATGCAAAAGGGGTCTAAGACCAAGTAAACATTGCAAACTGGTATATGTACCTGGAAAGAAAGATTTCACTTTGTTATTTTCCAGTTTCTTTATAATGTTTGGGTCTAAACCAGGAACATCATGAACGGAAACAAGGTTCTGCTTAATATCCTTCTGAACCAGACTGGGTTTCGATAGCCACTGAGGGAGGACTGGAAGCACCTACAAAACAAAACTAGTGTTACATCACTTTACAAATTTAGCATGCATTACACCCTAAGGCTACACAGAATGAATGGTAGTAGCAGACATGGCTGCAAAAGACAAAATACAGGTTACAAGTGATATGAGAATGGATGGTAGAACTACAATAATCAATATTAGGCAGGAGGGGGATAAGGGGCAGAGGAAAAGGGAAGAAGGAGAGGACCAAGGTAGAAGATGGAGGGAAGGAGAAGAAACAAGAAAGAGAAAAAGAAAGCGGGGAGAAGATGATATAATGTATGAAGCAGCGTCCATGCACTTACTGGCAGGTCAGTAAATTACAGTTTCCAAGTTCCCTGTGAGGGAGTAGCTGAGAAACGCTTGGTATTCGCTAGACCAGGGGTAGGCAACCATTGGGACTCCAGCTGTTGTAAAACTACAACTTCCAGGATGCACACCTGCTCTGCTGTTCTTGGATCTCCCATGGAAGTGAATGTAACATGTTGGGAGTTGTAGTTTCACAGCAGCTGGAGTGCCTAAGGTTGCTGTCCCCTGCGCTAGACCATTGAAACTCCATCCAGTAATACCAGATTTTGTTGAATACGTCAGTTGCAACCTTTGTAATGACACTATCAAAGAGTACAATGATGTACTTCAGCTATCTACAGTAGACCCATTGAATGAAGCAGTGGTGTGCTTGTTTGACCACCGCTTCATTCAGAACAGGGAGTAAAACACCCTTATTCTTGTGGATATCATGTGACTTTCTGCTTGGTCTTACCCTCTGAACTCGCTTGGCCTCAAAACCTCCAAGTAGCAGATATTTGGGATCTGAGGAAGAATCTTTTGTTTCTTTGTTGTTCTGTTTCACTTTAGCCACCTCATTTTCTGCTTTGTTCACCTCTACTTCAGCATTCTTGCTGTTTTCGTCTGCAGCTTTTGAAACCTCACTTGATTGTCGAGATCCTGGTTTCTGTTCCTTCTTGTTGGGGGTCTTAGCATCTTCATTCTGGACCGTTTGGGAGATGACGCTAACTTTTGCCTCTCCTTTACTGCCTTTCTTCTTATGTTGTTGTTCTTCTTCAGCCTGTGGCTCCAGACTTATGCTGTCTTCTTGTTCATCTTTGTTTAGTTTTTTCTTGCGTCTCTTCTTTGCCTTTATCTCTCCTTCATCCTCTGGTTCAGAGTCAGAACCAGGTTTTTCCACCTTGATCTCTGTTTCATCAATGAGAGTTTTCTTCCGTTTTTTAGATTTTTTCCCCTTTTCAGATTTTGTGCTTTGGTTTTTGGTTTCATCTGTGTATCCTTCCTCCTCTTCCCTGCAGTGCTTAAAAATTTCTTTCCCTTTCTGCTTCTTACATTTTAGTTGTGACTGCCGTTCCTTGGCTTGTTGACGTAACTTCTCTAGCAAAGTTTTGGCACGATCTTCAGTTGAATCCACTTCATCACCAAGGTACCTAACAGATGTAAAAGAATAATAGATACATAATGAAGTATGTGCAGTGCATCAAGCTCAGCAACATCATATTTCAATACCATGAAGCAATTGTATATTTCAATTTACAACTGGAGGTTCATGAAGTAGAGACTCAAGGGAGCCAAGGAAGTATCGGAGTGGGGGAACCAGGGTATTGTGGGGGAGAATCACTTTTTTTTTTTTTTTTTTTGGGGGGGGGGGGGGGGGGGGACAAGGCAACAAAAAAAGAAAACAACAAAAAAACAATTCTAGCATTGTGATTTTTTTTTTTCTCTAATGGCATTCACTAAGACAGTGCCAGCTGAATAACAATAAGAGAACCTGAGAGTTAAGAGTTATGTAGCAGACATATCTTCTGTTTCTGCTACTTCGCAATGCTTTACTAATACATCATTGAGCATTAACTATCTGTTCTGCGTAATGTAATAGTATGACATTGAGCAGGAAAGGGTTAAATTGTACCAATTCTGAACTAGTACCACAAAGACCCCTGAACATAAGGAGATACCAGTATTATAAATGACACATACTAGGCCAGTGGAACAGTCACAGATATGAACTGGGGCACTTTGGCCCTATCCACTCTCCTTGCCAAAATACAAAAAGATTAAAACAAATCTAGAAGTGAGTAATACCAAGGACATCTTAGACTATGTTCACACTTGTGCCGGGCTGTCCGCTGACTGTTAGACTATAGTCTACAATGGGGTCTGTTGTGTTTCCACCATTTTTTATACTGAAAAGGTCAGATTAAAAAAAAATCCTGTATGGAGGATATTTGACAGAGACTCCACCATGGATGTGAACCTCGCAAACTTAAATACCGATCAGACAACAACACATATAAACATCAATACAGATCAGACAACAACAAATATACAGACATGATACAGATCAAACAACAACATTTACACAGAGATCGATACAGATCATACAACACATATACAGACATAAGCAGAGATCACACATATAAAGACATCAATAAAGATTATACAGCTGATGATCAAACAGCGGAGACCTGTCCGTATTCTGCACGAGACATGACTGCGTTCAAACGACGCACAAAGAGAACAGTACCTGTTAATAACAAACAGCGCCATCCTGAAAAGAGATCCCCGGTGATTCCAACATAACACAGCAGCACATCACGTGGGACACGGCATGGCAGGTCGCATATCAATGACATCACGGTCCGGCCATTGGCTGTGCGACGTATAGAAAGGTTTTCATTGTCGAGCGCCCTCTGCTGGCTGGGAGAGTAACATGCAGCTACAGTAGTCTGGGACCGCCTCATGCCCTGCGTGTTCTGCATTGTGATTATAACATAGTAAATCTATAATAACTGGTTTATAAGGACTGGGAAGAATCAGATGCCGGTGTTGGTGCTATATACAGCTTTATGTAATTAACCCCTAATGGTTTTTGTTTTTCAGTTGTTTTCATATAGGCTGAGGCCACATGTTTCTGAAAGGCTGCATTTTTTTTATTGCATGTTTCACTACAATTGTTTGATCCAAAAGCTTTCTTCCCTTTTGGTAACTGGCAGGGTCGCTTTAACCATAGGACCTACAGTGCAGCCTCACCGGGCCCTATGGTTGCAGGGGCCCCTTCATCTGCCCCGAATCGAGTGGGGCTGTACCACAATAATAAAAAATAATGCTCTGTGAAATGTGACAATGATTGTCCTTAAAGAGGACCTTTCATCTCCTCTGCCAAGTCCAGCTCTTTGCATCATTTGATAGCTACTGCTCCAATAGTTCCAGCACAGTTGGAATTTAGGCTATCAGCAATGACTGCTCAGGAAGAGGAGCTAGAGAAAATAATCCAACTGTCCTGGAATGTGTGGGCAGGCATCTATTTACAGCTGTTAAGAACTGTAGCTTTCAGAGGTGATGAAAGGTCTTCTTGAAAGGGAGTTTTCTGGCCACAGGATAGGTCATCTGTATGTTATCTGTCACTGTCTGACACCCAGACCCTGCACAGGTCAGCTATTCTTAGCAGCGTCCAGATGCTGAAAGGTGCTAGTGGATGGAGAGCGTGCACAACACCTCTCCTATTACTTGAACAGAAGCTGTGCTGTATATTCTCTGTCTACTAGCAGCTTCTGGCACCTGAAGGCTGCTAGAGCGGCTGATCTGTGCAGGGTCTGGGTGTCAGACAGTGACAGATAACATCAGTGTGAAAAATAAGTTTGGAGCTAGAAAATCCCTTGGAGGTTGTCCAGTTTCAGACCAATATTGAGAGATAAATGTTATTATTTGTATGATGATCAGCGCCGTACCTCTAATGAGGTGAGGCGATGGCCTCTGGCGTCGCTCCGGAGGGGGCGGCGCCGCTGCAATTTTTATAAATTTTTTTATCCTAAACTAGCGCAGGAGGAAGGTTGCTCTAAAAACAACTCGAGCGGCCCTCTTTTGCACTGGTTTAGACCTGTGCATTTCAGCACAGGCGGCATCATCACTCCTCCTATGGTGAGACGGAGACGTCTTATCGATGAGTGAAGAAAAGGCGGCACAGGAGCAGCGGCGAGGTTGTTAAGTATTACACTTTTTTTGTTTGTTTTATAATAGGGCGCTACATGCTGGAATATCCCCAGCAGGTAGCAGCCTATTTACCTACCTCCCCGGGCCTGCTCACTGCCGCTCCCGCTTCCCCTTCTACTATCGGCCAGTAGGGCATCAGTGAGCAGGCCTGGGCCCAGGCCGCGATCCCACTACCGCTATTATTATACTCAGGGGTCTTTTCATATATCATTTTGTATAATATTCAGAGCCCCAGGGGAGGTGAGGGAACATAATGAACAGTGTTACTCACCTCTCCGGTATCTGATGTTAATCCTAGCAGGCTTCGGACCTATATGGTAATGTCCCAGACGTCACGTGGTCACAAAGCCTGTGCTAGCAATACCATATAGGCCCGAAGCCTGTGCTAGTAGTAATACATACCTCCCAACCATCCCGATTTCTGCGGGACAGTCACGATTTCGGTGTCCTGTCCTGCGGTCCCGGTCGGCGGGAGGTATGTCCCGATTTCAACTCATCGTTGTCCTACGGACGCCAATGAGCTGAATACATAGGTGTTTAAAGCAGGAGCTGTCACAGTTCAGCTCCTGCTTTAACGCTGAGCTCCAGCATTTGTAGCCACAATGTGATGACGTCACATCTCGCCTACAACTATGTGTATGAGAGAGAGAGCGGCGGGGGAGCGATGGAAGGTGAGTGTAAGTGTTGGTTTGTGGTAAACATTAAGGTGGAACATAATGTAGGGGGCCCATGAAACTGGGGACAGATGAGGGGGGGGGGAACGGCATGACACTGGAGCAGATGAAGGGGGGGAGAATGGCATGACACTGGGGCAGATGAAAGGGGGGAGGACAGAGATGGAGGGGGGGGACATGAAACTGGGAACAGAGATTGGGGAGACATGAAACTAGGGGCAGATGAAGGGTGTATATGAAACTGGGGGAGAGATGGAGGGGGGACATAATTTACGGGTGACTGTAGGAGGATTATACTGTGCGGGAGCACATGAAAAAAGAATGGGCGGAGTCAACATAAAAGTGGGCGGAGCCAAAATTGCCAGGCGCGCAGCACACATTTTGTCCCTCTTTCTACTTTTCAAAAGTTGGGAGGTATGGTAATAGCCTGTTACTGCTAGCAAAGGCTTTGGGCATGTATGGTAACAGGCTATTACTACTAGCACAGGCTTCGCGCCTATATGGTACTTATAGCACAGGCTTTGGGCCTATATGGTAATATCCCAGACCACGTGACGTCTGATTAATGCACATTGGATCCAGTAGAGGTGAGTAACAGTGTTTATTATATTCCCTCACCTCCCCTGAGGCTCCGATTATTATACACAGGGTCTGAAAAGACCCCTGAGTATAATAATAGTTCATGGGTGTGCAACTGTGGGGCATAATAGTTGGGTGGGCAACTTTGGAGTATAATAGAGCTTGAAGGGTCCACTGTGGCCCCTGTAACCTCTATTATGCCCCACAGCGGCCCACCTGCAACCTGTGGGGGGCATAATGTTAGGCTGCAGGGGTTGCTGTGGGACACTATATATGAAGTGAGGAGTCAAAGATGTCTGTGTTGCAAACTTTTCAGAGTCAAGGCACAGCTGGAAGAAGTGGTCATGGCGGTCCAAGGAGAAGAGACGGGAAATGTGGGAAGAAGTCTCCAGTGAGCATTACTGCACAACATATTACTGCATTGTATTTATTGTTATGTTACGACTAGCACCCCCAACCCCCCCTGCTGCCTGAGATGGACGTGCAAGAGATGAACACTGCCCCCCCCCCCCCCCCCCCGGCGTCTTTTGATCGTTCACCTCAGGCAGCAGACAGGCCAGGTTCACCACTGATGATGATAATTACTACAATTTTCCAATATACTTTCTTTATCATTTCCTCACAGTTTACTAGCTCTCTGCTGGCCTGTCATTCATTCTTCTTACTTCCAATAGATAGAAACCAGTCCATGATGTATGATTCATGGTCATATGTTATAGGGTCAGGTACACAGCTTGTTTCGTTAATAGGCAGATGTCTGATTACTGTGCCGTGACTGTGATGAGCTGTGCATCTGTGTGTTCATTACATGACCATGGACCGTATAACGCATGAATATGGACTGTATATCACATGACCATGGATCATACATCGCATGACCATGGATCGTACATCACATGACCATGAACTGATTTTTATCCCCTGGAAGTGTAGAATGAATGACAGCGATCAGAGATCTACAAAACTGTAAGGAGTTGATACAGAAAGTATATTGGAAAATTATATAACTTTTCATTATATAAACAATAACATTTGTCTCTCAATATTAGTCTTAAACAGGACTACCCCTCTAAAGGGGTATTCCCACAACAATTATCATTATCATATTTCATATAAAAGTACTTTGCGAAATATAATTGACGGCCATTGTCAGTAATAAGCCAAACTGTATATGTCACTAAAGCACGGTTGACACTAGATAGGCCCTGTAGTCCATCTTCATCCAGGATGAGCATGCTCTGTATTCTTTTTCTTTTCCATTGCTGTTTATTAGATCAGGGTTACAGAACCATGCTCGTGCCATTCTAACAGTTGGATTATGAGCAGTACACACATAAGTTTTATTAGGTAGACTGGCCGGTGCAGCAGTGACAAGGTTCACCTGCGAAATATAGTTTTCATAGTGAAGCATGCTGCATTGTAAGGACCTCCCACTCTTGTCCTTGAAGAATGTAATGGCGCTATAGAGGTGTAGATCTTGGGGAGGTAGGTAATACTACAGTTGCAGTACAGATGGTTCATTTGTATAATTGCAGGATGGGCATGTTTCGTGATGATGTAGCAGTGCTTACTAATAGAAGAAAACTCTGCCTGTGCTCCAAGATCCTCATTTGAATAAAGAATAACAGTGATTTTTCTCACCATCCCTGGAACTCTGAACTTTATCCGTAGACCGTATCTGCCTTAAAATCCTGACCAAAAAGACGGCCCTCATTGAAATCCGGCTCCCAGAAAAAAGAATGGACATGATCATTCTTCAGGTGGAGTTGCCTCGCGCATCCGCCTGAAGACACTCTCTCCTCCCGACTAGGCCCATTCATTTGGGTTTAATCTGGAGCAGAGTGTGCAACTGGATGCCGGTACCCATATTTTGGACCGGAACCTGAGGCAGCCTCCGCCTCAGGTTCTGAACCAAAAAACCCCGTATGAAAGTTAACCAATGACAACTATACGGACCAAAACCGGATACAAATTCATCCAGTACTCAGATAAAACTGTGCTTATTGTAAATTTAAGTTACGGCTTTATTGACAAACACACACATTACTCGTTTCGGGCAGTACCATCGTCCTTCTTCAGGTGTAATGCTACAGCGGAGCGGCTCCCTCACTGGACAGGCGGCTCCGGGTTTGCACAGCTAACTTTGCAGACATTTGATGGGAAGTGCTCCCTCCCCAGTAAGTGCTCACAGCAAAGAGAAGAAACCATAAGAGGCTGCAGAAGAGGGGGAATCCGCTGCGAGAAGGATGTACCTGGCAGCGGGGCTGCTGCTGCTGGCTTTGCTGGCTCTGGCTCTGCCTCCCGCACCCTAGCTGCTCATATCATATGAAAGGTAAAGTTTTGATTCTGCTAACAGCACCTACAGCACTATAGGAGTGGTTTAAAGCAGCTAGAAGCAATGATAGACTACCTTTAAAAAATTCAAAAAGTTGTTTGTTGGGAAAATCCCTTTCAGGTTTAAGACAGGGGTGATATTAAGGGATTAAATTAGTTGTTTGAAAGTTTTTTAAAAAAAGAAACAGCAAATGTAAAATAACAAACCATCCATTACCCACCTCTTAAATCCACTATAGATCCAGTGCATCATTTGCTGGACCCTGATGGTTTATCTTTACAAGTATCTTTAAAAGTAATGTGCTATACAGACATGTGACTACTGCAGCCAATCACTGCCTCTGTGTGGTGATGCCATTAAGTGTGACACAAGACAGTGGTGGCCAGTAACTGGCTGCATTGGCATACCTCCCATTAGTCCCTGATTCAGCGGGACAGTCTCAGATTCCAGGTGCATTCTTGGTCAGAGGACACAGAAGAGTTGAATATTATGGTGAAGCAGGGAGCCGTCCACTCTCTGCCTCACCATTTGGCACAAGTTTTTGGTCCGGGAGCAGTAGACATGATGTAGTGATGTCATTTACATCACACCTACTCCCTGAAGGGAATAACAGAATGGGCATGGTGAGTATTATTGTGTATAATGTTTCTTCTATACTGTGGGGGCACCAAGAGAGGGACATAATACTTTGGGGGTACAAGGAGAGGGACATAATATTGCAGGGGGACTGTGGGGGCAACTGGAAGGGGACATAACACTGTGGGGGAACTAGGGGAAGAAATTAAACTATGGTTACAGCTGGAGGAGCACCTTAACCTGTGGGTGCACCAGGAGAGGAATTTTATATTGTGGGGCAACTGGAAGGGCACTTTATACTGTGGAAGCAGAGGGGGGCATTATACGGGCATATTCCCACTGCACTAGAATCAGACAATTATTAACAGATGCTAAGAACTGTAGTTGTTGGAGGTGGTGAAAGGTCCTCTTTAAAAATAGAAAGAAATAAATAAAGTGTAAAAATGTCATAGAACACATATAAGCTTAAGCAAAATCAGTCTCCCAACTTCTGTTCTGCATCAGATTTAATCATCAATACTGAACATAAGAGATAGCAGTATAAATAGTAAAAGAGTAGTCCATACACAACACTGAATGTCTATTGTTTATTGAATAATATACAATATAATTAGAAAAACTACTGTACATTGCAGGTACAAAGGGCCTTATTCCAATATGTTATAGAGCAACTCCGGCAAAGGTAGAACCGTTCCAGCCAACATTAGCTCCATTTATATCAATGAAGTTGATGTAAACCCTGAAAAATACAATGGAAATCATATATATGAAAGCGGCTACACAAGCTAAGGTAGAAATATCACTACAACATTGTATAGGGTAAGGCTGACATAGCTCTATAAACTTCAAATGTGTGGTTCTAATATTGTACTATTCTTTGTTGAACTTTTATCACTGCACACTTGGGCAGCGCGACAGACACATATCTAGAATTTTGTTTTGTGACTGGACTGATATGATGGTTAATTTTGAGTTTCTTCTATTACAGTACTATCATTACTTTGTGTCTTTCACTTTATTGAGACTATAACAAGGTGACATCATTGCATTGATATTTTGTATCCCTAGCTTTGGGACAGGTTAGGGGTAGGCAGGTTCACATATGTGTTGGAGTCTCTGGTGAAGACTGCTGCAGAAACCGCCGAAAATCGGCAGAGAAAAAAAGTCCTGCATGGAGGACTTCTCTCCCTGCCAGTTTCAGGATAAAAACAGCGGAATCCAAACTGACCTCAGGTAACTGCTATTTTAGCGTTCCGACTCTCCATCATTTGGGTTCCCAGCCCAGCACAAGTTAACCTAGCGTTAGGTGTGTTTGGAACAACTGTACCTGAGGAAGAGGCTGGACCACCAACCAGGTTGGACAACTTTTGATTTTCTACCCGTATTTGTGTCATTAACATATTTCATAACATACTTTATGAACAAATTTTGGATCCTTTCTGGGAAATCCTGTATTTTTTCACTCTTTCTCTTGTTGATGTTTTGAGAGTTGTTTCTGCTTAGCACTATGGTTGCTGTGCTATCTAAATTATTTCCAGAGATATCACTACATTGGTTGAAAACACAGTTGGGATTGAGATTTTTATATCATATATACAGTCATGGCCAAAAGTTTTGAGAATGATACAAATATTAATTTTTACAAAGTCTACTGCTTCAGTTTTCCGAATGGCAATTTGCATATACTCCAGAATGTTATAAAGAGTGATCAGCTTAACAGCAATTACTTGCAAAGTCAATATTTGCCTAGAAAATGAACTTTATCCCCCAAAACACATTTCAACATCATTGCAGCCCTGCCTTAAAAGGACCAGCTAACATTGTTTCAGTGATTGCTCCATTAACACAAGTGTGGGTGTTGATGAGGACAGGGCTGGAGATCAATCTGTCATGATTAAGTAAGAATGACACCACTGGACACTTTAAAAGGAGGCTGGCGCTTGGCATCATTGTTTCTCTTCTGTTAACCATGGTTATCTCTAAAGAAACACGTGCAGTCATCATTGCACTGCACAAAAATGGCCTAACAGGGAAGAGTATCGCAGCTAGAAAGATTGCACCTCAGTCAACAATCTATCGCATCATCAAGAACTTCAAGGAGAGAGGTTCCATTGTTGGCAAAAAGGCTCCAGGGCGCCCAAGAAAGTCCAGCAAACGCCAGGACCATCTCTTAAAAGTGTTTCAGCTGCGGGATCGGGCTACCAACAGTGCAGAGCTTGCTCAGGAATGGCAGCAGGCAAGTGTGAGTGCATCTGCATGCACTGTGAGGCGGAGACTTTTGGAGCAAGGCCTGGTCTCAAGGAGGGCAGCAAAGAAGCCACTTCTCTCCAGAAAAAAACATCAGGGACAGACTGATATTCTGCAAAAGGTACAGGGAGTGGACTGCTGAGGACTGGGGTAAAGTCAATTTCTCTGATGAATCCCCTTTTCGATTGTTTGGGACATCTGGAAAACAGCTTATTCGGAGAAGACGAGGTGAGCGCTACCACCAGTCTTGTTTCATGCCAACTGTAAAGCATCCTGAAACCATTCATGTGTGGGGTTGCTTCTCAGCCAAGGGAATCGGCTCTCTCACAGTCTTGCCTAAAAACACAGCCATGAATAAAGAATGGTACCAGAATGTCAAGATCAACTTCTCCCAACCGTCCAAGAGCAGTTTGGTGATCAACAATGCCTTTTCCAGCATGATGGAGCACCTTGCCATAAAGCAAAGGTGATAACTAAATGGCTCAGGGAACAAAACATAGAGATTTTGGGTCCATGGCCTGGAAACTCCCCAGATCTTAATCCCATTGAGAACTTGTGGTCAATCATCAAGAGAAGGATGAACAAACAAAAACTTACAAATTCTGACAAAATGCAAGCACTGATTGTGCAAGAATGAACTGCTATCAGTCAGGATTTGGTCCAGAAGTTGATTGAGAGCATGCCAGGGAGAATTGCAGAGGTCCTGAAGAAGAAGGGTCAACACTGCAAATATTGACTTGCTGCATTAACTCATTCTAACTGTCAATATAAGCTTTTATTACTCATAATATGATTGCAATTATATTTCTGTATGTGATAAAAACATCTGACAAACACACATAAAAACCAGAGGGCAGCAGATCATGTGAAAATATAAGATTTGTGTAATTCTCAAAACGTTTGGCCATGACTGTATTATACAGCTGCATATAAATATCCTAATCCCGACTGTAATCTTAGTATCATATGAAAGAAGAGACTCTCCTTTTTCATCTCTTTCATATAACATGAAAAGCAAGTTTGTATGTTGCATAATGTCGAAGCTATAACTGTTTGAAGTGACCTACCCTCATTTTCTCTACATGTTACACAGCCTCTATTCCCATACACAGCAGCATTCAGGGAGAGGCAGAAACAGCTTTAATTACAGAAGCAAATGAAAGTGAAAAATGCAGGATTTCACAGAAAGGATCCAAAATTTGTTAATAAAGTATATTACAAAATTTAATTATGACACAAATACTGACAGAAAAGCACACGCTGTCTGAAAATTTTGTTACACTTTAACTGATTAGTGGCAGCCCTCCTGCACTTTATGCTTTGACAGATATTACTTTGAGGCTCCTTGCAGACGACCATAACGAGGTTCATTGTTCATTCAGCCCACGCACACAACCTTCAATTACACAGTCCCATGTGTGAGATAACAGTCCAGGCAGCAAAAATTAAGGACAGATCCTATTCCTGTCCGGTTTTGTGAACGTGCTTCCGCTGCTCCTGTTCATTGAAGTAATGGGACTGCGGAAGCATGGACGGCACACAGATGACATCCATGTGTCGCCCGTGCAATGACTTTGCCGTTCAATCACGGCCAGCGGCTAGCACACAGTCATGTACAACTGGCCTAAGGTCTCGATTTGGGGAGGGCAGCGGACTGGAACTGCAGCCTTGAACACATGGAAGAATCCTGTTAGGGCCCCTTCACACGGAGTATACAGTAGCAGATTCTGAACGTATAACATGTTCCGAACCAGCAGCATTAGAACAGATCCCATTGTTTTCTATGGGAGCCGGCATATGTGAGCTTCCCATAGAAATGAATGGGCTGCTTTTTTCCCTATTGCTTTCAATGTGATGTTACACGTTCAGAATCAGCGAGCGTATACTCCGTGTAAAGGGGCCCTTAAACATACTTCACAGACTTTGTTCCCAATTAAAGCAACTAAATAAAAATGGGCGACTTTGACTTTGTTGGCAAAAGCAGAATACATTCATAGAGATGTGAATACAGCCTTATTTACACAGAAGGTGTGCTATGCTGGTAAATACCGGCCATCAGACTCACTCAGAATTTATACTATTCATTCTTTGCCAAACTGATAACAAACTGGGCTTGCCTGCAGAAATGTCAGACAAGGAATTGTACAAAGGGCCTCATACAGGTAGAATTTACCAAACTACAAAATAGAATCACGTTCATTTGCTATATCACAAGATGAAACAAATGTCATAAAACAAATTTTATATTACAAAGAATACAAATCATATCAAAGGATCAGTTATATATAACAAATACTGTATATCCACCATGGGCCTGACGAATAGAGCACCCTGGAAACATTAACCTAAAGTTACTAACCTGAATAAGCCAGTTTTCTGGATCTCTGGTGCACGGTCCGTTCTTGTGCCAAAGATGTGCCACATTGTTCCTTCTATGCCCCACTTACTACTCTTTAAGGTAAGATTACTACAGAGAGTTGGCGAAAGACCTGAAATCTATCCCAGCTCCTGACTGCCAGTTCAATTCTGGCGCACATGAAGCTTCATAATAATTTAAGAGCTTCTCACAACAGCAGGAGACTTGAATAAGACTGATGTACAGAACACCAGTCTTAATAAATTCCTCCCACTTTCTGGATGAACCATTTTGATAATATGCGTAGTTGTGGAATCTGACATTTGGATATATTGGCAATGCATTTTTATTACCGAGGCAATTTCATTTATTCACCCTTGCTTCCTTGAGAACATGAATAAAAAGGAATTCAGTATTTATACCAATAGACTTGCCTGTCAGGGGGTATTTGCAGCTGTTTGCTCAGAAACTCGCACAGAATTTTGGAGTAGGTTGCATTCTTTGGACCACCAGTCTTTCCAATGCTTTGCAGACTACATAAAGCACATGGATCTTTTGTTTCACCAAAAGTCATTTGTTGATCAGGGTGAATAATCACTGCAAAGGCCTACAGAAGAGGACGCAAGCAATATACTGTAAGATAGTATACTACGGTATATCCGTATGCCTAAAGTGTTTACAACAGCACAGAGAAAATATTCAGAATAAAGTGAGTCAATTAGGCTAAGGGTCCATTCACACAAAGTAACGTGCCGCGTGATGTGGCACGTATACGGTGTGTGAGACTTTGCGCGCCATAAAAGTTCCCATTGATTTCCATGGGAACCTGGATCGTATACGCCGTGTTATTTTGCGGCCGTGATTTGGCGAAATCACGGCCGCAAAATAACGCGGTGTATACGATCCAGGCTCTCATTGAAATCAATGAGAGCTTTTACGGCGCGCAAAGTCTCACACGCCGTATACATGCCATATCACGCGGCATGTTACTCCGTGTGAATGCACCCTAAAGTTGCAGAAACACAGTTTTTTTGTTGTTGCAGATTTTGTTGCTGTTTTTTGAGCCTAAGCCAGGAATGGATTGAGCACAAGGTAGAAGCATAAGAAGCTTCCTAGATATTTCCCATTCCTTTTGTAGACATTCTTGGCTTTGGAACAAAAAATTGAAACAAAATCTGCAACAACAAAAGCTGCGTTTCCGCAACAGGAGGCCTCAACCTTAGAAAGGTTTTTAAGGCCGTAAAAGAAATGTATCACCTATTTATTGTATTTTATGCTTACGTTTATAGGGCCATCATATTCCGCAGCACTTTTACAGCCATTGTCCACCACTGTCCCATATAGTGCTTACAATCTAAATTCCCTATCAGTAGGACAATGTACAAGATCTATGGTGCATACGGATAATATTTTTCACATTGGTTATATTGTACTTGTGCTTAAACCAAAAAATATAGTTTTTCCCCCATCAATCTGCATTCAGTACCCCATAATGAAAATGCGAAAAGCAACCTCAGAAATCCTGGGAAATTTATTAAAATGGAAAAATAAAATTTTTCATGGATGTAATATTTTTTGATTAATTTAAATCAGGTTGTGAAACATTGCAAACCTATGATAATAATGAGTTGAATGCTAAAAAGACATGTCCAGAAAATTGGAAATTTCAGCCTTTTATTAAGTGTAGTGGCCAGAAAATTACAAGATTTCAGGATTTTTTTTATATATATAGATAGTGAAGTAGAAAATTTAAAATTGCATAACCAAAATTCTTTAAAATGATATGGAACATAAAAACTTGATTAAAACAAAAGAAATTTTCTGGTGACACATTCCCTATAGGATAGGCCATCAATGTGTGAGTGTTCTCGGCACAAGCACATTGACTCCTCTGTATAGACTTTCTTGAAGTCACCATCCAGCACACATTTTTCAAGTTTAAATAAAACTCAGCCTTTATTTCTCCATTTTAGAGTAGGAAAACATCCATTACAAAGTTTAAAAAGCGCTCAGCATGGCCAGCATAGGAAGGAAAAACGCAGCGTCCGGCTGACGCGTTTCGGAGCCCTTATACTAGCTCTTTACTCAGGCTATGAGTAAGGAGCTAGTATAAGGGCTCCGAAACGCGTCAGCCGGACGCTGCGTTTTTCCTTCCTATGCTGGCCATGCTGAGCGCTTTTTAAACTTTGTAATGGATGTTTTCCTACTCTAAAATGGAGAATTAAAGGCTGAGTTTTATTTAAACTTGAAAAATGTGTGCTGGATGGTGACTTCAAGAAAGTATATTATCACCCTGGGCTGAAAGGCATACAACCTCCGTGCATACCATTTATGCCTTTATGCAAAGTTTCACCTGAAATTAACAAGAACAGTGTACATTCTCCTTTACATCAAAGTATCTGGACACGAAGGTGAGCTGACATATTATTTGTTTATTCTCCTCTGTATAGACAGCTGTGTTTAGGACTGTGGTGTTTAGTACCAGACACATCTATATGTCTCCCTAGGATCTGGAGATGAGACAGTCTTTAGCTTTTTCATCTAATACTAATACTTTCAATACCTCATTCAAAAGAAACAGGACGTGCTCCGTGTATCAGCACTTGAGAATGTCTTTTACGTAAGAATTTTCTTCTTGATACAAATCAATTTGCTATTTCCACCCATCACTTGGATGTGCTGCGATATCTTAGTATTACTAGTGGTAAAGACTTTGCATAGAAAGTATTTCACTAAAAGCTCCCCCTAAAATAAGTAACAGCGTAATAACCCCTTGTATATGGCTGACTATAAATGTACAATTCCCCGAGTCATTTCCACTCTCTTTGAATCCAATTCCTTACCTTAGCTGGCACATCCATGGCCTGTTCAAGTAGCTGGCACAGGTCGGTCATGAGGTTATTGGGTATGGAGCTCTGGCCTATATTAGTGTGCAGGGTAAATATAGGCATGATGATGAATAATGAAATATTTTTAATAATGAATGCGGCTTTTCTCTTCAGTCTTGGAAACAAATCAGACTGTCATACAAATTCATCCCTTATGTACTGTGCATCCTGTTCACCACACCCAACTGTTCCTCATTTATTCACATGATTCTGCTCCGATTGGTTTTCATGGTGTCAATCTGAACTGGAGACTTGGCAGCACATAAAAAAAAATCTTTGTGATGAGCAACATTACAGATAAAGAATACGATTATTATGGGTGTAGTGGTAGGGAGTGCAGGGGTTACATTCACACCTGAGTCTTAGAGAACCCTGTACCTTATAAGTCCGTACCAGTCTTTATTATCTCTATGTTGTGACACAATATTGTGTATTACTGTGTATTACTGTATGTGTTTTAACACTGTTGGTTTCTTTTGATGTGACTTTATCATACCTTGTAACTTGACTTTACAGTGTTTACTAGCCTTTATTACATACTGTACTGTGACATCTAGATTTTTATTATTCTTGTCATAAAACATCACTGTCTTACTTCCTTGTATTGTGACCTTACAGTCTTTAAGATCCTTTATTGCATACTATATTGTGACTTCACTAGATTATTATCTGTATAATGCACATTTCCTTGTTCCATGACTTCACAATTTTGTTATCCTGTATTATATACTGTACTGTGACGTCACTAGATTTCTTTATCGCTGTAGTTCAATATTACTGTCTTCCTTATATTGTGACATCACTATATTTATTATCCCTACAGTATGACATCACTGATTTTATAATACCTGTACTGTGACATCACTACATTTTTTTGTCCCAAAAGTGTAATCACTGCGCCTCTCTTCTTTTTACTTTGACATCATTACATTTATTATCCTGGTATTGTGACAACACTACGCCTATGATCCTTGCACTGTGATTTAACTGTGCTTATTATCTATGTACTGTGACATCACATAATATATTATTTCTTTCGTGTAATATCTTTTTTATGGTCTCACAGTGTTTATTGTTCATGTTCTATGCCATCATTATCATATCATTATGTGTATTATCCAGGTTTTCAAAAATAACTAATTATTCCTCTGCAGTGACAACACTCTTTGCATTGCTATGTACATAACTATAAAAGGTTGAGAGATTGTAGCGATACTTGTTATCTGGTGTACAAGAAGGTCCGCTGCTTTCTCATGTCATATTAGGGCATCTTCAAACATTGCAATAGCTGCAGGCAGACAAAACGACAAGACCACCCCACATACGGGTCTTCAAATAGCTTAGGCAGGATTCACACTACTGTTGGATTCCGTTATGAAGGAGCCCATTTAAAAAAACAAAAACAAACTGGACACCTATCATAACGGACACAAACTGATGGCTATCAGTTAGTTATAAGACTGTTGCCCATAGAATTCAATGCTAAAAAAATAACAGACACTTACCGTCTGTTTTTTTTCTAATGGACAGAAAAGTCCTGCATGTAGGATTTTTTTTGTCAGCTGGAAAAAAAACAGACTTGGTTGTAAATGGACACAAGATCCCATTGAAATGAATGGACGGTTGTTTCGATGTACTTGCATCTCGTCAGCTTGGCTGAGAAGACCGTATCTGGTTAAATCCCAACATCATTGCAAACAAAGGCCTCTGAGAAGGTCGGCATGATGTTAAAGAGGACCTTTCACCACTTTTGGGCACATGCAGTGTTATATACTGCCAGAAAGCTGACAGTGCGCTGAATTCAGCGCACTGTCGGCTTTCCCGATCTGTGCCCGGTGTAAAGAGCTTACGGTGCCGGTACCGTAGTGCTCTATGGTCAGAAGGGCGTTTCTGACCATTAGCCAGGAACGTCCTTCTGCCTCCCGGCGCCTATCGCGCTGTGCTGTGGAGCGGGGAGGAACGCCCCCTCCCTCTGCTCACACAGCTCGTCCATAGACGAGCATTATCAGGAGCGGGAGGTGGGAGTTCCTCCCCGCTCCACAGTACAGCGTGATAGGCGCCGCGAGGCAGAAGAACGTCTCTGGCTAACTGTCAGAAACGCCCTTCTGACCATAGAAGAGCTACGGTACCGACACCGTAAGCTCTTTACACCGGGCACAGATCGGGAAAGCCGACAGTGCGCTGAATTCAGCGCACTGTCAGCTTTCCAGCAGTATATAACACTGCATGTGCCCAAAAGTGGTGAAAGGTCCTCTTTAAAGGGAGCGCCCTCTATAGGCTTTCTTGACTGAGACTCTGTCTTCCTAATTACATCATGGAAGATAGACTTGCACATTCTCAGTCAGCGCCCTCTATTGGTGTGCATACTTGAGGCACAGGCATCCTAATTACATCATGGAAGTCAGATTTGCATGTTCTTCCCATGTTCCTTTGCAGTGGAGCACTCATGGCTTAAGACTCCACACACCTATATGGTGGTCTCTCCCTATGGAGTGACAATATCCCCTCAACCCTGTCTGATTTATAGTCATTGAGAGTTCTCCCCTAGATCAGATGTCTCTCTTTGGCATGAAATGATTATTTAGTAGTTGTCATTTGCAATGGTTTTCTCTTTGGTCTTTACAATGAGATAACGTAAAATAGACTTGTGATTTGTACGGTTCTTTTTTAGCCTTTGATGCAATTCAACTATTGCCATTCAAATTGTTTCGATATACATCTTTTACAGTCACAGTGACTAGTAGAGCGGACCTCATTGAATATTTCCTGCCACGTGGCTGTCATCTGTACATGATTGTTGCATGATCTTGCAAAAGATGACCTAATAAAAGTAGAAAAACTGCATTTAAAAAAAAAAAAAAAAAAAAAAAAAACACAAAAACTTCATATTTTGTATCTGTATTAGGGTATGTTCACATGGGCCATGATACTACTTTTTGATTCCATACTGGAAGAACAACAGTGCATCTTCCTGAATTCTGCCATGGTAAAAATCGCTTCAAATGGAGTTCAAAAGGTAACTGGTATGTCGCAACTGGAAAACCTGCACTATACCGTATTTTACGGACTATAAGGCGCACTGGACTATAAGCCGCATTGCCCATGAGCGCCTTATAGTCCGTCTCGGTTCATATATAAGGCGCACCGGACTATAAGCCGCAGTCCGGTGCGCATTATATGTTATTGAAAGCGGCGGCAGGCAGACTTTGACAGCGGCCGCTTAACCCCCGCGTGCCAGCCGCTTCTATTGGAAGCGCTCGGCAGGCGAGGAGGGGCTCTATCAGCAAAATCATGCTGATAGAGCCCAACCGTAAAAGTTAGATTAAACTACCCCCCCGTTTTAAAATAAAAGTCTGAAACAGAATGTGAAACTTACCGAGCGGTGCAGGGTGGGCGGGCATTCAGGCCTCCTCTTCCTCCGATGTTCCGTCCTCCTCCTCCGCCGCTCTCTAACTGATAATGGCCTGGGCGCATGCGCAGTAGCCGTAGTAGAAGCATTATGATATTGCGCATGCGCCCAGGCCATTATCAGCGAGCGCCGGAGGAGAAGGACGGAACATCGGAGGAAGAGGAGGCCTGAATGCCCGCCCGCCCTGTAAGTTTCACGTTCTGTTTCAGGCCGGCGTGACAGCAGGGCTGCCGGACACTTCCTATTCATTTCTATGGGAGCCGACATGCGAGCGCTCCCCATAGAAATGAATGGACTGCTTTTTTCCATTCATTTCTATAGGGAGCGCTCGCATGCCGGCTCCCATAGAAATGAATGGGAAGTGTCTGTCCATTCATTTCTATGGGGAGCGCTCGCATGCCGGCTCCCATAGAAATGAATAGGAAGTGTCCGGCAGCCCTGCTGTAACTCCGGCGTGTACGGCTGTGATACACGCCGGCGTTCCGTAGTGTGAATGCACCCTTACGGTGCCTTTTATGTATGTATGGAAGCGGCACGCAGACTTTGCCGCCGCTTCCATCCATATATAAGGCGCACCGGACTATAAGCCGCACTTACGATTTCTGAGGAAATCGTAGGTTTTCATGTGCGCCTTATAGTCCGGAAAATACGGTAGGTTAATTTGTGCAGCAGTTTTTTTTATGCATCATGCAAATTATATTTAACTCTCATCCATTTTGCTGCTAAAACACAATAGAGTAGCTCCCAGAAAACATCTGGCTAATCTAATAGTCCCTGGTTCCTTACCATGTCTCAGCAGTCATTTGGAGTGCAGGACTTCCACCATCAACCCCCGGTGCTAGACAGAATGGACGTACTGGGGACTGGTGAATATGGTTTTTTTTTCATCCTCCATAGGTGTTGTCCCAATTCCTGGACAACCCCTCTACCATTTAAGGCTAAGGCCCTATGTTCTAGAAACACAGTGCTTTTGGCTGATGCAGAAATACATTGGGAAAAGAAGGATGCTTCTTTACATTACCAGCATAGTAAATGAGATTCTGGCACATTGCAGAAAACTTTTTTCATACCGATAACCTACCCACCCAGACACAGCCCAAATCAGCGGATCCCACATCCTACAGAAGTTACAGCAGTAGATTGGGAGTGTGTGCGGGGCAGCTCCTATTCAAGGAATAGTCCTTGTCCTGTGACTAGGTCATCAGAATGAGAAATGCATTTGAGGCTGGAAAACTTCATTAGGCTGAGGTCCCACATTGTGCAAATCCAGCATTTTTTTTTCTGCAATTCTGGCTAACCCCATCCATCGTATATTCATAGCTTGGGGCCCCAGCCTAAAGACACAGATTACTTTAGGCTTTTTTAGACATTTTTTCTGGACATTGCTATTTTATGTTTATCTATATTACTATTTTATCTATATTTATTGGATTATTTTGTAATATAGTGATCCCTCAAGTTACAATGTCCTCAGAATACATTGGGGGAAAATAATCATTAAGGGAATTATTAAAGGGGTTGTCCCATCACAAAGGATCCTATCTATACTGCTAGTTTATGTGGATTTAAGACTTTTCCTAAATACATTGCTTCAGCAAAGATGCTTTGTTTGGCCGCTATCTGAGATTATCCACTTCATTGTTTACACTGTTTCCATAACCACGGACCTGGGGATGATCTTATCTCTCCGCCCAGGACAAGTGACATAACTCCCTGCTCTCAGGAGGGAGGGGGAGCTGAGTGCTCGGAGCAGCTTGTATTTCTGAGCTGTTTATCTCTGGCTCTTCCAGTTATCAGTCAGCGAATTTTGCTGATAAGGGCTGAGACAGGGAGTCCATTAAATACAGAACTAAAAGTGAGTATATTGCAAGCTGACTCGCGGTCTTGTGGCATGTACGTTTGGGATTCTCATCACCTATCAAATTCAGCTCTGCTATATCAGCTTCATATTGTGCATCTTCCATTGATACTTTGCTAATTTATTTACAACCATCCCTCATTACTGACTGCATACATGTACTGCTATGAAGAGAGATAGCAGAGCTGGCTTTGTCTGGTAGACAGCAAATGAAACCCTGCCCACCAATTCACCGAGTAAACCAGGAAGTGAACAGAGCATACACCCTGCTAGTTGGTGAGCGGGCGAGTTGGGAAAACCCCTTTAAAGTTAGTTTTCCTGGAGTCTATGTTGGCATAATCTGTGTCAAATGTTGCACAGTGCTTAATGATTTAGCTGTGTTTGTAAGTCTGACATGTCTGTCCTGAATTGTTACTCCACTTTTTACACCACCCATTTCAACTTTGTAAAAAGTCACAATTGATAAATCTGGAATACAGACAGCTAGATAGGCTAACCATGTTTACTTTTATCACCAACTTTTGGAAAGTGGATTGAGTGATGCAAAAATCAAAAAGTAACACCTTTTTTCCACAAATGAGCTAAAAAAAAAAAAAAAAAAAAGTCACAAATTCCTAATTTATGGCTTCTTTTACACCAAAAATTTGGGTTTGATAAATTCCCCCAATATTTTCAACATACAATTATCTTAAAAATCAGGCTCACCATACGATGCTTGGCTAGAGGTTCCAACTGGTAAATCCCCTGTACTAGTGAAGTGCACGCAGTGATTGGCAGACTAGTAGTGCCTCATGTTCTGTACTGCCATGATGATGAGCTGTTGAGAGCGGCTCCACGTTATATTTCAGGTGCACTTTGTATACTTTTTCAGGACCCTAATAAAGCTCCTGTCAACATTATAGAAAGTGATTTACAGCTTCCAACAGCTCTTTCTGACTTATGTGTAAGGGTTTGCTATATTAGTTATGAGATTATTTTTCTTTAATCCTCATTTTTTCCAGACATAGCATTCTCAGCATAGCACAGGGATAATAGTTTGGCAGAGTGAGTCATGCATGATGTTAAGGGGGCAGCCCCTAGAGGGCAGCATACAGAGGCAGTTCTCCTAATTACATCCTGGAGAATAGTTTTGCATATTTTTTACCTAGATAAACAATGTAACATTCTCTAAAGAAGCATGGAAAATCAATTCAAACTTGAAACTAAGTAATAAAAACTGACATACAAATGGCCTTTTTTTATTTATCATGTTTATTAAGTATGGAATGTATTACACAGGCATAATACTTATTATACTTATGTGGATGCCACTTTGTCTGCAGACCATAAAGCACTAAGGCATAGTTAAGCAAAGGTCGATTTGTTCCAGCCCACGTTGCATGGATTTAAGTCCACAAAATTGATGTAAACCCTGTAAATGAAGACAGTGTTACCTTCAGAAACTCATGTACAAAATTAAAAAAGCAACCACAACAATGCCAATCAATACACAAAATGAAGCTATGGCTGAACCATGTGGATGGACTGGGGCATGGAATGGTTATTTTAACAACAACAACAATAATAATAATAATAATAATAATAAAGAAAACTAGCACAAAGATTGAGATGTGTGCTTTCATTTAATACAGTAAAATAATTATACATCTCTCTCTCTCTCTATATATATTTATTTCTACCTACATCAGGCCATAGATGCAGTTTATAACCAAACTGTTTGGTTACATTGTGGAATTCAGAATGGCTGTACAGCTTGAAATGTATCACAATTTATCTTATATACTCAGTTGCTGTGTGATTCAGTAAAGATACTGTCCAAAACTGGTTATTTACCCTCTACAGCAGGGTTCTCAAACTCAATTTACCTGGGGGCCGCTGGAGGAAGAGTCTGGGTGAGGCTGGGCCGCATCAGGCTTTCCCAATTTTTTTTTCTCTAAAAGTCGTCATATTATGCATATGCATAGGGCGTCGTTTTTTTGCGGGGCCGGGTGTACTTTTTAGTTCTACCATTTTCGGGGAATGTTATTGCTTTAATCACTTTTTATTCAAATTTTTATCAGAATCAAAACAGTGAAAAAACGGTAGTTTGGCATTTTTGACTATTTTTCCTGCTACGGCGTTTACCACTGAATTCAGCGCACTGTTGGCTTTCCCGATCTGTGCCCCAGGTAAAGCGCTATCGGTCCCGGTACCATAGCGCTTTACAGTCAGAAGGGCATTTCTGACAGTTAGCCAGGGGCGCCCTTCTGCCCAGCAGCGCCAATCTTGCTGTACAGTGTGAGCGGGGAGGAACGCCCCCTCCCTCTGTTCACACAGCTCGTCCATAGACGAGCATTATCAGGAGGGGGAGTTTCTCCTCGCTCCACAGCACAGCGCGATAGGTGCTGCTGGGCAGAAGGGCGTCCCTGACTAACTGTCAGAAACGCCCTTCTGACTGTAAAGTGCTACGGTACCAGGGCCAATAGCGCTTTACCCGGGGCACAGATCGGGAAAGCCGACAGTGCGCTGAATTCAGCGCACTGTCAGCTTTCCAGCACTATATAGAACTGCCTGACAATCTGATGAAAGGTCCTCTTTAACTACTTTTATATGTGTTCTAGGGAAAGGGGGGTGATTTGAATTTTTTTATACTTTTTATATTTTTTTTATATATTTTTTTTTTTTTACTTTTTAAAAATTTTTTTTTTGCATTTATTAGACCCCCTAAGGGTGTTGAACCCCAGGGGGTCTGATCACTAATGCAATGCATTACAATGCTAATGCATTGCAAAAAAATCATCATTTCTTTTGCAGGCTGCATAGAGCAGCCTGCAAAAGAGATTGCAGACAAGCCTGGGAGCCATGTAAAAGCTCCCGGCTGTCATGGCAACGTGACGTCGGCCCTGGATCTTGCTCCAGGTGCCGGCGATCATCGGCAAAATGGCGGTGCCCATGCGCCGCCGGGAAAATGGCGCCTCCGGTGCCTTTAGCCGTTGCGCCAGAGGGGTTAATGCCTCCGATCGGTCCGGGGCGGTCGCCAAAGTTACACACCCGGCATGCGCCGTACTATTACGGCGGATGTCGGGATGTCCGCCGGGGGCTGCAAACTATTGTCCCGAGGGCTGCGAGTTTGAGATCCCTGCTCTACAGGCAAGAAATCAGAATCAGGCTGATCTGAAGATAAGCTTTAGCATCCATTTCCAAGTCAAAGGCCCTCATTTACTATTGTGTTTCCACCAGAATCCTGGCAGCAACATGCAAGATGTGTTGCCACACCTCTAGCACACTGTGCTGCATTTTTTTCTCTGTGCCTCACTCACCACTTTTTTAGACAGTGGGCAGGGTGTGAATCTAGGTGGGCCAGGGAAGAGAAGCCACGGTCCACTAGATTTACTATAACTCACATCAGAAAACTGGCATGAGTTATACGTCAAATTTACACCAGCCCCTGGCCAGCATAGATCTGCAAAAAGGCGCATCTACGTACACTAGAATTACTAGGAGACCAGAACCTCTTGATAACTCTAGTGAGTTGTACTCCTGGTGTGGAATGAATTAAGACTGGTGAAAGGTTCACCAGGGTTTAATAAATTGCCCCCAACGTGATCAGTGGCATAAAAACAATACAACACTGACAAGACTATAAAATTAGGGTTTTGAAAAAGCAGGTAAACTATGACACTGTAGGTCAAAAAATAGCACTGCAGAGAGGAATGCGGTGTCTGATCTCCATAGGTCATGAAAATATTCAGAATTACTCTCTTAAATTAATTCAGCAAATTCATATATAGTATAACTATCATTCCAAAATCAGAACCACCCACAGGACTCCCAAGTCCAGAATAAACAGGAATTTAAAGCCTATCAGTCTTCCTGCTGCAGGACTTGATAGATGGAGACCAGGTTAGCTCCAAGTGAGGCTAAGGCCCCACGTAGCAAGCCACAGCCAAAAAGTGATTCGGAAAAGACCGAGGTAGAAACCCATTGTGTTTTTTTCCGCAGCACTTTTCACTGCGTTTCCGTAGATATAATGGAATTGCTACGATTTACAAAAATGCAACAGATTTTTTTCTGCAATGTGTAGATGGAATTAGAATCCCATCCACTTTGCAGATACTGTAATGCGCGTTTTTTGCCAAAACATTGCGTATTCGAAATGTGGGACCCCAGCCTTATATGGGTTTATATCTTGTAGCAGAATTTCTGAGTAGAAATCCTGACAGGTCTCCTATACGAGAGAGTAAGAGTCTTGCTTAACCCACCCACATTCATACAAATATATTCATAATAGATCATGTTGCCTGCAGATCAGCCTGAAGATAGTTTAGTATTATTTTTAGTTCTTCTATACTGCAAATAAACCCAAGTAAATAACATGTGGTGCTACTTTTTGGAAAATAAAAGCAAATATACCTTAAGGTAACTTCACACGGCAGAAACCTTTTCTGCACAGCTAGCTGCAATGGGATGCCGATGCAGTGCATCAAATGAATGGACCTAAGCAGGAGGGTTTCTAGAGCCCCGGAATCCACGTGAAGATAGGGAATGTTGCATATTTTTTCCGCTAGCAGAAAAAAAACTGCAAGTGACTCCCATTGAAATGAATGGGAGGCGTTTTTGCAGGCGGAAAAATCCGCCTGCAAAAACTAAGTGTGAACATACCCTTAGTGCACTTATAAAGAGTTTTCTTTTTAGGCTGTATTCACACAGAGTAACGCCAGGCGTTTTTTGTGTGTTTTTTGCACATAGCGCCGCGTTAACGCCGCGCTATTTTGCAGTGGCGTTGAACGGCGTTAACGCGGTGCTACGTGGCGTTAACACGGCGCTATGTGCAAAAAACACACAAAAAACGCCTGCCGTTACTCTGTGTGAATACAGCCTAAGGGTGCATTCACACTGAGTAAACGCTAGCTTATTTTGTAGAGTAAAATTACACTTGTAAATTTTGCTATCCCATTGACTTCAATGATATTTTTTTACAAGTGTAAAAATACGCCTGTAAAAAATACGCCTGTAAAAATACGCCTGTAAAAATACGCCTGTAAAATGTCATTGAAGTCAATGGGATAGCAAAATTTACAAGTGTAATTTTACTTTACAAAATAAGCTAGCGTTTACTCAGTGTGAATGCACCCTTAGACTAGTTTATGAGGTGTGTTATAGTGAAAAATAGTGCATGGTCAAACATGAATTTGGTGAAGTTATCTTACAATGATGACCACCCGCCACAAATCATTCATTTATCAAAGATAGTATTGAATTTTAATACAATGTTCTAAGAATAGAAAGGTCTAAGATGGGAGTACCACATCTCAAAAACCTTCCCAAAATAGAACTTTTTAAAATTATTAGTACAAGATTTTGAACTTTTGCTATGAGTAAATATTGCAGGTACATAACTCATTTTAGCCTTAAATGGGTTATCCAGGAAAAAACAAAGCTTACTAATGCATGACCTCCACTGAACAAGCTTTATATCTAATATATAACCAGCTCTCACACAGCCCCGTTTATTACCTTTGCAAAGCTCAGCTGGAGAGACCAGAAGTCTTGTTCCTCGGCCTCCCCTGCTGCCACTCCAACTCTGTCACATGACTAACTCTGGCTTCCATTAACCGGCTACGCTCTGCAAAGGCAGTGACTGGGACTCCAGAAAGCAGGGAATGCACTACTAAGCTTTACTTCTACCTGCAGAGCCTCTTTAAACCAGTATGATTTTATCCCTTTACAGGGACACTTCAGTGAGAATTACACCAAAGAATAATGAATAATGGTCCCAATGATAAACTATGACCAGCTGCTGCAAGACAACTCATAGAGGTTATATGGATTATATGCTATATGACAAAACTCTGCTATACCTGTTGGGGGGGATATGCAATTCTTTTTGCAGAATGTCACTCAGTAAATTAGTGTAAGTTCTATTCTGTGGACCTCCAATCTTGCCAATGCTCTTCAGGTTGCAGAGGGCACAGGGTTCTGTTGTTCCTCCAAAGCTCATCATTTGATCAGGCATGATGTGCACAGCGATGTACTGTTGAGATAAAATGAACGGAGATCCAATTTATTTATAATGGATTTTGGGAAGAAAAGGTGATTATGCAGCTTTTACAAAGATGTATTACTTTCGGTTCCATTTTCTTTACTGTACTGCTAAATAGAAAAAAATCCAGTGGTCATGTATACTGTATATGCTTATTGGAAAGGGAAAAGCTATGCCTGGCACTACTTTTTTACTAACTGAAAAATGCATGACGCATGTTCAAATCCAACATGCCTAATTCTGTTAATCCAGATACTGAGGGATAGTGGCCAATGCTGCTTTACCCACAGTGCAAACTGTGCACCTGCCCTGGAGCTTATGGTAGTGGAGCCACCCAGCTGAGCGGAACAGTCCAACAGTCTGGGTGCTGTCCCAAGCGTCAGGCCCAAATTTCAATTCTATGTGAATCTTAAAGTTGACTACTACTGTATTCAGGCTTTGGCTGATAGGTCAGGGACAGAACTGTGGGGGCACTATGTGAGTGTCACTTGAGGAAACACTGTATAATGTAGGGGCCACTAAGTTACAGGAGAGAGGCCCATTGATGACATTTTTGCACCACCAATATGTTAAGCTGCCCTTATAGTGACAGACCCATTAGATTATTCCCAGATCCCATTTGACACCAACACGATCTGCTGACAATTACATTGGTCCCTCTAGTCACAATGGCCTCAGGATACAATATTTTCAACATACAATTCTCTTTTCTGGACCAATGTAACTTGAAATCAGACTCCACATACAATTCTTGGTTGGAGGTTACAACAAATCAGCTCAGTTATAGCACTGGTATAACCCCTGTATTAGTGAAATGTATGCACTGACTGGCTGACTAGTAGCGCCTCCCTACAGTATGCTCCGTACTTCTCTTTATTTGTGCCAGGATGCTCCTTTGCTCACCAGATGAGAGTGTAAAACCGGACACAAAGTCCTGCATGTTGTGTCCGGTTAAAAAAAACAAAAAACAGTTTTGCCACGGAGAGCATAAAAAGCTCACCGGATCTCAAGGCTGGACACTTTTCAGACCCATTCAAATGAACGGGTTTGAAAAATGCCTGCAGGTTTCCGTTTCCTGCCCAGTTTCGGGCAGGAAACGGAATCCTGTATAAATGGAGACCGGACGCAGATGTGAACAAGCCCTGAGGCAATCTACATACCAAAGGTAGGTGTGGAATAGCCTTTCTAAAGGCTATGCAATGATGTGATTAGTTAAAAATGACTTTTCCCAATGATAGAGCCCCTTTAATGAAAAGAGCCGCAGAAGCACGGCCTGAGCACGGGCGGCCCATGGGAACATCCCCTTGTCCCCCTCATTCTTTTAAATCACAGCAGGCCAGTTGCAGCACAGTCGTCTGCAACTGATCTTAGTGGTATTTATTGGATGTAAAACATTTCATCCATGCTCAGGAGCCTTTCTCAAGCAAAGCCAAGTGCATTCCTGCAATTTTTTGGAGTGCTGCCTTTTTCTTGTATTATGTTCAGTATAAGGCTGGTCTTACATGACCGTAATGCATTTGCGGTCCGCAACTTGCTGATCAGCAACACTAGTTGCTGATCATCAACTTACACTCCGCAGATGTCCGTGAGCTGCCACACTCACCCATAGAGTCGGCCATTGTGGATATGTTCCAAAAAGTGCGGACCTCGGTTGCGGCCCGGCACACCACGGATAAAATATCCGGTGGTGTACGAGGCCGCATTGACTATAATGTGACCGCAAATGGTCCGCAATTGAAAACCCTCAATTGTGGACCATTTGCGGACTTAAACTACAGTCGTGTAAGACCAGCCTAAGTTATTCATGCATTACATGATACTGCCACTGGGAAAGGGGCACAATGAATACATCAACAACAATAGTTCTGGCTCCACTGACACAAATCGCACTGTATTTATGCTGCCATTGGCACATTTTCCTAATTCCACTATAACACCCAACTCCCCCTTCCCAGTCCAGCAATCTGTCTAGTCCCCTCTGTCTACAAGCCTCAGGCTACACAATCTGGTCAGCAACCAAAATTTATACTCTAGCCTGAAAAGCAAAAGATACTAGAGGCCTAATATTTCTAAGCACTGGAGCATCTTCTACCAGATCATTAGTAGTGGTCCTGAGTGTTGGACCCCCTGTCTCCAGATCGCATACTGATGATGGATCATCTATATATTGAGAATATATTTTGAAAACCCCTTTAAATGTGGCCATACATATTACGTGGCTGGTGAGCGAATGCTCTCTGTCACCCAACTCCACCATACACAAGAAAGCCGCTGACAGAAGTCACCCAGAGACCCAAAGGATCAGGCAGGTAAATCACAGCTTTTCTAACATTTGTTGTTGGGGCAGAGTTTGGAGGACCCCACAAACATTAGATAGTCAGATGTTCCTATTAAAGGTGTCAGGTTGTAGGGCTACTCGTGTCATTGTATGGCTATACAGTGCGGTCCAGCCATACCTGTGAAGAATAATGCACCACACAGTATGGAGGCATCCTGAGCTCAGAGGACACAGGCGGCTTGGCAGGGGTGCAGGGTGTTTAGATGAGGGAGGGGGTGATGTGATACAAATGTATCCACGCCTGACAAAATGTGGCTATTGTATTAGTCTATGGAAGTTAACTACTTACATGCCAGAAACAAGTCAGAAATCACAGTAAATGCAATAAAATCAGTGCGGATTCCTGCAGCGTTATACCTGGCAGCCATGCCTGGCACTGTGTGCTATTACGTCTGGCACTGTGTGCTATCATGTCTGGCACTGCCCTCCCTCTGGGTGCAGGAGCGGCCTGCTACTTCTCGCCTCTAGCAGGGTACCACCACCTCATCCCCTCCCGCCATCTGCCGCTCACCTCCGCTGGCTTGCCAGTCGCCTTAGCGAGTTTCTCAGTCAGACAGGAGAGCAGATTCTCTGGAATGACGCCCTGGGGCACATTGGTGAAGAGTTCGAAGGTGGGCATGATGTCTGGTTGTAGACGGCAGGCTATGGCAGACAGACAGACACTGACTGAACACGTGTGCCAGCAGAAACGGCCCACCAAAGGGGTCAGCCAATCTGTAACCGCTCCTCCCCCTGCCGGCCGAAGCGAGATTGGCGGCTGCAGCGCTTCTGTGTAAGTGGACGAAGGCCCGAGCTCGCTGAGTGTTCCGGGATGTGTATGGTGTGTGCCCACATGTATGGTGCTCCTGGCACAGACACCACAGTAAGAGGGTACTTAGGCTTTATTCTCAATTCCTACCATATCAGACCCTACATGACAGGCAGAAGAGGGAGAATTGCATCATTTGGTTATTAGCTTTATTTCAGGGGAGTCTGTCCCCGTATGGGAGTAGAACCTGCAATCTTTGCTTGTTATCCCATAGTACTGTATTGTAGTGTATGAGGAAAGCGCTATATACGTATTGAGGCCTGCCACTGACAAGCCTCAATAGACATAGTTATGTCAGGTCTGGGACACCTCATGGCTTCAGGCTGTTATGAGCAGGCCAGTATCAAAGGAACCAGGAATAAGAGAAACTCTGTTAGGGGGCGTTCACACTACCGCCGCTGTCCGCCCCAGGGTTTCTGTCCTAAACACCGGGGAACCTGGACAGGGGACGGCTTGCCGGCGGTCAGCTTTAAAATTCATTCATTTGAATGGGTTTTTAAAGGTAACCACTGGTGTCCATATGAAGCCTCTACGCCTGGAAATCGGTTCATTTTTGTACGGGCACAAAGTCCTGCAAGTACGACTTTGTATCCATGCAAAAAAAACCAAAACTGTTTCCAGGCAGAGAGGCCGCATACGGATCCTGGAGATTACCTCTAAAAACCCATTCAAATGGATGGCTTTTACAGCTGACTGCCGGCAAGCCGTCCCCTGTCCAGTTTCCACAGGGTTTAGGATGTAATCTACAGGGCGGACAGCGGCAGTGTGAATCCCCCTTTAAAGAGGACTTTTCACCACCTCCATCAAGTCCAGATCTTTATATTCTTTAATAGGCTCCGCTACACTGATACTTGCACATTTGGAATTATTTCTCCTGCCCCCCCTGTTCCTGAGAAATCAGTGCTGTTAGTTCTGGTGCCTAATATGCTAATTAGGCTTTTTACTGTCAAGTGGGCGCTCTCAGGCAGGTTCAGGCAATTATGTGTTATTCAGAGCTCTCTAACACTATCCAATCAGAAGTACAGGGTGCCAGAGCACTGGGTCACGCCCACTTGCTTGCTCCTGCCTGAGACCACCCACTTAACAGTAGAAGCCTAATTAGCATATCAGTCCTGAAAATTGACTCCACAGAAGAAACACCTATTTTAGCAGTGGTTCTCAACCTGTGATACGTGTACCCAGGAATACACGATCTAGTCTCAGGGGGTATGTACCATGCCTGGGAACCACTATCCTTGAAGTGTCAGATATGGTGAGTGGTCAGGTTCTGTGGCTTCTGGAGGGCTAGAGCCAGCCATACATATTCAAATATTGAGGCAGAGTCAGGCATCAGAAGACGTCAGGTCAGGGTTAAGGGAGCAGGTCTTCAGCAAAGTGTAGTCTGTGCTGAATAGACAAATTAAAAAAAAAACCTCTGAATTCTCGACCCGCTTTTCCAGGCTAATTTATATGTTGGGAAATAAATCTCAGTCTGAACACTCTTTGCTTTATTTCCTTCTGATCACATGAAGGATGTTCTCTGAGCATTGGAAACTGATCTTCCAACTGCTCTGACGTCACTGAAGCTGCTGCAAAATCCTGGGTATGTACAGCACACTCCAGTCCGTCTGAGTATACTGCACATTCCCCACCTGGAAGTCCCACGCTACACTGGCACTGGTGTAGATTTGTGACATAACTCACAGCAGTAAATGTAGGCCACATGTGATAAATGTCTGTCAGAGAGGATTTTGGAGCCACAGACAACATTTTCAGCATCAGCAGCTAATTGTAGTATATCAGAAAGTTTTGGTGCTGCTGCCGTGGTTTCTGCCTCTAGATTTCTGTCAGGAATGATGTGCCGTACTATACCACCTCTACCAGTTTAAGTTCAGCAACTGCTTTCAGCGCAGTTGAAATTCTCTCTCTATCCCCCACCATTCCTGAGCAATAAGTGCAGCTAGTTTCTGAGTCTGGTGACCTATTTCACCTTTGTAATGTCAGAAGGGCAGCGTCAGGCAGGGGGTGTGATTCAGAGGCAGCCAGTGTCAGAGGTCAGAATCACACCTCTTGTCTGCTCTTGCCTGACACCGCCCACCTGACAGTACACGACTAATTAGCATATGAAACACTAAAACTAACTATATTTGCTAAGGAATGGTGGGGGCTAGAGAAAAAAATTCACACAACAGTACCATTTTGTCATGGCTCTAATGTCTGTGAAAAATGGCCAGTCAGCCTGTTCAAATCCACTGAAGAGACTTCACATGGCAGTAAATAACATCCATCACACTGCCATTATAGAACCCATGTATATCAAAGAGTCTATTCATGCAGTTCCTTCTATGTCTTTTCATGGTCATTCAGAGCATGTCAGTCGTTTTAACAGCTGTTAAAAGTGTGCAGTCCAAAAATTTGGCCCAGATTTATTATACTTTGTATGACAGTTTTCTGGTGTACAAGGCTAGAATGATGTAAAAATGGCTTTGTGCAAAGAATACAACTTTTAAGAATCTGTGCCGCAATGGCCCTGCCAAATTTACCATTGTTTATACCAGATATCTGGCATCTGTAAAATAAATACCAACTACAAGCTGATATACATTTTTCCCTAATGCCCGGTTCACTCAGAGTTTTTTGGCCCAGATTTTGACATGGAATCCACACCAAAATCCGGGTCAAAAAAACACCTCCCATTGAATTCAATGGGAGCCAGCCATTTCCTTTTTCTGCAAACGGTTTTTTATCACTTGCGGAAAAAAGAAGCGACCTGCCCTATCTTGACTCGGATTCCACGGCGGAAATCGCTGCAGCATCCGTATCAAGACAATCCTTCTGGACTAGGCCCATTCATTTGGACCTAATCCAGAGCGGAAAGCTGCAACTGTCGGAAGCCACGACAGTTATGGCTAGCCACGGCAGGCGAATTTGGTGCTGCCCGCTTCAAAATCTGGACCAAAAAACTCTGTATGAACCCGGCATAAGAGAACATTGGTAAGGGGGTCCACCTTATTTATGAGGAGTTGTGTGCCTTCTCATATGTGAGGCACACCCTCCATCATCTCAAGGGCTATGAAGACTGTATCATGTGAATAAGCCCTTTAAGGGCACAGACATTTTTCACAGAAATCGATCTGCAGAAAAAATACAAAGCCCTAAGTCCCCGTTCCCATGGAGTAACGCGGCACTCATTCTGCCATGTAAACACATGTCAGAGTGAGCACTTCAAAACAGAATCCCAATGGGTTCCGTCTTACGTGCGCTACACATTGAAATCAATGGGTTAAAAAGCCTCCCATTGATTTCAATGTGTAGCGCATGTGAGACGGAACCCATTGAAGTCAATGGGATTCTGTTTTGAAGCGCTCACTCTGACACGTGTTTACATGTCAGAATGAGCGCCGCGTTACTCCGTGGGAACGGGGGCTAAGACTGATCAAGAAATGAAAAACATGTTATTTCAGAAAACACACACGCAATGCAATAAACCTGCAAATGTGTAACATCACCATGTGGTAAAGGACAAGCTCAGAACACAAATGTATATTAGTCATCTGCATATACTGTACTATTAGTTATTAGCACATAATACATCATGCACACTGAAATATTATTATAAATATAACACAACTGATCACTATATAGTAACTAAGCATTTATGAAGTCATTCAGTCTGGATACACACTCATTGTCAGATGTGTCCGTAAAAAATAGATTATTTAGCACAATGGAGCATGCTTCCTGGAACAGATTAATTGGTAGCTCGACAAAACGTTCTTGTGATGAGCGTCTCTGGGGTCAGAATCTGGTTGATATAACATAGACACTTGGCTGGTCTCCTGTACTGTGCTGGTTTGTGAAATTGTACTTATTAAAATCCTCTTTTATCTGTAACCAAGATTTCCCTTTAGTTTCAGGTAGGTAAAAGTAGAGAAATGCCCCACAGATCGCAGTGATGAAGAGGAAGATGAGGAAACAAAACTGCTCCATAGTGGCCTGGGAAGGAAAACAAGAATATTTAATTTCTGAGGAAATAAACAGGTTTACTTTTCACACAGAGGAGAAAATGTATTCATTGCTTTGCCATTAAAAGTCACACATTTTGGTGAAAGTCATTTGTCAGAATTTTGTGACTTTCCCTTTTTACTCCACTCATGCCACTTTATAGTATTGTAAAACGTGGAGAGGTGTTATGGCCACTGTGGCTGTACAACTTATATGATAGAAAATAGCGAGCATAACTTTCACATCTGGCACACAGATGGCCTGACATGTGACATTGGCTGTTCATTCACTATGGCTGGCTAGATATCAAGTGTCTGAGTGACAGACTCTTTTTAAAGGGATTCTGTTGAGTTCAAAATTCCTCCCAATCTAATAATAGTGCTGGGTAGGAGACTTCGATAGCAGCAGATATATACCTATGTGGCCATAAACTGGTGAAGCAATGCAGAGATATTCATCTTTATATGGATTTGCAAATCTGTTTGCAAGTGCATTGGTGCCATATATTCCTATAGACAGCTATGATGCAAGTAGAGAGTGAAAATGTATATTATGACTAAAGGAGAGGCATTAAGGTAGCCATCTTCTTCAGACTCCATTTAGAGATGGCTTGCAGCTTTCTAAGAAACAAGCTTTCTCTTTTCTGCTATTCTAGCAGACACTTTCTGGAAGAGATATGGAAGTGTTCTCACACAGCCCTCAAGGCCAGTGAATGTTCCACCAGACTATTAAACAGGAACACCATTTTTTTTGTAAACTGGGAATGGGGTCTATTTCATGTTTCACCTAAACAACTGAGCTATGAAAGGTATATTAAAGGGGGTATCCCAGACATAAGCAATTATCACCTCTTCACTAAGACCCACATCTATGATCAGAATAGTATTCCGCAATCCATTCAGTTACAGCACTAAAGTATGGTGGAGTGTGAATGTGGGAGTGGTTCAGCAGGCCCCCTCACATTTGACATCCATGGCCATACTGCCAATGGTGTTGAATAGAGTGGCAGGGAGCATGCTCGACCAGCACTCTATTCAAACTCCTCCTAGCAGTGATCTTACAGCTTAGGAGGCATGGGGACTGGGGTGATCTATTCTGCGAAACAGTGGGAATCCCTGTGGTCAGTCTCCCACAATGAAGCAGTTATCACCAATGTAGTGGATAGGTGAGAATTGCTTGAATACCCCAGTAATGACCACTTGACACCTGAAAAAGGCAACATTGGTTCATATTTAGTGAGTATGTGTTAATGGTTTCAAAGTATTCTAAATAATGACATCTTATTTGGCCATGTGTCCAAAAAAACATTTCTAAGGCCTCATGCAAATGACTGAGTGTACAATTTTTTAGCAGACTGCACTCGGGAGACACTCAGATGACATCCAGGTGTCATCCGAGTGGCTTGATACCCCAAATCAGAGCCCCCCTTGGAAGAGCCTCGGGCTGCACAAATCCCTGAGGCCTCATCCGCAAATCATATTGCAGGTCCTATACCTGGAGGCTCTGTCAATTCATTTGATTGTATAGGTCAGTGAAAGGCAGGGATAACACATGGATACCAATTTGTGTGTCATGTGTGCCGTTTTCACTGACCTGGAGACTGCACACTGTTATGTACAGTAAGCCTTAAAAGAAACTGACGTGTACACAAGCCGATAGGAAAGCATTTATCCTAATGCTATCAGATCGCCATCCATTAAAACAACTGAAGGGATTTGGATGACAAAAATGGCCTTGTGTATGGACCTAATCAATGCTTGAAAAAGATGCTTTAATCCGTTTTAAAGCCACTGCAAAGTGGGTGGGATTCATTGCAGAAAAATACATACAGTGGAAACGCTGTAATTTCCGAAACATTCTCTGTTTTGGAAATCGCAGCATGTCAATTATAGCAATGGAATTGCCGGTGGTTTCCCTATAGTTATAATTGAAGAAGAAAGTCCGCTAAGGAAACCTACGTGGACTGTATGTAAAAAAAAAGCTGCAGGAAAAACCGCCATGTGTTTCCACTGGGGTTTTTCCTGCAGTGCTTTTTCACTGTAGGCCACTACTTGGAGGTCTTAGCCTTATACTTTTTTTTCTTACCACTACAAAGGGGAAGACAAAACCAATGATAGTCAGGCCCATCCAGTTTATTACTCCTGCAATCACCATTGCAGCAGCCCGAGCCTCCTGTGAAAATATTTCTAGATTGATAGTCATGGTGGTCCCACCTGAGGGGAAAAAAACCCGTAGTGAGTGCAAGATAACATACATGTTAAGAATACAACTATATAAGGGGCCACGCGGTGGCTCAGTGGTTAGCACTTCAGCCCTGCAGCGCTGGAGTCCTGGTGCTCAAATCCCACCAAGGGCATAAAACCATCTGCAAGGAGCTTGTATGTTCTCCCCGTGTTTGCATGGATTTCCATCCCATATTCCAAAAAAAAGACATACTGATAGGGAAAAATGTACATTGTGAGCTCTATGTGGGGCTCACAATCTACATTTACAAGAAAAAAAAAAGAATACAACTATATGGTAACTAAAGAGCATATTGAGACAAAAATGAGAGGGGCTGTTCAAATTCAGTATAGCATAGTAGCTGTCCAGATGTAGACCCATCAAATGTACCAAAATAAGAAAAATTTACAAAAATAATAGTTTATTAATTCATCAATATATAATATCCCAACAGATCCAATTAAAATCAATAAAATGAATGTCTATGGCTCTATTGAAATGCCAGTTTTTATTGACAAACTGTTTTTCCACAGCCTGTAAAAAAACTGACATGCACTCTTTGTTTTTTTTTACGGTGGACATTGATAGGTTTTAGGCTAAGGCCCCACGTAATGGGCCACAGCGAAAAAAGCGATGTGGGAAAAAACACAGAAGCAACGATCTGACCCACGGCACTTTTCCATTATACTTACAGGAAAACTGCCAGCATTTCTGTAGGTAACATTGACATGCTCTTATTTCCAAAAACCTCACAGTTCTGGAAATCTTAGTTTTCCTCTGTGGACTTTCTGCCCCTAAGATACCTATATGCAGTTGTGTAACTAGGAATGGCGGGGCCCCGTGGCGAACTTTTGACATGCCCCCCCCCCCAAGAGGGGTACATTGGCGTGCAGGCTGTATGTGAACAAGAGGGTGACGTGGGGTGCAAGGTGTGTATAAGCAAGAGGGGAAAATGGGGGTGCAAGCTCTGTGCGAGCAAGAGGGTAATGTGGAGGAGACCCCCCATTCCACCACACTCTTGGTCACCCACAGCCTGCACCCCGATTTCCCCTTCTCTCTCACAAAATCTGCCCCCCACGTCACCTCTTTGCTCACACACAGCCTGCACGCCCATGTACCCCTCTTCCTCACAGATAGCCTACAACCCATTCCTCTTCATTGTACACTGACCTGTACAATCCAGATAGCTCCGCCCACAAAATACACTGATTCTGTCTTAGTAGGTTAAAGGACCTTTGATGATGTCATGTCACAGGTCCTGTAACCTACTAGTATAGATGCTGGCACAGTGCTTGGAACAGTAGGCAGTAGGAAGTTTCTCCTGCCCGCTGTCACCATGCAAGTGCCGGGAGGCAGGGGCCAGACAGCAGGCGGCCCCTGCTTGAGTACAGTAGTGAAGCCAGCAATTGCTGGCTTCACTACTGTTAAAAGATGGACTGTGGAGGAGGCAGCTCCTCTCCTCTCCACATTCATCTTCAGGCAGCACCCGATGCTGCAGTAAATAGCGCCCGTTACCTGCTGGAGTTACTCCAGGTACTATCAAACACTTGTTTTCAGAACTTGGAGCTTCAGTCTAAACCAGGAATTATTAAAGTCAGTTATGCTGGAGTCTACATTGGCATAATCTGTCTCAAGTGTTTAATGAATTAGATGTATCTATAAGTCTCACACGTCATTCCTGAATTGTTACTCCACTTTTTACACCACCCACTGAGTGAGTTTGAGACAATTTTTGCAACTTTGTAAAAAGTCACAATTGATAAATCTGCAGTGCAGACAGCTAGAATATTCTAACTAGAAATTAGACTCAACATGTTCAAGGCTTGGCTGGGGGTTCCAACTGGTAAAACCCATGTATTAGTGAAGTGCTTTCAGTGATTGGCAGACTAGTAGTGCCACTTTGTGGTATTGTACAGTACTACATGTTCTGTATTTCCCTTTACCTCTGCCATGATGAGCTGGTAAGAACGGTTGCTCAGTTATTCGTATAGTGAAACCTCCAGTGTCTCCATAGTTATAATTGACATGCTGCAATGTCCAAAAACGCAACAACTTTGGAATTTGAAGAATTTCTTCTGTGCGTATTTTTCTACAATGTGTGGTTGAGATTCGTTAGAATCCCAACCACTTTGCAGGGACTGTAAAACGCGGCGGTTTTTGCCACAGCATTTATGCCACGTGAGGCCCCAGTCTAAAACTACTGCTTAATAGTGTGTCATTTGTTGGGATAGTATGCAAAGTAACATACTTTTTCTTTGTTTTATTCTGCATTATCATTGCAAATCAACTAAGATTCATTTCCAGTAAAGCTATTGTAGCCATTGATTCACCAACAGTCTATGGGGCTGATTGACACCACAGTTGTGATACACTATCACAGCATTTATTAACCCCTCATACCACTTTTTCTGTCAGAAATAAATATGTTGGAAAAAATGTGCAGGACCTTAGAGTCACGTAGATTGTGTCTCATTTACTACAGATTTCCAGCAGTGTGTTTTCTCTGTTTATGTCCCACTCCATGTCCAGGTTATTAAATACTGCGATAACAACCCAAATATTGCCCAGGGAAAGTACATTTAAATTGTCAGGAACTAGTACAGGAGATTATAAGAACATTTAATATAGTTTATCAGAATAAATGCATCCACTAGAATCCTATTCACTTTGCAGTTACTGTAAAATGCTGCGTTTTTGCAAAGTGGGGCTTCTGCCTAAATCTATCTGGAACATGTTTGTGTTTCCGCATCTAAAAATAACATGTTGCACTGTTCAAAAAGTTGTTTTTCTGCACCTGTATTTTTCTGCAATGTGTAGACGGGATTAGCCAGAATTGCATTCACTATGCTGGTACTGTAAAATACAGCGTTTTTTTCCCTCTATGTTTCCACAGCAGCCAAAAATCACCGCATTTTCACAATGTGGGGCCTTAGCCTAATGGGGTTGTTTTAGTAGGAAACAAATATGGTTCTGTATGCCTCATTTTGATAGATGAGACAGTAGCAGAAATTTACACAACATCCCACCTTATGTGAATATGCCCTTTCAAGGATTATCAGAATTATCACTCACCTGCTCCTGTACTGAATGATAGTGTATATATGAAAAGAAGGATTACACTGCAGTACGGCATCCAGGAGAAAGTGCCCTAAGTATTAATGAAAAATACTGTATTTACATGTGAAAATTATTTTAATAAATAGTACAGATTTAATAAAAAAATCTAAAATGAATCTAAATCTAAAATGAACAGTTATACATTTATTAGAGTATTTCTTCACAATTTTCTAGATCTCTGCTTGCTGTTAATCATACTGCTTACTTCTAGTGGATGAAATTCTGTCCATGGTCATGTGATGTACGATCCATGGTCATGTGGTATACAGTCCATGGTCATGTGATGTACACACAGGTGCCCAGCTCGTTATAGTCACAGCACAGTAATTAGACATCTGCCTGATAACGAGCAGTGCACCTGTGTGTCCATCACATGACCATGAACTGTATACCACATGACCATGGACAGAATTTCATCCACTAGAGGTAATCAGAATGAATGACAGCAAGCAGAGATCTAGAAATTGATACAGAAATTATACTGGAAAATTATCTAACTTTTTATTATACAAACAATAACATTTGTCTGTCAATATTGGTCTGAAAGTGGACAACTCTTATAAGCTCAGTATGTTAAACCAAAAGTGATTTGGATGATTTCAGTGATTTTATGGGAGTAGTATATCAGTATAGTAATATGACAGTTACCTGCAGTGAAATTGTCAGTGTCAGAAGTCCCAGTGATAGAATCATGAATGTATACCCGACCAGTAAAATAAGTCTTCTGCCGAAATGGTCGATTACTAGACTCTGAAAAAAAAAAGTTTGCAAAAAAAGGCCCTTTACACTACTTAGAAATAAAAACAGTGTTTTATATACATGGATAGATATGTGGGTTCCTGTGGAAATGGATTTCCCAAATTATGGTTTAGATCCACAGATCGCAGACCGACAATTATTTGGTGGCTGTTTCTAACCATATAATTTCATTAATGCGCATACATTATAAGTAGTGTAACAACTAGGTTGGGTGGGGGTTGTTGTAGCACCCCATAGCCAAAGAGGGCCCAAAAACCCATTGCAAAACCAAGCAGACACAACGTAGGTAATAGAGGAAAGCAATTTAATACCCTGTGCCGGGTTCTGTTCTAAGACACTGTATGACCCAATTTTTTTGCCCCCCCCAAAATATATGACAGATTTTTTTATGGTCCACACACAATATATGACCCCTTTTACGGCTACCACGCACTATATGACCCTCTTTTTTACCTCCCCACACAACATATGACCCTCCTATGTGAAATGTAGAAAACAGGGCACTCACCCGCCACGGGATACATAAAACATTCGTTTTTATTTCATCCTCTTTAAAAAAAAGGTCAAACCTTGACCATCGGGGTACAGAAGACGGAATGATGCAAAGAAACAAACAGCGACGATCGTTTCGTGCTTAGTGCACTTCGTCAGGCTTCCTTCAACTGCTAGCAACATCATTGATTTATCCAGATGGAACGGGTCAACACGCCTACTTTTGACCTTACTACACCCAAGTTCAGATAATTACATTCATCAGTTAAAAACAAGTTAAAACACAATCGATGTAATGTTGATAACATGTAATACATCATACATTATTAGCCTCAATTTGTGACATTCTTCTCTATAGAGCGTAATTCTTTTATTAAATGTGCACCAATTAGCGCTACCCCTAATTCACCTTCCGCCACCAGCACATCTATACAACAGATCTATAAAAGGGAACTACATTGCTATGCCTATACTGAAACTGTAACATTTGTCGTGATCCCTGATTATCAATCTATTAGAGACAAACCCAAACAGGAACTATATACATAAACTACCTTTATCCTCGTTCCTGTGCTATGGGGCAGGGAAAAGTAACCTAGCCTACTCCAAACTCCTCCCCTTCATTCTTTTAAATAATATAGGACTAAACAACGTTATTCCGTTTAGGTCTATAGCAGTCTCTTGTTGTCTACACCTAATTCCCTATACCACAGGATTATAAACGCCTATCGAAAAAAGAAGCTGAGTAAATTTGTCTAGCTACGTATATCAATCTATAGAAAACTATAACGGATCGTACCAGATATCGCTAGATGTAAACCGCGATTTATCTTGCACTCCTTACTAGCGGAAGTAGCTGAAGTAAGGACTTTTTTCCTATATTGCACATTATAAGACGTGTCAAAGCTCTTCTAGGGGATAACATAAGAAAAACAAACAGGACGAAGCCGACACATACTGTTCATGCGAAGATTACAAAAAAACGCTCATATCAACCCTCTCATTGAGACCAAGTGGTCCCATTGCTCCCGTACGCAGAATGATCTTAGCCTCTTCCTGTAATAACTTTCTACCTCTATCGCCTCCTCTGGGCAGGGGTTCTATATGACGTAACCCACAGAAAGACAGACAATCGGCTCTCCCTCCGTGGGCCTCCCTAACATGTTCTATCAGTCATGGTGATCCTTTGCCACTGCTGATAGACCGAACGTGTTCCCTGAACCTATGATGCATCGGTCTAATAGTTTTGCCCACATAGAACTTCCTACATGGGCATGTGATCACATAGACCACAAAGGACGTTTTACACGTAATGAACTGTCTAATATTAAATTCAATGCCTCCTATATTCATAAATTTCGCCTGACTGTTAAACTGACAGTAGGAACAGTTTTTGCAACGGAAGTTGCCTTGCGGTTTTAACCCGGTTAACCACATATTTTTTTGTGATGTAAAGTTGCTAGATACAACACTATCTCGAATTGTTCGACATTTTTTAAAAGTTATTAATGGTCGATTAATTGCTGTCTTCGCCAATATAGGGTCATTTTCTAACAAGTGCCAGTTTCTATGAATCGCGCTTTTAATTTGGTTGGCCAGTGGGCTAAACTTAAAGGAAAATACAAACCTGTTTGGTGCGCTTTTCTTTTTCACATGAAACAGTTTTTCTCGATCAATATTGCTGGCTCTATGATAGGCTTTATCGATTATTCTTTTAGGGTATCCTCTTTCTCTTAGTCTTTTCTTTAAATCTTGTGCTTGTAATTCAAACTGTTGGAACTGACTATTAACCCTTCTTAGCCTAATAAACTGGCCGTATGGTACTTATCTGACCGTATCTGAACTTGGGTGTAGTAAGGTCAAAAGTAGGCGTGTTGACCTGTTCCATCTGGATAAATCAATGATGTTGCTAGCAGTTGAAGGAAGCCTGACGAAGTGCACTAAGCACAAAACGATTGTCGCTGTTTGTTTCTTTGCATCATTCCGTCTTCTGTACCCCGATGGTCAAGGTTTGACCTTTTTTTAAAGAGGATGAAATAAAAACAAATGTTTTATGTATCCCGTGGCGGGTGAGTGCCCTGTTTTCTACATTTCACATATGTCACTGCCTGTCTAGGTTTTTTCACAGTGAGCACCACCCTGGGATTTAATTTATTCCATGGTTTTTTTGGCTGTTATAGCCGGAAGATTTGCCAATACTGACACAAGATTGTGAATACGAGCGCTGTCGCAGTAGTGCCGCTGACTACTTTGTTCTTTGCTATATATGAGCCTCCTATTGTTGGCCCTCACACAGTTTATGACACCTTTTTAAAGCCCACACACAGTATATGAGCCTTTTTTTTTTTTTTTTTTTTTTTTTACATCCCACACATCCAGTTTAGGACCCCCTTTTCCCTCACACAGAGTAGTGGGCGATAATTTTTACTCACCTGTCCATGCTCCTGTCCAGGCCGCCCTCCACTGACGCCTCCAGGGCACGCTGTAGCTGACATGAAGAAAGGCGACAGCGGATGGTGGCCTGGACAGGTGAGTAAAAATTATTTCTTTATTAAAAAATATAGCCCCCCCAGTTTATCCCATGAGGTGCTGCCTGAGGTATGTAAAGTGTATGGAATTCCAAGGAAACAAAATTGCAACTCTATATTTTGTGTGGCCCTCATCACTTTCTTAAAAGGGGAAAGAGGCCGCCATCCGTGCCAGATTTATTATCACTTATGCTAGTTTACTTAATACCTTTACTTGATACCTTACATTTACACCAACTATGAGTTGGCAATGATTTCAGTTCAGGTGTACAGTTTTGCCCAAAAGGTGCCTCATGTATGAGGAGGCATGTACCTCTTTATAAAGTAGGTGCATTGTTAACTGGCACCACAAATATGACCAGCGTTCACTACACCAGTATTTATAAATCACCCCAATAAGTATATTGGAGGGCCTAACCGTCATATACAACTATCACTGACAGAACCTCCTACTGAACCTGGTCTTATAGATGAGCACACATACTTTATTAGGAGTTTTCCAACTTTTCTTTGCAGTTTTCTTTCCCTATAAAATACTTGACTTTCCAGTGCCTTGCTTATGTTACCTACAGCATAATGTGAACTGAGTGCACAGTTCACTGTCATCTTAGGTTTAGCGCTTTATAAGGTTAAGCTTCACTGGACGGAAGCATTTAAAATATAACAGAAAATAAATGAGTAACAAAGTAAAATGTGACAGGTATTGTAGTGGTGATACTGTACGTACAGTGAAATACAATCTACTTCTTTGTTTCCTACTGAAATGCAAGAAGGTTTTGTTGTCACTTACACATAGGATCACTGAGGTGGACTCGCATACTCCAACACCTACTGTTAAGTATGGAATTTGTTTGTCTGGAAACCCAGCAGCTCTAAAAACTTCAGCAGCATAAAAGTAGACCTAAAAAACAAGAGTATTTTACAGATTACCCCGCCATAATGTTGTACTGTTTGAGTATTTTACTAATTTCTATGTAAAGTGAAATCTTTCATTTTATAATAGAAAATCTGAACCAAGCAGGTAAAGTGTATGTGATCTGTTCTTGGCCATTGTGTACCAGCTGTAAGGCCATTTTTTAATCTGTCCAACCACAAGTACGTGGACTATGTATTGCGATTCAGGATTGCAAAATTAGTGCTCTACACAGGAACTATTATCACTTTTATGTGTACATGTATAGCAACGTAACAACCTGTGTATTGTCAATATGTGGAGGCTAGTACTATAATAATAGTAATAATATAATAATTCAATATAGTCGGGGCCTGGTACAGATTTTACACTGGGGCCCTGAGGCTTCCTGTTTAGCCTCTGTAAATATATAGTTATATTTTAAGATTAACATCTGAATTTACTTATGATGGGGAAAAGCTGAGAAAGAGAAGTAGCCATACTGCATTGATTCCACATAGTTGTAGAGCCGTGGTCAAGACAGCCAGTATATAGAGCTGCCAGCGGAGTGACGGTTCTCTCAGCAATTCCAGGACAGTTAGACTCCGAGCACTTCTCCGGGAAGCTTGTTCTTGTAACATTTCATCAATCTCTTTCTGATGGTCTCGATCTCCCCACAGTTGTTTCAGTGCTGGTACGGAGAAGCATAAATAATAGCAAAATAAAGATAATTTGGTGTATTAGCATTAAAAGTGTTACTAGCTACTACACACAGCTTACTACTATAGGATAACGATTATATGCTATTTGTCACTCTCTCTTGTGATATATATATATATATATATATATATATATATATATATATATATATATATAGTACTTCAAACCATAATGTTTGAATCGAATCCACAACAACTGCTGTAGCTCATAGACTAGCAATGAATTTCACATTTGAGAATTTCTAAACTGATGGTTTGGCTGACATATAATCCCAAAAAGTTTTTGACTAAGGGAGCGTTCACACTACCGTCGGTGTCCGACATGTAGTGTCCGCTCAAAATCTGTCACGGACACTAGGAGGGGACACTAGATGTGTCCGTGACACCTGTCATTCACTTGAATGGGCATCGGGTGCGTTCTTTTGCACTCCGTGCCCGTCCTTCTCTGTCCGCAAGAGAAGATGTCCGACTTCTCAAGCGGACAGAGGAACCCTGCATGCAGGATTTTCTGTCCGCTTGAGAAGTCGGACATCTTCTCTTGCGGACAGAGAAGGATGGGCACGGAGTGCAAAAGAACGCACCCGATGCCCATTCAAGTGAATGACAGGTGTCACGGACACATCTAGTGTCCGCTCCTAGTGTCCGTGACAGATTTTGAGTGGACACTAGGAGCGGACACTACATGTCGGACACCGACGGTAGTGTGAACGCCCCCTAACAGGTCCCTCTTATGGTATTTTGGCTGGGTGCTGGAATTCCACGTGTGAACCTTTGTTGTTTGGTCTTGAGTTACCTGGTGGAGACTCATTATTTCTCTTTTGGAAGCTAATCTACACAAAGACTTCTTTATCTTTTAGACCCCCTGCAGTTTGGAGGTATCCCAGCCCTCACTTCATCTTTGAGGTTATTTTTCTATTATTGCTTTCTATGCTTTTGTTATTTTTGTTTGCCTACATGTCACATATGGTGGTTTTTGGGGAATCTTGTCCTTTTCTATTACTGTTTATTTCTCATTTAGCAAAATGACAAAAACATGACTTGGAATGTCCAAGAAAAGTAAAAACATGTCTTATTCCAAAAACAGCACATATAACACCTGTCTAAGAGTTGTGTCCAGCAATGCAGCTAAACTCCACTAAAATAAATGAGATCAAGCTGCAATGTCACACAAAGCATGTGAAATAAGCTTACTATGTACCTTGTATGCAGCCATCTTTATCCTTTTTTTCCATCAGGAGGTATGGTGGGGACTCCGGAAAGAATGGCAAAGTGACCATCTGAGCAAGTGCCCAGAACCCACTAAATGCTAAGAGAAGAGGCCACATAGATTCAATCCCTAGAACTTCTCTAGGGTAAGGACAAAATGTTAACATGTTAGAATGTCTTTTAGGTATGTTATAACAAAGAATGCAAGGAAGGTGTTAAAGAAAGTCTATCAGCAGTAAATTTGTTATAAACCTAACCCCAGTACCTTGTAAAGGTGATTATACAGTTTCCAAGTATCTCTCTGTTATTCAATTTTGGAGTCTTAATTTCATGTAAATCGACATTTTAGTCATATGCAAACAAGAGGAAAAGAGCTTTACCTGGGAATCTAGAGCTGAGACTAAAGCCCAAGCAGGCTAAAGCACTGCCCCAAAGCACTTTTCCCCTTATTTGCATATAAATAAACATACATTTACATGAAGTTATATTTTCATATAAAGTGTGAGAATGTGACAGGCAGAGTACTGGAATCTCGCTATATCTCCCTCAGGTTTTTAACTTATGTGTGCTCCAGTGCGGGTCTTTAGTGTTAGTCCTTGGCTCATTACTGGGCCAGAAAAACGCTGTAGATTCCGCACTCCAATACAGATCCATGGAGTGAAAGGAGATGGCCTGGTCTGTCCTGTAACCCTGAGTTCACTGAGACAAATTTGTGTTTGTTTTGTTCGCGTGGCTGGTAGTAACCCACACGTATAGTTAGGTTAACATTACTGTTTAGTTAGTCGCTCAGACGAGCAGGATTTTATTTAGTTTTTGTCCTGTATTTTGTTTTGCTCATTTTGTGTCTGAAGTCAAGGTTTATTTATTTTCCTGTTTTTTTCCAAATAAACCAGTTTGCTGAATATTTTGTGTCCCTGTCTTTGACTGTTTGAGTTCAGATCACTGCTTCTACCGAGCTACCTCCCCAACAAAAGTTATATGAAACTTAATAACAAAGGCACATCTACATACTGTTTACTGCTCACAGACAATGAAGTCAGGATACAATATTTTCAGCAATCAATGCTATTTGTCGACCATTGTAACTTGAAACCAGACTCAACATACAGTTCTTGGCTGGGGGTTCAAAAAATTCACTGGTATAACTCCTGTATTAGTGAAGTACAGACTGATTGTCTGGCTAGTAGCGCCTCCCTACGCTATAGTGGGAGACAGATCTGGGAGACAGATTTGCATATTCCTCCCATGATCCTTTACAGTGGAGCGACTATGGCTGTATAAGTCTCCACACACCTAATAGATGGTCTCTCCTTAAGGAGTGACATTATCCCCATAATCTGGTCTCTCTGTACTTTGTAGTCCATTTTCAGGAAATGTTATTGCTTTGATCACTTTTTATTCAAATTTTTATCAGAATCATAACAGTAAAAAAACGGCGGTTTGGCACTTTTGACCATTTTTCCCGCTACGGCGTTTACCGAACAGGAAAAATATTTGTATAGCTTTGTAGAGCGGGCGATTTTGGACGCGGGGATACCTAACATGTATGTGTTTCACAGTTTTTAACTACTTTTATATGTGTTCCTAGGGAAAGGGGGGTGATTTGAATTTTTAATCCTTTTTTTTTTTTAATATTTTTTTTACTTTTTTTAAACTTTTTTTTTTTTTGCATTTATTAGACCGCCTAGGGGTATTGACATGGGTGGGCGGTGTCACGGATTGTCAGAGCGGTGGGGGTTGGCAAACATGGCTGCTCTGGAGCGTTAAAGAGAGCCTCCTGGAGTATCGTTAAGGTGAGGGGCAAAGTGGTAAAGTATATGTATATGAGATTGTGTGGGGTTAGGGGCGAGGCTGCAGAGGGCAATATGAATTTTGTGGCTTGCTATGGTCCAAAGTGTGTGAGATTGCAGAGATGGTGGTGTGAGTTTGGGGTTTGTGGGGGTCCTGGGAAAAACGTATGTGCGCTATTGTGACGAAAAGTAGCCTATTGCGCAATGGGGTGTATTAACTATGTTTGTGGAAAATTTCAGCCAAATCGGTCGAGCGGGTTTTGCGTGATTGACTAACAAACATCCGAACACACAAACCCACAAACATCCAAACTCACAAACTTTCACATTTATAATATTAATAGGATTTAGGCTGAAGGAGGTGAAAAAACAAAATAAAAATCACACTCATCTTCTCTTGGTGATCCGGTGCCTCTCAGTGCAGTCTGGTCCTGCCGATCTGCTGTTTTCTTCTGGTGTAAGTGTCCACTGCACACAACCACTAGGTAAATCAGTGGCCTCAGAGAAGGCCATGGGGCGTCACTACCTGGGATGTCCCGTGTTCCTTCCTGAGGCTGCTGAGGCCAATCAGTGGCCTTAGCAGAAGGGACACAGGACATCACAGCTGGCGAGGAATTCCACTGCAAGAAGACAGCCGAGCAGCAGGACCGCACAGGTGAGTATGCTTTTTTTCAGCTCCCCTGGCCTAATTAAAAAATAAAATTTAAGCCTGGTAACTTCTTTAAAATGTTCCAACCGATATGTGTGTATATATATATATATATATATATATATATATATATATATATATATATATATATATATATACAGTGTATATATATATATATATATATATATGTTAGCAATAAACTGACATATACCTGAGTACTCACCTAAGCCCTAAAATTTGCCCAGTCAGTTTTCCAGTTGTCACAAATATGGAGATACTGGTGCTAGTAAATCCTCGTAGTTTCTTATCTGCAATTTCTCCTGCATACTGACAGTGGATGTTGAGTCCAAATCCTGAAATAGAAATCTCAGTTTTAAAGGGAGTCTATCACAACCTCCTACTTAACTGCCAACACCACATTACTGGGGACATTACAATGGTAAAAAACATAGCTTTGATATGTATGCCACTTTTGTAGATTTTGAAAAAAAACAACTTTGAAGTCTTATGCAAATGAGTCAGTTGGTGCACAGGGGGTGGGCCTTCAGCTCCCTGGAGCACTGCTTTTGCCACTGAGACCCCTACCATCTCCTGTCTACACCACCCCTTGCAGTGGGAGTTGATTTTCCTACTGCCATGACATCACTCATCATACAAAAGCAACAAGAGTGATGCTCCACGGCTGAATGCTCGCCCCCAGTGCACCAACTGCATAAGTTTTGAAGTTGTCATTCTCCCAATCTATAAAAGTGACATAGATAACATAGGTAAGTTGTTTATCAGTGTAATGTGCTGTATAACAAGATGCTGGAAGTTGAATATACTTGGGGAGGTGGTAGACTCCCTTTAAAGCCTACTTATATAGGTATATATTTATACTTGAAAGTAACCAGTGGGCTTTAGTAAAAAGGTCATACCTGCATTAATGCCATACAGAAAGCGGGCAAGCAGAATCATCTCAAAAGATTTAGCAGTGGCACTGAGACCCATCAATAATGCTGCAGCTATAGGGATCACATCGCTGCACAGCTGACATCTTTTTCTGAAGTGAGAAGTGAATAATTTTGTCTTAAGTAAAGTAACGAGAAAATGATTGATATGTTATTTTCTGTACTTTATATGTGTCAATTTATACTTATATATGTGTGTATATACAGTAATTTACATATATGTGTCACTGAATGTAAATGTTAAAATTGTATTCACAATAGTATGCCATTATTATAAATTGTTATGTAAGAATTGTATACTTACTTGCCATATTTAGAAGCTAAATATCCAGATCCCAGAGAGCCCACCAGCCCTCCAATGCAGTAAATTGATACAATAAAAGACCAAAGTAATCTTAGGCTATTGTCATTAATAGGTAGATAATAGCGATGTATCCAAGTGTCATTGATAAATCTCTTTACAAACTAGGACAGAATCAAAGAGTAGATATTAAAATGCATTCACTAACTTGTTTTATAGGAATCACTAATTCACAAAACGTGTAATTTTACCGATGTCCAAAACTTCACTATGTCACTTTTCTAAAGCATGCCATTTGTACAGAATACCCATTCGGGACCCATACTAATGTAGGTTGACACAAAAAGTATGCCAAAGAGTTTGGTATTGAAAGCTAAGTGCCATCAAAACTGAGTTACAATATTCATCAAAACCCAGGTGTAAAACTGTTTCAGGAAGAATGCAATCATATTTTTGTAGTCATGTACAACACGTTTCATATATGTTATTGTATGGCTGATTTCCCAGAGTCCTTACATCTAGAATCACTGTAATCCATTCACAGATATTCCAGGTTGGATATTTCTAATTGCTGCTGCATGTAGCACTTTCTTGTCCAGTGAAATGTAATATTGGGCACACAGAGGATCTATACATAATATCAATACCCCACCATAACAACTTATCACCTATCAACAGTATAGGTGTTTGTGTTGCATTATTGTAGGATTTCCACTTGGGACGTTCACTGATCACGACAAAGGGGAGTTCACGTCTTCCGCTTGAATGGAGCAGTTGTTGCGCATGTGAGCCACAGTTTGCAGTACCGACAAAGCCAATGAGATTCTGGCAAATCCATCCACACACACAAACTAAAAAATACGCTGCAGAAAAGCTGCATTTTGAAAACGTGTGTTTTTGAAAAACGCAGCATGTTGATTTTACCTGTGAAAAAGCTCATGTTTTCCCTATAGATTTAATAGGGGAAGAAAATCACAAAGAAAAACACGGCAAAAAAAGTAATGAAAAACACTGCAGAAAAAATTGTGATGCGTTTCTTCTGCATTTTTACCAGAATGTTTGTTAGCTGTGTTCTACAACATGGACCTTTAGCCTAAGGTTTATATATTTTATTTTTTGTTTCCCCTGAAAATACCCCCTACTTAAGGGTAAGTTCAGACTGTGTGGCCTTGACTGAAAACCGGTGCACTGTACAGGCATCCAGCCGTGCACTCTGCTCCGGATTAGGCCCAATGAATGGGCCTAGTCCGAGTTGGGAGTGTCTTCAGGCCAAATCGCGAGGCGAAACTGCCTGAAGAATGAGCATCTCGCTTCTTTTTTCTGGGAGCAGGAAGAAACAGCTCCTGGAAGAAAGACCTGAGCGGCTCCCATTGATTTCAAAGGGAGCCGTCTTTTTGGTCAGGATTTTGAGGTGGATATGGCCTCAAAATCCTGACCAAAAAACTCTGTCTGAACTTACCCTAATGTTCCACAGGTAAGAGTAGTAAGGGGGTTTGGTTCACATTTGTATTATATATGTTAGAGAGCAGAAAGGCTATATACATCTATGTTTCACTGAATATTTAATATAAAGTTATGGGGTTGAGTGAAGGATGCCAACTTGTTCCTGCCTTCATCTTACATTTCTTTCTCGGGCACTGCCCAAAACTCATCCCCTCCTTACAGAAAACTGTTATCTATAATGGGATGAAACTTCTTCTTGTGCCTTATCCAATAGTTATGTGCTGAAACTTACGTGACGGCTTTATAGCCAATCATGTTATGTTAATTATATTAATCGGAACTTACAAACTTACAATGTATACAAACCTCACTATACGCCCTTAAAGACCAGAATCCATATTGGTCACATACTTGCACCTTTTTTTTTTTTTTTTTATGCTCTACATAGAGCTCACTGTACATTTTTCCCTATCAGTATGTCTTTGGAATATGGGATGGAAATCCATGCAAACACGGGGAGAACATACAAACTCCTTGCAGATGGTTTTTTGCCCTTGGCGGGATTTGAACCCAGGACTCCAGCACTGCAGTGCTAACCACTGAGCCACCGTGTGGCCCCTACATACGTGCACCTTGTGACTGTGTGTGTTCCTCTGAGCTGGCTCATATATCAATTTATACTAATTTGGGCTTCAATATACATTTAGAGCAGATTGTGCTCACAAGTGCACTGACTGACTGCAAGTTCACTCTGGTTACAATAATGAATATTTACAAAGTTGTCAGTACCTAATAAAAATGTAAAAAACAATTCAATAACATCATAACGGGGAGTTTTATATTTTACAGATAGTTTTTGCTGTTTATTAGGCATGCATTGGTATTAATTAACAGCATAAATAATAATTTACTATAAAATTCCATGTTTTCACTAAATTCCGATTCTATTGTATGTGATATATTTTTATTAGTATAGTATTCATTAGTTACTTTTCATTGGAGGAGTTTTGAGTGCAGAATTTTTTATTTTGTGAATATCTTTGTTTAAAGTGATTGTAACTTCCCTCCACATATTTAGGCCCCTTGCAGATGACAGTGACTGTGCTCAGTGGGCTATCGTTTATAGCACACTGACCCATTCATTTCTATGGACCCATACACATGACTGCAGGTGCAAAATATAGAACATTTCCTATTCCTGAACTTATTTTGCGGCCCTTGCTTCCATAACTCCTATTCATGTAATGAAAGGGACTTTGGAAGCACAGCTAGTGCACAAGCAGCACACGGGGACATCTGCGTGTCCCTCGTGCGAAGCCCATGCCTTTAATTCACGGCTGACCAGAAGCACACGCTCGTCTGTAACCGGCCTTAGTAATAAATCCCAGTCATATACTTACCTGAGAAGGAGAATTCATGATAGATATTTGAAATCCATATTGAAAAGATCCTCCAATTCCCAGTACAAATATCAGTGTGAATAATCCACGATATTGCACCTGAAAAACACAAGGTAACATTAAAATATGATTATGTGTGGTTCATTGTGATATATTTAAAAAAAACATGGGAAAACATTTTGGCATAAAACTAGATACTTAAAGCAATTGACCACTTTCAGACCAATATTGAGAGACAAATGTTATTGTTTGTATAATAAAAAGTTGTACAATTTTCCAATATAATATTTGTATCAATTCCTCCAGTTTTCTAGATCTTTTTGCTATGACTCATTCTGATTAATTCTAAAACACAGAATTTTGACCATGGTCATTTGATATACAGACCATGGTCATGTGACAGACACAGCTCATTATAGTCACAGCACAGTAATCAGACATCTGCCTGGTAATGAGCTGTGTACCTGTGTGCTCATCATGACCATGGACTGTACATCACATGACCATATTTTCCAATATATTTTCTGTATTAATTCCTCTGTTTGTTTTTTAGATCTCTGCTTGCTGCCATTCATTCAGCTTACTTCTAGTGAATAGAGATGAGTGAGTAGTATTCGATTGAGTAGGTATTCGATCGAATACTACGGTATTCGAAATACTCGTACTCGAGTACCACTCGCTGTTTGAATGTAAAAGTTCGATGCAGAACCAGCATTGATTGGCTGAATGCTATACAGTCGGCCAATCAACGCTGGTTCTTCTCCTACCTTTAGAAGTCTTCTCCGTGCAGCTTCCCCGCAGCGTCTTCCGGCTCTTCATTCACTCTGCCAGGCATCGGGCCTTGGTAGAGCCGACTGCGCATGTCCGCTTGTAGTGCGGGCATGCGCAGTCGGCTCTGCCCAGACCCGATGCCTGGCAGAGTGAATTCAGAGCCGGAAGATGCCGCGGGGACGCTGCACAGAGAAGACTTCTCGGAGGATCCAGCCCGACCCTCACTCGTGGACTTGGTAAGTATAATTTGATTGAACGTTGCCTACCCCTGAAACGAGCATTTTCCCCCCATAGACTATAATAGGGTTCGATATTCGATTCGAGTAGTCGAATATTGAGGGGCTACTCGAAACGAATATCGAACCTCGAACATTTTACTGTTCGCTCATCTCTACTAGTGAATTATAATTAGTACATGGTTATGTGATATACGGCAATGCACACACAGGTGCACAAGCAGCAGCACTTTTCTCTCCGCATGTTTCGTGCAGAAACTGAATGGAAACCACATGGGCCACATTATAGTCTATTGCGTCTGTGGGTTTCCTTAGGTAACTGATTTTTTATGTGTATAGGTTTCTGTTCGGTGGGTCCCTAAGCAGACTTTCCGAATGGAAACCCAAACACAGATGTGAACCTGGCCTAATGCTAAGGTCCCACATGGCGTTCAGCAGCAAAAAAGCGCTGCAGGAAAAACCACGCCGGCAATGCATTGCAGTGCTTTGGACTGAAAGTTTGCAAAGGTTTCCACTGCAGACTTTCTGTTTCAGTTATACCTATAGGGAAACTGCCGGTTTTTGACCGCAAAGTGGGGATGGGATTCCCTAGAATTGGGATTTCTGAGACTGTAAAACGCCACTTTTTTTTCGCCACATGGGGTTTCCAAGGAATTGTGAAGATGTTAGCTCCTAATGTAATGTACGTTTTTGTGCCTGTTTATATGAAGTTCACCTAAAAACATCAGAGCTTTTGTAAGTTAACTTGAGTTATATAACGAAAAATACTACTTATACTAAGGCCGGGTTCACATCTACATCCTGGCCTCCATTTTGCAGGTTTCCATTTCCTGCACGAAACTGAGCAGGAGGTGGAAACCTGCAGGCATTTTTAAAACCCATTCATTTGAATGGGTTTGAAAAGTGTCTGGCTGTGAGCGCCGGTGAGCGTTTTAAGCTCTTTGTGTCTGTTTTTTAAAAAAACGGTTTTGCTGCAGAGTCGGACATGCAGGACTTTGTATCCGGTTTACAAAAAAACGGTTTCGCCGCGGAGAGCATAAAACGCTCACCGGCGCTCACAACCGGACTCGGTCTGACAGGTTTCCTCAGAACGGAGACCCGAACGCTGGTGTGAACCCAGCATAAGATATTTCTATTACCTCAGTTAAATAAAGGAGATAGTTAGATTGAATTGAGCAAAGTTTATTTAAGGCATACTGTTCTTGGGTGCATTTGGGAGTACCTTAAAGTTAGTAAATTGCAGCTTGTAGAATTACACATTGCACCAATATTTGCACCATGTTCCTGGCGACACGTGGGCAGTACTCTTTGTGGATTGGTCACCAGCGAGTTTGCTACAATGTCCAGTACCAGCAAAGTGGTGAGATTTCTACATATCTCATTCATTTGCTGTTACTAAACCCCACACCACAAAGTGACCTGCGCTATAGGTTATAGCCCCACAGAATGTCAGGTATTGCTGCAAGTTTCACCTATGGTTTCAACCTATACAAAGCAAAGGTTAAATAACTTCTACAGGTGTGATACAATAAAGATCGCCCAATTTCTGATAGATTTTGCTGCAGCAGCATTCAGGTAAACACTGACGAAGAATTCAGCAGTGTTCTCTGATGGTAGTTTAGCATTGTGTCCATCCCATGCTCCCCTGATCTTTATTGGCTTCTTTCTTAACAACTATGACTAAACCCACTCCTTGCAGGCCATGGCCACTTTTCTTGTCACTTTTCAAATTTGGAGAATGTTAAGAAAAGCTAAAACTTTTTGGATAAATTTCCAAATACAATGACTATTTTTGGTATAGTTTGCACCAAATATGGTTGTAAACTTTTTTTTGTAAATGGGGACTTTATCAAAACTAGAACAAAGAAATGTGGATATTTTGCCCACTGCGGCCAATCAGATTTTAGCTGTCAGAGAAACCATTTGTTTAAATTAAAATTAATCCAGAATGGTTGCCATAGGCAACAACACTTTGGGTATGTCAGTTCATTATGATATCATATCTTACCACCAGCCATGCCCTGTAGATTGTGTCTCTTTTGCCACCCACTAATAGAAATGGATACTCACCAGTTCCTTCAGCCAAGATGTCATTTTGGAAGGATTGCCAGAGTTCTCTCTCTAACCCTTTTCTTGTCTGTTAGTGCTGCAGTATTTGATAGAAGATACGCCTGAAAAATTGGAATAAAGTTAAAGTTTACATAGACTGGGTCATAGTGAACGTTGGATTAGATATTTCAGATTAAGATGTCAGATGTGACTTGTTTTTTTTGTCTAGTCTGCGTGACATGACTTGCAGTTACATCAGGTGCTGCATTGTTTAATATATGTAACATTAAAGGGGCTCTATCACTAGGAAAAGTCATTTTTAACTAATCACACCTTTGCATAGCCCTTAGAAAGTCTATTTCACACCTACCTATAGTATGTAGATTGCCTCACTGGTTTCTGAATAAGTCCGTTTATATTCATATGCTAATTAGACTGGCGCACGATAGATGGTGCACACCTCTCTCTGCTGTTTTCTATGGGAGGCTGCTGATGATGACTCGCTTCCTGTTTGCTTCACACACATAGGAGATAATAGCAGAGAGGAGGCTGCTGGGAACTTCCTGAGCTGGCTGGAAGCTCATTAGCATATGAATAAAAACGGACTTATTCAGAAACCATTGAGGCAATCTACATACTAAAGGTAGGTGTGGAATAGCATTTCTAAAGCCTATGCAAGCATGTGATTAGATAAAAATGACTTTTCCCAGTGATAGAGCCCCTTTAAGATGAGACTTCTAGGAATAGTCTGTATTTTATACATGAGTAAAAAAAAAAAAAAGATGAGTCCTGCTATATAATATATAATCCAAGTTTTTCTATACAAGAATCATGTCAGGGGTTAGAAAAAAAAAATCCAACTGTGTCAGATTATTATAGAATACATTATATATAGTTAATAGAGATGTGTCTTTAGTAGGAAACCCCTTAAGCAGTCAATAAACATGTTTGCCACATCTTCATTTTATTCTAATGGGATATTCATTAATGGAAGATTTGTGGCAGAAATTGTATCAAACTTTCTAAATCATGTAAGTGGGATTTGCAAGAATTCATATACCAAAATAATCCCATTCAAATAAAGGTAATTGATTTTCAGAATAGAGGATCAGGGTCTGCTCAAGTGCCTGATTAATGGGGGTCTGACAGGTGGAACCCCCACGATTCATATGAGAATACAAAGGGGACCTAATTCCCCTGCCTGATCACCGCTCCATTTTTTTCTATGGGACTGACTAGAACAATCTACTTGTCTATCTTAGTGCAGGGGTAGGGAACCTTGGCTCTCCAGCTGTTGCAAAACTACAACTCCCAGCATGCCTACTTGTTCTGCTATTCTTGGAACTCCCATGGAAGTGAATGGAGAATGATGGGAGTTGTAGTTTCACAGCAGCTGGCGAGCCAAGGTTCCCTACCCGTCTTAGAGTATGTTCACACGGCGGAATTTGCATTCCGAATGTGAACACTTCCACGCGGCTAGCCGCGACGGGATCCTGTCGCAGTATTCTGCTCCGGATTAGGCCCGAAGAATGGGCCTAATTGGGAGGGAGCTTCGCACTACAGACGCCGCAGTTGAGTCAGCTGCGGAATCAGTGGCAAGATAGGGTATGTCGCTTCTTTTTCCTGCTACTAGCTAGCAGAGTAAAGAAGCGAGTCAATGGGAGCTGTTTTTGGAGCTGGATTTTGAGCTGGATTTCACGTCAAAATCCGCTCCAAAAAACTCTGTGTGAACATACCCTTATCAGTCCCATAGAGGTAAAAGGAACAGTGATTGTGCAATCACACTTAATTTATGCAGGGGACTTAAAGACACATGTTCTCATGATTACTGGGGTGATGGGGATATGTGTTATTCTTCTGAAGACCCCTTTAAGAAGCTGAAAATTAAGGGACATATAGAGCTCCATAAGTTTAGTCAAACACTGAAGAATCCATTTTATTTCACTAGAGTTATATTTTAAAAATGTAATGGAAACCATTAAAGCAGGGAAACCATTACTATAACTATTGTCCATGAATTTTTGCAGCTTTCACTGTGTGGTAAAAATCACATGTTCTTTATATTTTTTTGGGTCAGCACAATCATAGAGAAAACAAATGTATATTATTTTTGTCATGCTTTAATACTTTTACAAAAATCCAGAAATTATTTCTGACACCCTTACCTTTTTATGTTTCTGTTTACAGTCCTTTTTTTGAAATATAAGATGTAGTTTTTATTCAATTTTGGTGAACATCTAGGGGTTTGAAACTGCGCTCATTAGATTGATTGTTCCTAAGGCTGCAATATAATGGTATTGCAGTCTATGGGAGAAGCACTGTATAACTATGAAGGCCAGCCACTGGCAAGCCTCAATAGTTACTTTCCTATGACAGTCCTGGGACCCTTCATAAGGCATTAGACGACTCCTGTGACCACACTGCGCGAGAACCCTCAGCAGTTATGGACCTACTCTGTTTCTGAGCTGACGGGCACCATATTTAATGTTTCCATCCTCTGCAATGATACGGCAGATGTCGGCAATTATGGATTACCATATTAACCCATTCCTCACCAATTGCAGAGAACATGTTAGCAGATGTTGCAATCAACTAATGTCATTAAAAGTAAACCTTTTCTTCATGCGTATGTGTATTATTCACATGAGATTTTTTTTCAATTTTCAGGTGTCTATAAATGACCTCTAGTGGGAATTATTGTAAAATTATGTGATAGCGGTTTTTTCCCTTACCAAATTGTGTCAGAGGTAACTGTATAGGCGATGCTACCTTTGGTACAGTTCAAGTTATAGATTTATAGTTACACAGAATATTCTACAGCACATGAGAATGTATCTGTGTCTGACAATGCTTGAAATGGACACAAAGGTCATTTATTACTTCAAGAAGTTCAAGTGAAGAACAGCATGTGGTTCAACATTATGTAACACATAAAAGTGTACTGTTAGGATTGTACTGAAATATAATGTATTATTAAATCCTACTAATATTATAAATGTGAAAGTTTGGATGTTTGTGTGTTTGTTACTCGATCACACAAAAACGGCTGAACGGATTTGGGTGAAATTTGGACCATAGATAGTTTGTAATCTCAACTGTTGTGAATTTATGTTCATATACTATATAAAACTGCTCTTGGCAGCAGCTTATCTCAGCTAATTGGAGGTTGCTGATAAAGCCAGGTCTGTTATCTCTCTATGTAAACATACAGATAACACGGAGTCCATTGTGTACAAGAATCTGCATATTATCTGATCTGCTCCAGGCAGCCAATTTAATCCAAATTGTCAGTTTGCCAATTTTAAGCATGCTGGGAAAAAGAAAATCTAATTTGTCGCAAAATTCTAAAACAACGGCAGCTATGAAGGTAGCCAGAAGTAAACAGACTTCTCCTCAAGCAGAGCTCAGGGGATCATTGACGCCAACAACACACTCTTTATATGGCGTCCCAGCAAGCTGCTGAGATGCCAGAACAATCTTAGGCACAGTGTGAGGAATGAGTTCAGCAGCAGGACAGCTTGACAGCTCCCGAAACACCAGAGCAGGCAAATCATCAACGGCAGCAATTTGCTGAGCACGCAGGTAGAGGCTAATATATATATATATATATATATATATATATATATATATATATATATATATATATATATATATATATATATATTTAGAAAGGATATTCCCTAAAGAGAAGTGAGTTGTTACTGTTGCCACAAAAACTTACAGTTAGGTTGAGTTCACACAGAGTTTTTTTGGTCAGGAATCCGCCTCAAAATCAGCCTCCAAAAAAAAGCCTCCCAAAAAGTTCTACTGGGAGGCTTTTTTTGGAGGCTGATTTTGAGGCGGTGTCCTGACCAAAAAACTCTGTGTGAATTCAGCCTAAGTCTATCATTGCCCAAACACATTTTTAACTAAAGCCACGTTAGAATAGCCTTTATAAAGACTATTCTACGCTTACCTTCATTTCGTTTCTCCTCTCCTCCGTTTCTCCAAAATACCGTTTTTTCTCCAATGATGTTCAGCGAGCATCAATGAGAGGGCGTTCCCCCTGTGCTCTGAGCACACCAGTGTCATCCCCTGCTCACCACCTCCAGTTCTACTTAGTCACAACCCCCTGCACCTTCTGGCCTTACTCTGGGCTGCGTAAGCAGCTGACTTTGTGTTGTTCTGTCTTGAAATCCCGTGCATGTGCAGTTGGCTCTGCCATTACAGGCTCAGGCAGACCGAATGCGCATGCTCCGTCCGCCAGTGTAATTGCACCATTCCCACAACACTCCCTAACAGGGAACATATACATGGAAGCTGCAAAACATATTTACAATTGGAGTGGCACATACATAACATATAAAACAGTGCAAAATAGTGCAAATGTATTTAGCAGTGTATATTGGGCGCTGCAAGGGGTTTGAAGTTATATTGACATGTCTGATCAAAAGTGCTCAAGGGTTCATGATCTTGGTTGTATTATGCCTTCATACAGGCTGCCAGTCGTACTGAGCCATAGTTAGATATCCATAGGTAGTCCATGGCCATGTTGTGCAATACCATGCACAGATATGGAGAAGTCTATTATATGATAGCACAAAAATAACAAATCATGGCTGCTCTATCAGATTCTATGTTCTATTATTTCAGAAATATTGTGTCATACTGAGGCTCTATAGAGTACCACATCGAGTGTTACAGCCAGTGGTGGATCCAGGGTTTGTGGGGCCCTGGGCAATTGACTTTGGCGGGGCCCTACTTACTGGGGGTCTCACACTTCTAACCTGTACTTCCCAACTGTTGAAGACCAGAAAGAGGGAACAAAACCTAGGCCCCGCCCACTTTTATGTTGACTCCGCCCATTATCATTAATTTTTCATGTGATTCCACACAGTATAATCCTCCTACAGTCACCCGTAAATTATATGTCCCCCCTACATCTCTCCCCCATTTTCATATACACCCTTCATCTGCCCCCAGATTCATGTCCCCCCCTCTATCTCTGTCCCCAGTTTCATGCCATTCTCCCCCTTTATCTGCCCACAATTTCATGTCCCCCCATCTCTGCCCCAGTGTCATGCCGTTCTCCCCCCTTCATCTGCCCCAGTGCCATACGTTTTCCCCCCCTTCATCTGCCCCAGTGTCATGCCATTCTCCCCCCTTCATCTTCCTCAGTGTCATGCCATTCTCCCCCCTTCATTTGCCCCAGTGTCATGCCGTTCTCTCCCCTTCATTTGCCCCAGTGTCATGCCATTCTCCCCCCCTTCATCTGCCCCAGTGTCATGCCATCACCCCCTTCATCTGCCCCAGTATCATGCCATCCCCCCCTTCATCTGCCTCAGTGTCATGTTGTTCTCCCCCCCTTCATTTGCCCCAGTGTCATGCTGTTCTCCCCCTTCATCTGCCCCAGTGTCATGTTGTTCTCCCCCTCCATCTGCCCCAGTGTCATGCCGTTCTCCCCCCTTCATCTGCCCCAGTGTCATGTTGTTCTCCCCCTCCATCTGCCCCAGTGTCATGCCATTCTCCCCCCTCCATCTGCCCCAGTGTCATGCCGTTCTCCCCCTCCATCTGCCCCAGTGTCACGCCGTTCTCCCCCCTTCATCTGCCCCAGCGTCATACTGTCCTCTCCCCCTTCATCTGCCCCAGTGTCATGCTGTTCTCTCCCCCTTCATTTGCCCCAGTGTCACGCCGTCCCCCCCCCTTCATTTGCTCCAGTGTCATGCCGTTCTCCCTCCGTTCATCTGCCCCAGAGTCATACTGTTCTCTCCTCCTCCATCTGCCCCAGTGTAATGCTGTTCTCACACGCTCACCTTTCCTCGTTCCCCCGCAGCTCTCTCCTCTCTCTCCCTCATACACATATTGTAGCCGCGATGTGATGACGTCATCACATCGCGGTTACAAATGCCGGAGCTCAGCGTTAAAGCAGGAGCTGAGCTGTGACAGCTCCTGCTTTAAACGCCTATGTTTTCAGAGTTGAAATCGGGACATGCCGACCGGGACCATTTTGTTAGGTCTTAGCCCTGGATCCGCCCCTGGTTACAGCTCTCTAGTGTGGAGTCAAAGAGATTTTTTCTGCAAACCCACAGACTCATTTTTGCACAAGTAAGTGTCAAAGTAATTGAAAACTGCAATACTTTAGACCAGGGGTCTCAAACTCAATTTACCCCGGGGGCCGCTAGAGGTAAAGTCTGGGTGAGGATGGGCTGCATCAGGTTTTTCCCATTTTTTTTTCTCTAAAAGTCATATTCTGACACCCGTAACTTTTTTATACTTCCATGTACGGGGATGTATAGGGTGTCTTTTTTTGCGGGGCTGGGTGTACATTTTAATTCTACCAGTTTGGGAAATGGCTTTTGCTTTGATCATTTTTTATTCAAATTTTTATCAGAGGCAAAAGAGTGAAAAAATGGCGGTTTGGTTCTTTTGACTTTTTTTACCACTATGGCGTTTACCGTACAGGAAAAATATTTTTATAGATTTGTAGAGCGGACTTTTTCGGACACAGGGATACCTAACATGTATGTATTTCACAGTATTTAAAGGGGTTGGCCACTTTATAACTAACAGTCTGTAATGTGTAGCCCAAAGATAAATAATAAACTTTCTCATAGACATTCATTTTCTTCCCTGCTCTGCCAGCTCTCTGACACTCCTTCTCTGACCACTGAGCTCGTGACATGGAGGGGCATGTGACCCAGCTTGACCATGTCACGTGTCTGTGCCTGCCCTGCTCTTCTGCCTGGTCTTTCACTACTCAGCAAGGACTTTATGATGTCACAGTCACATGACTCTCTAGTCTTGTTACTGGGTAGGCGTGTCTGTGATTGCAAGAAGGTCCTTGAACATGTACTGTATAAAAGTTGTATCCCATTGTAGTGGAGGAACATGCAGAGATGTGAGGTGCCTGGTGTACTGTGGGGATGTGAAAGATGTGGGGTTTATTGTGTAGTGTGGGTGAGATGTAGGGTGCATGTTGTGGAGGGGAGGACAAATCTGGGGGAGAGATCTGGGCTGCATTGTGTAGTGAGGCTGAGAGATGTAGGTGCATGGTGTGCTCTGTTGGGGGGGGGCAGATCTCAGGTGCATGGTGTACTATGGGGTAAGAGTTGTAAGCTGCATGTTGTAGTGTGGAGGTGGAGAGATGTGGGGTGCATTGTCTAATGGGGAGAGATATGGGGTGTACTGTGGGGGGGCAGATTTGGGGTGCATTGTGTAGTGTACTGTGGGGGGGGTAAAGATTCTTGAGTGCATGGTGTACTATGGGGTAAGAGTTGTCGGGTGCGTGTTGTAGTGTGGAGGTGGAGAGATTGTATAATGTGGAGTGTAGTGTGTACTGTGGGGAGAGAGATGTGGGGTGCATGGTGTACTATGGAGGAGAGATGTGGGGTGCATGGTGTACTATGGAGGAGAGATGTGGGGTGCATAGTAGAGAGGCACATGGAGAGCTGGGTGGTGGTTGTGTGTGCTCCTTGCACTGAAGATACATTCAGGAAGGGGGGGCTTGGCGATGCACAAGAGGCTCATGAAGAATGGAGGAATCTTTCATATCTGTGTTAGGGCTAGTTCACACGGGGACATGGAGGCGGATTTTGACAGCGGAATCCACGTCATAATCCGCCTCCATACAATGATAGTCTATGTAGAGGCTTTTTTTTTTCGCTAGCGTTTTTTTACCCTAGACGAAAAAAGAAGCTACATGATCTTTCTTCAGGCTTTTTTTTACCGCGCGTTTTTTTGCATACAAATGCGTCGCGTTTTTTTTCTACAAAAAACCGCGCGGTAAAAACGCAACGCGGTTTTTGCGGCCCGTTCTCTTTTAAGGGATGGGAAAACCACCTGGCCTTGTTGGAAGCAGTTTTTACAAAAAAAAGCTCCAAAAAAACAGGCCAAGGTCCAAAAAAACGCTTCCTAACTAGGAAGCGTTTTTTTCCGGTGCCAAAATAAGCCATACGTAATTTACGTGTGAACTAAGCCTTAGGTTTCCATGAGAGGCAAACATTGGGCTTCGGCCATAAAAGACACATGGGAGCTGTGTGAAACTTGTTTGGAGTGTTCTGAGCTGTGGAGTGCTTATTAACACTATGGGGGTGCACTAGAGAGATGTAGAATGCTTGTCTGGGGGTGCACAGGAAATATATGGCTATTGGTGAAATAACTGCTAGCAGTGCGGGGGTAGACGTACAGGGGCTACCTGCGACAAGTTATCCCCTCCCCTGTGGGTATCTTGCAAGGGGGGTCATAAGAATTTGAACTTTTCTTTGGAATTTGGACTGGTGAGGACCTGGCTGTGTGTATACAGTCACTGGTGAGGACCTGGTCCTTCTGGAGTAGGAGATTTAGCTATTTTACTGTGAACTGGCTAAATACTACTTCAGTTCAGATCCTGACCACTAGGGGGGGAATAGGTCCTGACCAGTAATGGGAAATAGATCATACTGAGGCGGCTAATACTATAAGTGATAAGGACCATGTCCTTACTGAGTATAGGATTTAGTCACAACCCTATTGTAATCAATGGTGTCCAGTGGCATTTTATTGATTAGTCCATTTGAATTTAGCGCTAAAGAAGGTGTTTTGGGACTCCTTTCATATTGGATGAATCATAGCGGCCCTCAGCGGCTATTAGTTGCGCAGGACCCCTAGGATTCAGCCCAGTGTTGTGACAGTGACAGCCATTGTGAGCGCATTCTGCTATCTGGAGGTGCTGAGGTGAATAAAGCTGTGTGATCACATCCTATGTGTGGGCAGCGCTGTGATGTGCCTCAGCCTGGAATGTAGGTCAGGAGTTTTACTTTCAGTTTATTGATGTCCCGCCCACACAGGCCAGCTGAGCTCACACTGCAATATCTCATTTTAATGGGGAACAGGTAAGATAAATTTCATTTTTACCGCACATTTGTCCTATAACCATCTTTCTGAGTTGCCTGGGGCACTGTGGTTTTTTCAGCTTAAGGGTGGCCAACCCCTTTAAGACTATGAATTTGACAACATAACTATATAGATAATATATTTAATAATATAGTCAACGTGCGGCACTGAATGATAACAGATTTTTTTTTTTTTATTACAGTCATTGGAATGCTGACATTTTCTCATTTTTAAGGTGGACTTCTGGTTTGGGTACAAACTCAATATATTCTAATTCACATGGTGCTAACCTTTCCACAAAAGAGAACTAAAACTATAGATAAAGCTAAATAATTTGTCCATGTACAAGCCCTTTATTATCATCTTTCTATTCTTTTTTTAATCTTGGAACAGAGACGGAGGTCCAAAACCTTAAAGAGGACCTTTCACCGATTTGGACACAGGCAGTTCTATATACTCCTGGAAAGCCGACAGTGCGCTGAATTCAGCGCACTGTCGGCTTTCCCGATCTGTGCCCCAGGTAAAGAGCTATCGGTGCCGTAGCTCCTTACAGTCAGAAGGGTGCTCTTGACAGTCAGTCAGGTACGTCCTTCTCCACAGCAGCGCCTATCGCGCTGTACAGTGTGAGCGGGGAGGAATGCGCCCTCTCCTGCTGATAATACTCGTCTATGGACGAGCACTGTGAGTAGAGAGAGGGGGCGTTCCTCCCTGCTCACACTATACAGCACGATAGGCGCTGCTGTGGAGAAGGACGTACCTGACTGACTGTCAGGAACGCCCTTCTGACTGTAATCTGTTATCTGTGTGTTTACATAGAGTGATAGGTTTATCAGCAAACTGCAATTAGTTGAGCAGATTGTCCTGCTGGTAGAGCAGTGAGTAAGTGTTTTAATTTTAGATGACCAACTAATGGCAGATGACTGCCAGTTACTAGCGCTAAATTAAAATTGATATTGTATCTCTAAAAAAAAAATAGCAAGGTAGAAACTCCATAGTTTATTAGTTAGAAGGAAAACACTTAGTATAGAGCTATATAATGAAACTATATAGGGAGGCTAGATGAATAAAGGGACTGGACAAAAATTGAAAAAAAAATAATAATGAAAAAATAAAAAATAAAAGAATAATTAAAAAAAAATATAATCTAATAATGAAAAAATAGTCATAAATACTTTGGTGTGTCAAGCCTCCCAGGTCTGCATACTAAATGAAAGTCTCCAAAAGAACAAATTGAAGGATCAATTATACATCATTGCGTCAACCTGTATTAGTCGGCACACCCAATGTGCTGGAAATGTGAACAGAGCTTTAGGCAACTTAAACACGACGGTGCATGTTGCACCACCCATACTTCCACAGCTCCATTCATTGGGACCAGTGATCACAGTCCACAAAATGGACAGGAATAAGGCCTATCCTGAGTTTTGCTCACGACTTGCGACCCCATACACCAGGCTGTGAAAATACTCTGTGGTGCCTATGGTGCCATAGAAATGAATGAGTTATGAAAAACACGGCTAGCACATTGACTGTGCGTCTGGTTGTGTACATGAAGCCTTACTGTATAATAAGAATGGAGATGCATACACTATCGGCCATGTGTAACATATTTCAAGCTCTTTACATTTCTCTCCTGACATGACTTTAATGTTAATGTTTTTGATCTGTTTTTTATATGTGACTTTCAATGCTGAGTTTATTTTCCTAAATTTCTATTAATTAGCAAGATCTCATGATACAGAATCCATGTAATATATTTTACTGCAGTATAACTGGCACTGGCATGTGCCGCATGACTTATCCTGGCATGTGCCGCAATAGAATCACAGCATGCGGCTACAAACCTGGAAAAGAAACGTCAGTTGGTGCCAGTCAGCGATTGCTCTTTTAGAGATTAGACCGGCTCCCTATTGCTCCCACTTGCGAGAAAGCGACAGTTTTTTTTACTACAGATTCCTGATCGATACCTGCGGATTAAGAAGAGAACCGCTAATAGCGAGTCACCAGAGGTAAGATATCATCACTTTATTGTGAAATCCGGATTTATGTCCCCTGAAATGTGACAGTGAGGGGCCCCCTGTAATTAGATAATAGAAATGGTTTACACTGTGTGAGATATAGTAGATGGCTTGGATGTACATGGGTAAGCCTGGGAGACTACAGGGAAAACATTACTGAATTGGGTGCTCATAGTGTAATGTGGGGAATATTGGAGGCTTATTGATGATATAGAGAAACATGGAGGATCATTCCAGTCATTCCTGATATAATAACTGTTACAGAGATTGTATGGGATTAGGAAAAGTCTCTTTTATTAGACACACTGTTACTCCCAATCCAGTACATGGAGCTGAGCTGAGATAACAGAAAAACCATTAGCTGATATTGTTTCCAAAAATGCAGATCCTTTTGGTTAACATTTCATGTCTGTCACTAATAAAATCTTATATTGTTTATGAGACATCTTTAAAGGGAGTCTGTCATCTGAATAATCAATGTTAAGCTACCACAGGACCTTGTAGGTCACATCCCCCTCACCAAGCTACTACCTCCATATTGGTGAACTGACCGCTGTTGTGGTGTTAGATTTTCCTAAGTTTATGCTTAAACTTCTCTGTAAGGTCTTGTTAAGTCATATTACCAAGTATTTGTGTACAATTTTCTTTTTCTTCACATTTCCTTGGAGGAAGTGAAGATGAAGCAGAAGAGGAAGAGAGAACGTATTGCCCAGTATGAAGAGGAGACGTAAGTGCAATAGTGTTTATCACTGTATTACAAAGATCTGTCAATGGTGGCCTGTCCTTAGAATAGGTCATCAATATCAGATCAGTAAGAGTCCACCAACTGACACCACCACCTATCATCTAATTTCCACACAGAGCCAGTAGAAGATGGCTTCATCCACTATGTAGTGGCCTTGTAGTTCTATGGCAGCTCAGCTCCCATTCACTTATAGCACAGATACTACACAGTTTAAAAAAAAATGACAAATTGCGAGCTTTGTCAATTTGTCATCTTTTTTTAAGTTAGTCATTAATAAAGGTATCAACTACTGAAGACTTCTCTCAAAGAAATTTTTCATATCCACTGGCTAACACGGTACAAAGACATTTTTTCTTACACAGTTTACAGTTTAATGAGCCATCTACTTGCAACTCTGTACCCATATCATCTGATCCATGTAGGAAGGGGGGCAGTCAGATGTTGGAGCTACTGATTTAATATTAATGACCTAACCTAAGGATAGCACGTCAATATCTAATCTTGGACAGCCACTTTAATACGAGATTTACCCATGAGGAGACCAGGGTGAATGTTGCCCTTTGTTATTACAGTCCTATGAAAAAGTTTGGGCACCCCTATTAATCTTAATCATTTTTAGTTCTAAATATTTTGGTGTTTATAACAGCCATTTCAGTTTGATATATCTAATAACTGATGGACACAGTAATATTTCAGGATTGAAATGAGGTTTATTGTACTAACAGAAAATGTGCAATATGCATTAAACCAAAATTTGACCGGTGCAAAAGTATGGGCACCTCAACAGAAAAGTGACATTAATATTTAGTAGATCCTCCTTTTGCAAAGATAACAGCCTCTAGTCGCTTCCTGTAGCTTTTAATCAGTTCTTGGATCCTGGATAAAGGTATTTTGGACAAACAATTCAAGTTCAGTTAAGTTAGATGGTCGCCGAGCATGGACAGCCCGCTTCAAATCATCCCACAGATGTTCAATGATATTCAGGTCTGGGGACTGGGATGGCCATTCCAGAACATTGTAATTGTTCCTCTGCATGAATGCCTGAGGATTTGGAGCGGTGTTTTGGATCATTGTCTTGCTGAAATATCTATCTCTGGCGTAACTTCAACTTTGTCACTGATTCTTGAACATTATTCTCAAGAATCTGCTGATACTGAGTGGAATCCATGCGACTCTCAATTAATATCTGTTTCTTCTCTCACAGTTCACGGCCTGACCCCGAGGAGGAATCCAAGAAGCAGAAGATGGATGACAGCTTGCAGAGAGAACAGACTGCTTTCTTCAAACTCCTGGGTAAGATACTCCTTCCAGCCCGTGGCGAACCCCAAAAACTTCCAGTTCAGTTGAACCTGAAATTTTTGGAAAATTTGTTGGGGCCACAAGGGGGTTCTATACTGTGTGGAGGGGGCCAATAATGGATATTACACTATGTGAAGGGGCCACTATTTAACATTATACTGTGTGGAAGGGCTACTATAGTACATTATACCACATGGAAGGGCCGCTATGGCACATTATACTATGTGGGCTAGGCGACTATGGGACATCATACCATGTGAGGGGGCCACCATGGGACATTATAGTGTGTGGTGAGGTCACTATGGATCATTATTCTGTGTGGAAGGGCCACTATGGATCATTATTCTGTGTGGAGGGGCCACTATGGAACATTATTCTGTGTGGAGGGGCCACTGTGGAATATTATTCTGTGTGGAAGGGCCACTATGGATCATTATTCTGTGTGGAGGGGCCACTATGGAACATTATTCTGTGTGGAGGGGCCACTATGGAACATTATTCTGTGTGGAGGGGCCACTATGGAACATTATTCTGTGTGGAGGGGCCACTATGGAACATTATTCTGTGTGGAAGGGCCACTATGGATCATTATTCTGTGTGGAAGGGCCACTATGGATCATTATTCTGTGTGGAGGGGCCACTATGGAACATTATTCTGTGTGGAGGGGCCACTATGGAACATTATTCCGTATGACGGTTTGTTTTCTCAGAAAAACACAGACAGTTTTCCAGTAAAAAATGCATGCATTTTTTGTGCAAAACCGCACCATGTGAACGCAACTTTACAGTGAAGTGAAAGTACCAGTGGCCTAATACTGTATGCAGCTATAGCTTTGCTTATAATGGGAAAGTACAGGTGCATCCCGGGAAATAGCAGTAAGCGCATGCGTCCAGAAGCATTTCATGGCAGCACTTCTGTGTTATGGATTGTGGTATATGACTTTAGTATAGGGGTCGTCAGCCTTACAATTATTGTGCGGCACCCAAAGTACCTCATCTTTGTATTTTTAATCTAAAACGACACACCCCATACAAAAAAAACTGCCAACCCCTGGTCTAAAGAGACTATTGGAGAGTGGGACAGCCGCAGGCTACTATTATAAGGCTGGGAAGGACTGAACCATGACCTTTCCCACCCTGATAATTTCAGGCTTCTGCTACTTGTTATATCTGGCTGGTTATGAAAAACTGCTTGGACCCCCATGTCATTTATATTAATTATTTATTCAATTAAATATTTGTTTATTTTTTAAACAATGACACGGGGTAGGTATTCTTTAGTAGCCTTGTACTGTCAGGGAGATGGGGGGTGGACGTTCCTCACTGACCAGCTATGATGATAGGCTGTAAGGCCCAAGTTTCTGACAGTAAAGAGATATTGGTACCAAAACTCATGACTAATATCTAATATCTCCAGTACCTGGCACATACCGAGAAGGGCAACAGTGTACTGAATTCAGCTGTCGGCTTTTTAGCGGTATGTACTACCGCACATCTCTGAGGACATGAAAGGTTCTCTTTAGAAAACCTTATTTTGCACATGTGAGTATTTCCGAGGATTATATTGAGGTTGTTCTTTTTTTCTACAATTTCTCTTATTGACGTATTGTAATAAATATCATTTGAAGCAAAACCCCCCGCTGTTCTTCAGGAAAGTTACTGTTCACCCTGCAGAACTGCTGTGGAGTTTATTATGTTTATTTATTAAGTTTATTATTATTACAATGTGTTATATTATAGAGATTTAGTACACTTATATACAGAATATAGTATAGTATATAGAATACAATGTATCAGTAAAAGTATACACAATGATAAAGCAGTTTGTTCCTTTGTTGTAGATATAAAGGTGTTCTGAACATATCAGAAGGTATTGATGAAATACATTAACCTATTATCTTATTTTTGTTACTTTGATAGACGACGAGGACATCAAGTTATTTCTAGACAGGGACAGATGTCTTAAGATCTCGGACAAGGTATTATTATATAGAGGGAAAGAATAGAAAATATTCCTGAGCTCTGCAAACTATGACCTGATGTCAGTAGTAGATGCTATACAAAGAAATATAACCCTAATCTATGCGGCAGTCAGGTTGTAACTAGATATCAGTAAATACAAGAATATACTGAGCTCATATATCTGTACTGCATACTATTATGTATTAGGAAATCTATGACAAACTTCTAACTCTCCTTTTATCCCATTAGTATCTCCTGGCGATGGTCCTGATCTACTTCAAAAGAGCCAAACTACGTGTAGAGGAATATCGCCAGTATTTCTTTCCTTCTCTGTAAGTTTCTATTATTATTAACCCAATCTATACCTATGTTATGTGTTTCAGAGAAGACAGTTGTCAGATTCCCTTTATAGGCTTATAACAGCCTTTAATTGTACAACCATAGATCGGCGTGCTGTTAATGTAGTGCACCACAGCACTGTATGCTAATAACATAGCATGCCATTCATACACTACTACATAACAGCAATATATTAGCAACAATATCCTGACACCAGAACATGTCACCACACCCTATCTCTGGCCAGTGACTGGCTGCAGTGGTCACATCTTCCTGTGTTAGGACATCATTGCTGCAGCACAGTAGAGACCAGTGGGGTCCCTAGCAGCATTGCAACTGGAGCAGGAGGGGATCGATAAGGTAAGTACATCTTGTGTTATTTGTTACAAAATGGAGTTGTTTTTTAAATTATTTTAATTGCCTGGGAACCCCTTTAACATTAGTGATATCACCACCTTCTTCTCCTCATTATCTTCTTTTTACATGTTCTATCATTTCTTTGCCCTACTTTTTATTTCTTCCAGGTTTTTAGCCAACCAGTTTGAAGAGGATCTGGAATTTCGAGAGGAGATCTACGCCTGGACCCCTGGACGGACATTGGAGATGAAGAGGATCCAGCTGCTTCACCTTTGTGACCTAATGCTCATCAAGATGGACTTCAGAGCTTGGGTAGAAAAGGAAACCTGCGATCTGGTGTGTAGCATAAAACAGAAAGATGTAAACTTTGAACTAAAGCTTGTGATGATTATAATAATTCTATATTATGTTAAATTCTAGATCATGGCACAAGACCCCGACCACTGGACATGGAAGAGACAGAGAGAAGACCATCACAGCCTGGCTATACGCTGGTTCAGGAGGGATTTTAGCGAATTCAGCATAAGAGGCCCATGGACCACCCTTCCAACCTGTTCTCTTTGTAACCCCATTCTAGACTCGAGCAAGGAAGAAGAGGCAGAAGACACTCATCATCAGACAGACGCAGAGGAGGAACCTGGAACATCAGCTATAATCATCTCAGGTAAGTGTATCCATTGTGTAAAAGAGAACTTTTTTTCGTTTTTGTTGTCCGTTAAGCAGATCTGTTCAACAAATATGATTTTTAAATAGTAAAAATGGATAGAAATACAAATATTCATCTGTTTTTACATTAAAAAACATATCAGTTTGATTGAACAGAGCCATGAATACTGGTGTGTAGTCATGGACAAATCTCAAAAGATTTCTTTTGACAAATATTTGTGAGGGTCACAAAAGTGCTATTATTATACTCTTGGGTCACCTCAGACCCCAAAATATAATAAGACCAAAGGGGTGAATGAAAATAACAAACAGTCCATTTGCATCTTATTCTTATCATCCGGTCGCTGGATGACATTACGTGCCCCTGGGTCCCAGATGAGACTTGTGTTTTGGCCTCAGTGGTGACATGGGGCATTCTGACATCACACACCATGTGACCGATGAGGGCCAATCACAGGCCTCAGTGGTGACCTGGAGGTGCATAATATCATCCAGGGACCAAAAGAGACCAAAAAAGATGCCAGGAGGCCGCTGGAGAAGTGAGAAATAGCTGATTGTCATTTTCATTCACCTCCCCTGGGCCTCCATATATTATACTCTAGGGTCTGAGAGGTCTCCACAGTATATATTTCTATCCGTTGTTCATTTGGAAGGATGATGAAAAGTGAGGTATGCCGCACTTCTCTGTCCATTAAATGCAACAGAATATGACGTACTGGAGGTAGAATTGAGTCAGAAGTACAGTATACACTTTCGACATTTGTTTTACAAACAGAAGTCTATGGGGATGTTGAACAACACATTTTTACTTTTTTTGGATTCAAACGTGTCTGCACAACTGAAAGAAAAAAATGTGATGTAAATGTATCCTAACATACAAATCTTAGAAGCCAAACCTTAACAGTTGAATGAGGTTCTGTGGCAATGTTGCAGAGACCCCTACCCCTTTATTCTTCATACTGGAGGGTGGGAACCACATCTATGGAATTGTTATGGCATATTGTAGGACCTGAAATACCTTTTCAATAAGAAGTTGATGTAGAAGAGCTTGGTAACATTGCTCTGCTTCTATTCTATAATAAATGTTTTACTAAAGTTTTCCTTCTATCATTTCTACTTAAATGTACAGCAACCAGACCAAGAAGAAGAAGAAGAAGAAGAAGAAGAACGAAGAAGACACGGTGGACACGTCCAAAGAGAAGAACAACACGGGATGGATGAAGACCTAAACCAAGGAGAGAAGTATCCTCCATGGTCATGCACACATACTCGTTACATCACTATACACAGTCACTGCACATACACACAATCATCACACACATGCATACACATATACACTGATACATGCTCTAGCGGTCGCCTCCCTTAGTATACCCAGAGGAGGGGCAATACAGTGGCCATGGTTTCCCTGCAGGTTTCCTCCACTGGGGGTTTTTCCTGCCCTGAGTGTTGCTGTATGCTCTTCGTGAGTGATGGGAGGTAACCAGCACATATAAAAATAGATAGAATAAAATACATAGAATAAACTTCCCATTAACTTTCTTTATTGTGTCTGCATTATTTATTCTATTTTTGTTTGTGAAAAATGTGTGTGTGAAAATATTTTAAAACTAAACCCAGAATGTAGATGATGTGAGTGAGGGTTGTGTAACGGGAGTCCCATTTTATTCGTTAGGTTCTTTCTGACTCCCAAATAAAGTTAATAGAGCAGTTACAGTCGGCCACAACTTTTCATATCTACAATACAACTATACTGCACTGTATGGCAGATTTCTATCTATAGGGTATTCAGGGGTAAAAGTGATACTAAATTGATACGCTAAAGTGATTAGCGTATATTATAAATAGCACATGATAGTTGGGTGCAGTTACACATGTCACTCTGCTTTGTTTTGTGTACTTCAGTACATTTATCACTATATGGCTTCTTCCTTCTATAGTAGTGTGATATCTTGGGCCTGGTCCATATGTACTGTATATGTGGAATTGGTACCTTGTGGCAATATACAGTACATATATAGTAATACATGTGGATGGGGCTTTCAAAATGCCATCAACACGTAGAAGGGAAAATAATCAGCACTGATCAGTATTTTACACATTTTCACATTCACGTCATGGTCATTACTTTGTCAATAAGCAGCAGATGTTCTATAGTCTACACCAGTGATGAACCTAGCCTTTCTGCTGCCTGAGGCGGACGATCAAAAGACGCCCCCCCCAGGACTGAATACCGGGGGGGGGGGGGGGGTGTTCATCTTTTGATCATCCACCTCAGGCAGTGGGGGAGGGGGGATTGCATGTGGTAGCATTACAGTAAATACAATGCAGTAATATTTGGTGCAGTAATACTCACAGGAGATGTCTTCCCACATTTCCCGTCTCTTCCCTTTGGACGCCATGACCACTTCTTTGAGCTATGACTTGACTCTGAATTCCATCCACTTTTCCCTGACTGTAAAATGCCAAGTTTTTTCCCATGGGGCCCCGGCCTTAAAGAGGTTGTTTAGGAACTACAGGTTTCAGCAAGGAGGTCGGGGAAGGTGAAAAATAAAACCCACACTCACCTGTCCCTGGTCCTTGCACCCCTGTCTGGTCCAATGGCACCCGAGGGCTTGTTCCAACAGCAGTCCTCGCCACACGTAACCAATGAGGCCAATCAGGGGCCACAGCAGCCTAAAGAAAGGAACTGGGATGTCTCACATAAGTCACCTGTAATGTCACGTGTCCTTTCCTTTGACTGCTGATCGGCCTCAGCAGTCACGTGTAGCAAGGACTTCTGCCAGACAAAGACCCCGCCGCTGGACCAGACAGCCATGGGAGACATTGGGAACAGGTGAGTACGGGTTTTTTCTTTCTTATTTTGCACCTTCCCTGACCTTCTTGCAGAAAACTGTAATTCCTGGCTAACCCCTTTAACATCTCAATATACAAAGGCCTGGGTCACATCTGCATTTGGGCCATTCCATTCCCCTATCTGCATGAAAAATGTGGAGAGAAAATCCTGCAAGCAAAACATTTCTCTCCTCATTTTTTGTGTGGAAACCACACAGACCCCATTATATTCTATACAGTCCGCAGGTTTCCTGAAGGTTACCACTTTTTAATGGGTATAGGTTTTCGTTTGGGGGGGGGTCCCCAAGCAGACTCCACGAATGGAAACCTGAACGCAGATGTGAACTGGGCCTAAACATCACATTATAAAATAGTATGTATAATGGTAGACATGTATGGAAACAAACACAGACAGACAGTGTCGGACTGGGGTGTCTAGGGCCCACCAGTGGAATTATTTCTAGGGGCCCACCATCAGGATCCCTGCAAACCAGCGATACCAAGACAGGGCTGAAGGTAATAACATATCAGGAGCCATGCTGCTCACCCGCCATACGATGTGCAACAATGCATTACCTAAACCTATTGCTACACACTGTATGGAAAGTGTACAGCGCGGCTCCTAGAAATGTTACCATTACCTATAGCCGTGCTGTCCTGGAAAAGCTGATCTGCAGAGGTCCTGGCTGTTCTGTCATCACAGATGTAATATTGATGGTCTATCCCAAGGACAGACCATCAATATTACAAAGGTAGATAAACCCTTTAAAAATTTGTCCAGGAATTGGAGCGACCCATGTGTTGGGAGGGAGGTGTAAAATAAAAAAATAAACAAAAAGCGCCTTCACCTGTTCCTGTTGCTCTGATGTCCGCTGCCAGTGTCCATTCAGTCTCGCACTGGTGCCTCCTTGCTGGGAGTCCTACACCTCATGGGACCACTGAAACCAATTAGATACAGGATTTCCAGAAATGAGGCCATGAGACCTAACAGACACAGGCAGGGAACAACGGAGTGCTGGGGACAAAAGCTCAATGAAAAACACTGTGGGAAAAAATATATTGAGATTCACTGCAATTTTTTTCCAACAATGTTTTTTTAGCTGCATCTCGCTGTTGCGCCTAATCCTTAAAGAAGACCTTTCACCATCTGGGGCACATGAGGTTTAATACACCGCTAGAAAGCCAACAGTGCGGTGAATTCAGCGCACTATTGGCTTTCACGTTCTGTGCCGGTACCATAGATCTTCATCGTCAGGAACGCCCTTCCTCACGGTAGCGTCTTTAGCACTGTACTGTGAGAGGGGTCGTTGCTTATCAGCCAGCGATGACGCTGAGCGCCTATAGCACTTTCACAATACAGCGCTATAGACGCTGCTGTGAGGAAGGGCATTCCGGAATGACTGTCAGAAACACCTTTCTGGCAGTGAAGAGCTACGGTACCGGCACCGATAGCTCTTCATGGGGGCACAGAATGGGAAAGCTGAAAGTGCGCTCAATTCATTGCACTGTCAGCTCTCTAGCAGTGTATTAAACCGCATGTGTCCCAGGAGGTGAGAGCTCCTCTTTAACATCTCAATATACTGTACACCACACTATAAGGATAAGGCCTAACACAGCGTCCCGCAGCAAAAAAGCGCTGCGGGAAAACCCCCGGCGCCGACACATCAGTTTTTCCTGCAGCGCTTTTTACAGAAACTCCACAGAGGATTTAAAGTATTTAATTTGAAGATCCACTCCATCTCTTTTCTTTTGAGTATCTTTTCTCTATCACCTCCTCTCCTGAGAGGGAGGACACAATCAATGATCCTAAATCTATGTTGAGATTCAGAATGTTTAAAATCTGAGAAATGTTTGGAAACTGGCAGGTCTTGTTCTCGTTTCCGAATAGTATATCGGTGTTGATTCAATCTTGTCTTTGTATCAAGAGTCGTTTCGCCTATATATACCAACCCGCATGGGCAGGAAAGCATATATATGACATGGTCTGAATCATAAGACCATGAATAGCCATGTATGAATAAACGCCCATGATACTAGTGAAAGCAAGTGGATGTTCCTCCTCCTCATATTTATAAATATTTTCATATAGTGTGATTTTTTTTTATATATATATGTGTCACTTATATTGATCTGAAAAATGTTACTAGATCATCGTATATTTATAGCACTTTGTTACACTGTATCTTTCACTCCACCTAAGGGCTCGTTCACACGGAGTAAACGCGCCGCGCATTGTGGCGTGTTTACGGCGCGTGTACGCCACGGTTTTTTACGGTGCGCGATTACGCCGCGTAAACGCGTCGTTAACGCGGCGTAATCGCGCACCGTAAAGAAACGCGGCGTACACGCGCCAGAATGCACAGCGCGTTTACTCCGTGTGAACGAGCCCTAAGTGTGTTGTGATACATTGTTTCCACATGCTGAGTAATTCATTGTAATTATGCACCATATGATGTGGTTGTTATTTAAACTGGTGGTTTTCCTCACTTCTTTGAATGAAAAAGGTTCGGATAAGAACCGAAACGTCGCTGCTTGGAATAAACCCACACTTTTTCTAAATGTTGGAGTGCTGCCATTTTTTCCACTTCATAGATAGATAGATAGATAGATAGATATGAGATAAATAGATGTACATTTGTATTGCCATCTATGGGACTTGTAATCAAATAATTGCAGGTTCAAGTACCCTAGGGGGGGAAGGGGGGCTAATAAGTTAGTGGAAAAAAAAAAGTTTTAAAATTAATAAAAGTTGTAAATCACTCCTTTCCCTAGAATACATATAAGGGCGGGTTCACATCAGCACCCGATCTCTGTTATGCAGGTTTACGTTTTCTGTCTGCAGAAGTCAGAAACCAACATTCAGTGTCCGCCGCTGAGTGCCCATGAGCGTCTTCTGCTCTCCGCGGTGAAACCGTTTTTGTTGGAGTTTTTTACCGGACACAAAGTTTTGCATGTCCGACTTTGTGTCTGGTTAAAAAAAAAATGGTTTCGCTGCGGAGAGTAGAAGAGGCACATCGGCAGACATGAATGGGTTTGAAAGTTGCCTGCCGGTTTCCGTCTCCTGCCGAGTTTCTCGGGCAGGAAACGGAAACCTGCAAAACGGAGATTGGGCACTGGCGTGAACCGGCCCTCAAAGTAGAAAATTACTATGAAACACATACACAATAGGTATCCCTGCGTCTGAAAGTGCCCAGTCTACTGAATATAGAGTATCTGCAGTGCTCCTATTCTGTCGGGAAGGGGTTAATAGGAGCACTGCAGATATGCTATATTCAGCCTGTTTTGGTTGTCTGTCTGCCCCTTCCCTGAGTTTGAGGACTGGGTTTTTTTCCCCACACTTGGAACTTAGTCTGGCTGAATATAGCATATAGTGTATAGCATAAAATATTTGGGTCTCTGTGGTACCTGCTGTTTTACTGTGGCTACATGATTTGCTCCACAAGGGGGCCCACTGAGGCTCTGTCGCCCAAGGGCCCATAAAAACCTGGAGCCGGCCCTGCCCAGACCTAACAAAACACAGGTCGGATCGGTCGGTTAGAAGCGTGAGGCCCTTAAAGGGGTATTCCCATGTCCCTTACTCACCAGTCCTCGTTGCTGTAAACTCTTCTTTCTTCCTGGTTTTCTTGCGTCAATTGGTGGGTGGGGTTTCATATGCAAAGCCAGCGGCAAGATGACATCGCTTTTATTCCACTGGCCCTGCGTGCGCGCTCCCGATGCACATGCATACACATTAGAAACTACTATAATAGTACACAAATAAGGTCAGTTTTATAAGGTGGTCAAACACCGCTAACTATTTTTTTAAAAAAGCCTCAAAAACGCAATTTTAGGGCAAATTTTTCAAAAAATCCTGGGGGGGTGGGGAACCCCAAACCCCCATTCCCCTGAGGGGTATTCCAGACCTAGACCTCCTGGTAAGTAGGGCCCCGCCAAAGTCAATTGCCCAGGGCCCTGCAAAGCCTGGATCCGCCACTGGATAGATAGATATGAGATAGATAGATAGATAGACCTTGATATGCTGTATATACCTACACATATACCCATTTATTCACACACATACATTCATATACAACATAGACACACACACCTATCTACACACATACAGGACTCATACAGTATATAAAACACATAATGTAAACACATATACACATCTATACATATTTTACCCAAGAATATATACTTACCTTTGGGTGAATTGCTGGGTGCACAGGACATGGGAGAAAACTCATCTGCAGCTCTGTCTGGTAGTGAAGAAAGCAGCGACGTCTCCTCTCACACTCCGATGCTAGGATGAGGGGGAGGGGTGGCACAAGAAGCTGCTGTGTGTCGGGGAAATTTTACAAGCAGCGATCAGCAGCCCCTGCATCTGCCAGTGATTTATCTGCTGCCGATGAGTCCTGAGTATCACAGCACCAGAACTGACCACATGCTGCAGCGTGATCCGAACACTTGCTTTTCTTGAATGGACTGGCTTCTTTACCAAGTGCGTGCCCTGGTTCGAAGAGGCAGCGGCTCAACACCGCAGTCCCATCCAAGGAACGCAAGTATCCGGATCACACTGTGGCATGTGGCCAGTTCTGGTGCTGTGATACTCATGGCGATGTTTGCATCTATCTGGTACCGGAGCCTCAGAAGGAGGAGAATACGGTGGATCCGTCTGTGAGTGCAGAGACCGGTCAGTAGAACCGCAGAGGTCTAAACCAGCCCAGGAGAGGGCTGCCCGGCTGATCAGTTTGTTTTCAGAGCAGCCCTCTCCTGCGCTAGTTTAGAAAAAATAAAAAAAAATAAAAAAATCTAATTGGCCCAGCTGCAGCCCCCTCCAAAATGCCGCCTGAGGCCTTCACCTCACCTCACCTCATTAGAGGTGTCGGCCCTGGTCTACACCACAGGAGTCACTTATTGTGGCTTGGCTATTATTCTCAGAGTATGCTTTAGGTTTCATTGAAAACCATGCATTAAAGGGGTTATCCAGGTTCCAAAAATTATCTGCAAATACATCCACAGGAGTGCAAAATACTCACTGTTCCCTTGCTCAGCTTATGTTTGGCTTTATTTTACTTGCTGCTCCTTGTATCTCTGTTATTTATTTATGTTCCTAGCACCTCCTCAGATAAATAAGTTCACAAAGAAGTTTCCCATTCCAATTTCCTGGTTAGGGAGATACTAATTGGTTAGGGTCACTATCTTGTATAATTTAGAACAGACTTGGGCATTGTATGGCCCACGGGCCACATCCAGCCCTTTAACTGCCTCTGACCGACCCACGCAGGATAAAGGTAGATGATGAAAGGCAAGTCAGCTAAAGGACCTTTGATGGCGTCATCAAAGGTCCTTTAGCTCACTAGGATGTACCCTTTAGTGCCTGGAGCTATTCTTGATTGTACAGGACAGTGTGGTAGGTGTTACACAGAAAGAGCAAGCTGCCAGGAATGGAGACTGATGGAAGATAAGGACGAGAGAAGAGAGTATGTGTGAGCAAGAGGATGGAACTGGGGGCAGATGTAGGGAGCAATTAAACTGAAGGCAGATGAAGGGGGGACATTAAACTGGGGGGCAGATGGAGGTTGACATTAAACTGGGAAGGCCCCTATGCAATGCTATGGAGGTACATTCTGAGAAGATGGGGCTTTGGACCACATTTTACTATTCCCATAGCTAGAGGGACCAGGCATGGATGCCTACTGTTCTCTGCTTTACTAATGTTGGTAATGGAGCCACTTGTAGCAGCCATAATGTTAAAGGTTTTATAGTGGGAGGAACAAACATAAATGTGCTCTGTTTGCTGACAATTTATTGTTGAGGTTCCCTTTAACTTTGTTTTCCAACTTGTTCTATCTGATATCAAAGCTCTCCAATATCTGTCTTAGAGCTCAATGCTGTATAATCTAAAGCTCTTACTCAACCTACACAGGTGGTCAAACTCTTGAAACTGAACGTTGACTTTTAGTGGAATCAGTCGAGATTACTCTATTTGGGCATCTATATGACCCTATCAGTGACCACCCTTTATGAGGCTTTTCTGTCATTTCTCTCCTCAGTTTTATGACAACCCATGCCATTGGGATACCTTGACGGTGTCTTGGTTGGGTAGGATTGCATTGGTTAACATGAATATATCGCTTGATCTACTATGTGATTTTTGATCACTCCCTACTCACATCCCTATATTGACACTGATGTACCCCAGGTGGCTAGATAATAGCAAGTGGCTAGATTGGTACAGCTAGTGCCGGTTCATATGAAATGTGATGCTCTGCAGTTGGATGGCACTTGAGCTCACAGATTGGTCGAAAATGGTGGAAGCAACTGTGAAAATATCAATCAAGACGGTTCCAGATTAGACGCTGTTCCTTTTAAATCCACTGTCACCAAAGCACTTCCCGCACAGTAACCCTCCAGCAGAAATGGCAGCATTGTGCCAGAGAGAAGTATCAGGAGCGGAGAGAAAGCAGTTGATTCCTTGTGGGTGTAATGCCATACACATTAGAAGACCAGCCAATCTCTCCAAAAGATGTTTCATTAATCTTATGCGCTGGACTAATTGTATGGGATGCTTAAAGGGGTTGGCCACTTTATAACTAACAGTCTGTAATGTGTAGCCCAAAGATAAATAATAAACTTTCTCATAGACATTCATTTTCTTCCCTGCTCTGCCAGCTCTCTGACACTCCTCCTCTGACCACTGAGCTCGTGACATGGAGGGGCATGTGACCCAGCTTGACCATGTCACGTGTCTGTGCCTGCCCTGCTCTTCTGCCTGGTCTTTCACTACTCAGCAAGGACTTTATGATGTCACAGTCACATGACTCTCTAGTCTTGTTACTGGGTAGGCGTGTCTGTGATTGCAAGAAGGTCCTTGAACATGTACTGTATAAAAGTTGTATCCCATTGTAGTGGAGGAACATGCAGAGATGTGAGGTGCCTGGTGTACTGTGGGGATGTGAAAGATGTGGGGTTTATTGTGTAGTGTGGGTGAGATGTAGGGTGCATGGTGTGGAGGGGAGGACAAATCTGGGGGAGAGATCTGGGCTGCATTGTGTAGTGGGGCTGAGAGATGTAGGTGCATGGTGTGCTCTGTGGGGGGGGGGGCAGATCTCAGGTGCATGGTGTACTATGGGGTAAGAGTTGTAAGCTGCATGTTGTAGTGTGGAGGTGGAGAGATGTGGGGTGCATTGTCTAATGGGGAGAGATATGGGGTGTACTGTGGGGGGCAGATTTGGGGTGCATTGTGTAGTGTACTGTGGGGGGGTAAAGATCTTGAGTGCATGGTGTACTATGGGGTAAGAGTTGTCGGGTGCGTGTTGTAGTGTGGAGGTAGAGAGATTGTATAATGTGGAGTGTAGTGTGTACTGTGGGGAGAGAGATGTGGGGTGCATGGTGTACTATGGAGGAGAGATGTGGGGTGCATAGTAGAGAGGCACATGGAGAGCTGGGGGGTGGTTGTGTGTGCTCCTTGCACTGAAGATACATTCAGGAAGGGGGGGATTGGCGATGCACAAGAAGCTCATGAAGAATGGAGGAATCTTTCATATCTGTGTTAGGGCTAGTTCACACGGGGACATGGAGGCGGATTTTGACAGCGGAATCCACGTCATAATCCGCCTCCATACAATGATAGTCTATGTAGAGGCTTTTTTTTTTTCGCTAGCGTTTTTTTACCCTAGACGAAAAAAGAAGCTACATGATCTTTCTTCAGGCTTTTTTTTACCGCGCGGTTTTTTGCATACAAATGCATCGCGTTTTTTTTTCTACAAAAAACCGCGCAGTAAAAACGCAACGCGGTTTTTGCGGCCCGTTCTCTTTTAAGGGATGGGAAAACCGCCTGGCCTTGTTGGAAGCAGTTTTTACAAAAAAGAAAGCTCCACAAAACAGGCCAAGGTCCAAAAAAAACCTAATTCCTAATGAGGAAGCGTTTTTTTCCGGTGCCAAAATAAGCCATACGTAATTTACGTGTGAACTAAGCCTTAGGTTTCCATGAGAGGCAAACATTGGACTTCGGCCATAAAAGACACATGGGAGCTGTGTGAAACTGTGAAGCTGTTTGGAGTGTTCTGAGCTGTGGAGTGCTTATTAACACTATGGGGGTGCACTAGAGAGATGTAGAATGTTTGTCTGGGGGTGCACAGGAAATATATAGCTATTGGTGAAATAACTGCTAGCAGTGCGGGGGTAGACTTACAGGGGCTACCTGTGACAAGTTATCCCCTCCCCTGTGGGTATCTTGCAAGGGGGGTCATAAGAATTTGAACTTTTCTCTGGAATTTGGACTGGTGAGGACCTGACTGTGTGTATACAGTCACTGGTGAGGACCTGGTCCTTCTGGAGTAGGGGATTTAGCCATTTTACTGTGAGCTGGCTAAATACTACTTCAGTTCAGATCCTGACCACTAGGGGGGGGGAATAGGTCCTGACCAGTAATGTGAAATAGATCCCACTGAGGCGGCTAGTACTATAAGTGATAAGGACCAGGTCTTTACTGAGTATAGGATTTAGTCACAACCCTATTGTAATCAATGGTGTCCAGTGGCATTTTATTGATTAGTCCATTTGAATTTAGCGCTAAAGAAGGTGTTTTGGGACTCCTTTCATATTGGATGAATCATAGCGGCCCTCAGCGGCTATTAGTTGTGCAGGACCCCTAGGATTCAGCCCAGTGTTGTGACAATGACAGCCATTGTGAGCGCATTCTGCTAGCTGGAGGTGCTGAGGTGAATGAAGCTGTGTGATCACATCCTACCCTGTTTCCCCGAAAATATAAGTGTCTTATATTAAATTCTCTTCCGAAATATATGACCTGTCTTATTTTCGGGGGATGTCTTATGGAGCAGGGGACAATCGGCAGTCATGCCGGCGCTTCCTTAACGGAGTGCCAGCATGACTGCCAGTTGTAGGTGGTGCAAGAGGTGGTGGTGGTGGTGGTGGGGGAGATATGCTAGTTACCTTCCCCATCTTCATAGCAGCGCTGGTGCTGCTGTTGGTCACGGTGTTGGAAGTGGTTGGCGGGGCTTAGCAGAGATTAATGAGGCTTCCGGCGGTTGTGGCGGAGAGCCTCACTTAGTGGGCATTGCAGCCGGCTGAACGCTGTGCTCCGTGTGCACAGGAAAGCTGGCTGCCTCCTCTGCTGTGATACCACTGTTCCGGCTGCTGTGGGATGAGCAGGGAGAGTGGACATCTTACAGCAGCAGGAACAGTGGTATCACAGCAGAGGCAGCAGCCGGAATACCTGTGCACAAGGAACATCGTGCACAGTGTTCTGCTGGCTGCAGTGTTTTTGGGGATGTCTTATTTTCGGGGGGTGCTTTATATTAGGCAATTTAACAACCCCCCCCCCCCATGCCTTACTTTTGGGGGATGTCTTATTTTCGGGGAAACAGGGTATGTGTGGGCAGCACTGTGATGCGCCTCAGCCTGGAATGTAGGTCAGGAGTTTTACTTTCAGTTTATTGATGTCCCGCCCACACAGGCTGGCTGAGCTCACACTGCAATATCTCATTTTAATAGGGAACAGGTAAGATAAATTTAATTTTTACCGCACATTTGTCCTATAACCATCTTTCTGAGTTGCCTGGGGCACTGTGGTTTTTTCAGCTTAAGGGTGGCCAACCCCTTTAACTACTTTTCTATGCGTTCTAGGGAAAGGGGGGTGATTTGAATTTGTAATACTTTTAAAAAAAATTAATATATTTTTTTTACATTTTTTTTTTTTGCATTTATTAGACCCCCTAGGGGTGCTGAACCCCAGGGGGTCTGATCACTAATGCAATGCATTACAATGCTAATGCATTGCAATGCATTGCAAAAAAATCATCATTTCTTTTGCATGCTGCATAGACCAGCCTGCAAAAGAAAGAGATTGCAGATCGGCCGGGAGCCTTTAACAAGGCTCCCGGCTGTCATGGCAATGTGACGTCGGCCCTGGAGCTTGGCGGTGGCGATCACCGACAAAATGGCGGCGCATGGCAGCGCCTTTGACTGTGGCGCTGGAGGGGTTAATGCCTCCAATCGGTCCGGGGACCGATTGGAGACATTAGCGCCGGTTGTCTACTGCTTAAAGCAGGGAAGGGGGCCGGGGGCCGCAAACTATTGTCCCGAGCGCCGCAGTTGGCCTGCGGGCAGCGAGTTTGAGACCCCTGCTTTAGACAAGGGAAAATGCTAAATTGCTTTTCAGACTCTGAACAGAAAAGAACAACTCAAAGATTTATTTATTTACTGGTATATTTTTTTATTTTAGGGTAAAAAATAAAAAGGAAAAACAACCAAGGCAAGGTAAGTAATGGCTGGATACATAAAGTGCTCCTGCAGGGACAGCACAGGGCAGGGATCTTCTGGTGCTGTAGGGATACAGTAGTAGATTCTTACAATGTATTACTATGGAAGGTTAATACAGTAGCTAATATATGAGCCATAAAAGTGTCAAATAGGCAAGAATAGATTTCCATTTGATTTAGTATTACTGAGCCACGTGTAGCATAACAGTCCTTGTGAATAAAACAATTTTGACAAAAACCATGAGGGTTGGAAGGGAAAGAATGTGAAAGGGTATGACCATAAAGACCAACATTGGGGTGGCTGAGATGTGCCCAAAAACTGCATCAAGATACGCTTGGCACAGTTCTCACACTGATGAGATATGTCAGAATGCAGCTGTTTTCTCCTACAACCCATGTGCCTGTTCAGCACTGCTGAATATCTTGGTGCTATATAAGTTATAAGAAATTAAAAAATGAGATTCTTGTTTACCATGTATGTGAGTAACAAATGTTATTATATTAAAGGGATCCTATCATTAAAAGTCATTTTTTTGTCCCACTATTCCTCTCCTACCTTTAGATGTCTTATCCGCGCCGCTGTTTGGTATATAATCCGGGTTTTCGTCGGTATGCAGATGAGTTCTCTCTCAGCACTGGGGGCATCCTCAATGCTGTGAGAGAACTCTCCAGTGCCGCCTCCATCTTCTTCAGGAACAGGTCTTCTTCGCATCTTCTTCCGGCAGAGGCTTCAAACTTCTAGGCCTTAGGGCAAAGCCGACTGCGCATGCCCGCCAGCCACAAGAAAATGGCCGCTTACACAGATATACGGTATAAATACCGTATATCATTAATACAAGGGGGGTGTTTATATAAAGGCTATTAGGGCCATTATTAATACAAGAAGGGTATTTATATAAGGGCTATTAGGGGCATTATTAATATACAAGGAAGGATTTATATAAGGGCTATTAGGGCATTATTAATACATGAGGGATTTATATTAGGGGTATTATTAATATAAGGGGGTATTTATATTAAGGCTATTAGAGGCATCAGTAAAACAAGGGGGGTATTTATATAAGAGCTATTGAGGCATAATTAATACAAGAAGGGTTTATATAAGGGCTATTAGAGGCATTATTAATACAAAGGGGATTTATATTAGGGGTATTATTAATATAAGGGGGGGTATTTATATTAAGGCTATTAGGGGCATCAGTAATACAATGGGGGTTATTTATATAAGGGCTATTAGGAGCATTACTATTACAAGGGGGGTATTATTAATAAGTGGTCATGGCGGTTCAGAGGGAAGAGACAAGAGACGTTCTCCTGTAAGTCACCACAAAATGTTACTGCACTGTCTTCACTGTAATGTTATCACTAGCACCTGTTAGAATTGGGTTCCGCAGGTTGCTCTCCCAGCGCACAGCGCCACCTGCGGGTCAGTCTAAGTCCAGCTTTCACCCTACTGAGCATGCTCAGACTTTTGGAGCTGCTCACAAGCTAAGTGTCATTTCTCCCCTACTGAGCATGAGCGGTGAGGTCATGACCACCGCCCCTATTGGGCGGGGTGTTCCCTTTAAATAGTGTGAGCTGACGCCCGCCGGGTGCTGACACTTTGATTGAATGTTTAATGACAGTAGTTTCAGGGATAGGCTCCAGTATTCAGGCAGGTTGCCAGACTAGGCCTCTGTGTGGGGTTCCTCTGCTTCGTTCTGGGTGCTGTTAGTTAGGACCTGTAAACCCTGAACTGTCAGCTCTATACCAGGGCTAGGAGCGGTAGAGACGGTTCCAGCCTGTGGAGCTGCAGCAGGTTAGGTCTCTAAGATAGCCTTATTTAGACTGTCAAACTTCATTGGTAACTCCTAGCTGTTTGCAAGAGCATGTTCAGACTTCCGTGGTGGCTTCTAGCTGTTGCAGCAGTGCTCGTAGCTGTGTGCACGTGCACCCCTAGCTGTTGCAGGGGTAAGTGTGTTTGCTGACCTGGGGTGAGTGTTTAAACCTTGGCAGCCTTGTTTGTTTCAGCAGTATTGGTGTACTTAACTGGCAGGGTTTAGTTGCACCCTGTTCACATTGAGTACCGCACTGCACCACTGCCTGTGTTTGTTGCACTCTGTTCACAATAAGTACCGCGTCGCACCTCGGCCAGTGTTTGTTGCACCCTGTTCACATTGAGTTCAGACATACAGCCGCCCATCTGGGCCTGTGGACCTCGCTGCAGTGTCTTGCAGACTAGAGGTTCTGTAGTTAAAGTTTATAATTTTTTTTATATATACACAGAACCGTAACAGCACCCCCCCTGGGATTCAGTCTGGCGAGGGGGTGGGGCAACTTTTTGTCATCCGCCTCAGGCAGCAGAAAGGCTAGGTTCACCACTGTTCCGACCCCTTGGCTAGCTAACCTCCCGTTTGTTGTTGTTTGTCTTGTCTGCGTTCTGTGTTATCAGGAAGGGACTGTTGCCCAGTTGTCCCCTACTGCCTAGGGCAGGTGAGGCAAATAGGCAGAGTCTGCGGACAGATTCAGTCTTAGGTCTCACTGTCTCGTCGTTCCCTTCCTCCCAGGTTTCGAAAGCAGCTGTGCTGTGCTGTGCAATTCCCTTACAGGGTGTGAATAAGCCCTATTATACAGGTTTTTTAAAATACAGTTTTACCATGTATTTTTTTCAAGGAAATGTTTTTTTTATTTTCTTTTACGTGTAGAAAGGACAATTTTTCATTGTTTTTTATGCTGCAGTGTTTCTTCTGTTGAAAGCGTTGGGGCTTTATAGCTTTAATCTATTGGGCTCTGCTTCTAATAAGGCAGATTTGCTGCTCACTTGGCATTTGGCCTCAGAGGACACAGTTTGATAAAGGGATTCCTTTGTGGCATTATTAACATCAGCGTATCTCCCTTAATGACTACTGTATATTGCTTGTCTAGCCTATGTTCATAAACACCTTTGTATAGGATTTTAGTTGTTCTTTAGTTGTTTCCTTCCTATTTGATTTGAAAGCTACAAATCAATAAAATGAGATTCCAACCCAGATGATACTGTTTTGTTTTGGTTGGAGCAGTCTATTTTTTTTTTTTTATTATGGCATCTTTTTACCATGCACCATTATACTACTCATTTCTGCTTATGTGGTTGAGGAATTCTCTGGTCCCCTCAGGGGTTGGGATGACTTCTGTGTCTTTTCTCTCTATAGCTATGCCCTTACTGGCAAGTAGACTTGTACAACATGCTTAGCCACCACTGTACATTATGTTTTATTAAAATTTACAATAAGTTATATATATACAAAAAACAGTCTGCAGATCTATTTGGTACAAAGTGATACATTAATATACACAATTGTTCAGAAACAACTGGAACCTCGTGACTTGCAGAACGGTTCTTTCAGCCTTCATTTGAAAAGAAAATGAATGTGTAATACTATTAGACATAATGCTATTAGACATAAAGAAGTTTGCAGTACAATAAAGTAATAGTTATGTTACAATCTTAACCTTGTTCTTACAAGATAAAAGGTTTTTGTCTTAGGGTTCGTAGAACTGTAGCACACTACCATTTTGAGGCCCCCACATGCTAACCCATCCAAAAACCTGTCCTTTAGGCTGTCCCACATAGTGATATGCAGCAAAAAAAAAAAAAAAAGCGGAAGAAAAACATTGTTTTTTTTCTGCAGCGTTTTTCACAGAAAGTCTGCAGTTTTCCTTTGTGGACGTTCTTCCCCTATTATACCTATGCGGCAGCATTTGTCTAGGTAGAATTGACATGCTGCGATTTTGTGCCTTAGGATTGGTCATCAATATTAAGTTTGTGGGGTCTGACACCTGGAACCCACCCAGATCATATATACCAAGACAGCACAATGCTCAGCTTGTTTGCATACAGTGAGCTCACTTGTGGTACAAACTGTAGCGGTGAGAGTAGGTATTGCAGTGCTGTCCCATTAATATCTGCACCCCTTTAATGTTCATCAAAGTTGTCTAACCCTGCTTTATATTGTATGTAGCAACCGTCGATACCCTGTATTGGCATTTTGCTTGATGCCCAGAACACCACCAGGCTGTTTCTTCCTTCTCGTCTCTGTGCTTATAGCCTGCTGCACAGTACAATTTCGGAGGTTGCAGTGATCACTTCGTTGTGTTGTCTTCTGAAGTTCAGTTTATTGAATTCCTGAGAGATTTCTGCTATGCTCTTTCCCTTTGTTTCAGGAATTATAAGATAGATACCAGTTACTGATATAATGATAAGCACTAGGAAGAGAAGGAAGCAGAAGTGCTGTAAAGTCTCCTAGAAGATATAAACCCCAAAAATATGGACAGTATTAGAAAGATGTTTAAAGATCATTGGAAGGCAATATGAAAAAGATGTGAATTGTCACTGTTTAAAGAGGCTCTATCAGCAAAATCCTGCTGATAGAGCCCCATATATGCGTGAATAGCCTTTAAAAAGGCTATTCAGGCACCGTAAATGTTATATTAAACTACCCCCCCCCCCCCCCCCCGTTTTAAAATAAAACCCTAAAACAGAATGTGATAAACTTACCCATCGTGCACGGTGGGCGGGCATTCAGGGTCCCCTGTCACGCCTCCTCTTCTTACGATGTCCTCGGGTCCCGTCCTACTCATGAACTGACATTGCTAAAAAAAAAAAAAAAAGGCCTGGGCGCATGCGCAGTAGCATGCTGCTTCTACTACGGCTACTGCGCATGCGCCCACACCATTTTTTTCTAGCAATGTCAGTTCGCGAGTGCTGGAGGAGGACGGGACCCGAGGACATCGCAGGAAGAGGAGGCGTGGATGAAGAAGACGGCGGATCCTGAATGCCCGCCCATCGTGCACGATGCGTAAGTAGATCACATTCTTTTTTAGGGTTTTATTTTAAAACAGGGGGGGTAGTTTAATATAACACTTACGGTGCCTGAATAGCCTTTTTAAAGACTATTCACGCATATGTGGGGCTCTATCAGCATGATTTTGCTGATAGAGCCCCTTTAAAGGGAGTGTCCAAATCAATTTTAAAGGGACTCTACCAGCAGTAAATTGCTTATAAACCTAATCCTAGTATCTCTTAGAGCTGACGCTACAGTTTCCAAATATGTCTCTGTTGTTTAGTTTTTAGACCCCATTTTCAGGTAAATTGACGCTTTATTCATATGCAAATGAACAAAATGAGTTCTTTGAAGGGTCTCTTATCTTGGCTGGACTTTGGTCTCAGCTCTAGATTCCTGTGCAACAAAGTCATTTACATGAACATATACATAGACATGACTGTATCCTTGGGATATACAGTACAATGAATGCCTAATAGTTGCGGAGAGTGACAGATATGTATGTACAGTCATCTAGTTGTAAATATGGTACTGTCAGTGACATCTATATCTGTAACTTACCACAATATATGGGAAAATCATGCCCAGGATATACAATCCTAACCAGCTGAAAACTCCTGAGATGACAAAGGCAGGAACACGAGGAGCCTGTGCAAAGATTTCAACACACGTGGATATTGTGGCACCAGCTGTAGGTGAAAGGAGTCAGTGTTATAACTCTAAACAACATTAAAAATCATAGATATTAAAAAATATAAAAAATCTAAAGATTGTGTGTGATATGTGCAATTTCGGCCCCATATAGTGACCTTATAAATAATAAAAGTAATCTTATATGTCAAGGATCTATCTAAGTCATCCAAATTTAATGTAAATCCTTTACCTGGCCCAGCTCCATACAGAAAGATGAACGTAAAGGTAAGGCCCACACTGCAATATGGCATCCAGAAGTATGCGTCCTGTGAGATAAAGAATAAAGAGAGGTTAATGAGACTAGAACATGGTCATTAAATGGCTATGGGGAACTTGCCTTTATCTGAGGCTCCATTGATATCTCACATGTTTCCATTGTGCTTGGCAGAAGGCAGAGGTTTAGGGAGGTAGAGTTACCATAGCAGACCATATTGTAACTGCGTACCAATTGAAACTTTGTATGACTGTAAATAAGCCATAATCTTAATATTCTCAAAGTCCCTTAAATAGCTCAATGTAAGTATGTCCTACATGACAACTTATCAAAGTATTCAGCGAAGTATTGGTTACCTGCAATGCAAGTGTCACAGTAAGAAGTCCTAGTGTCAAAGCCATAAGACTGTAGCCTCCCAACAGCAGCACCCGTCGTCCAAAGCGGTCGATCAAGAGACTCTAAAAGACAGAAAAATATTGGATGAAGAAAGACAGACTTTAACATTCTCAAAATGTCAAGCATTGAAATAAAATAAAGGTATAGTTTTTTAATGGCCATTGTGAGGAACACATGAGTTTTCATTTTGTCAAAATTGGTTCTCTCATGCCACTGATTTTTACATGTGTCAAAACAGGTGAACAGCTAAGTGTGAACACATCAGTATTAGAGCATTGCCACCATGGGTCCACTTTTTATTTGCTTGTACACTTGAGTCAAACTCCAGGCCATTATAAGTACACCATATATTTACTGGAGAAAAATGGTTTCTACTTTGTAACAAATCGTTAGGCTATTATTTGTATAATACATGTTTTGACTAGAAAAATGTATTTAAATTACTTACTAATATACAGTTGTCACATATATATATATATATATATATATATATATATATATATATATATATACATATGTTCTAGGAAGCAGTCCATGAAGTCATTCATATACACTGGCAGGACAGAAAAGACCTATTAAAGTTAAAAAAAAAACTTACACAGATCATGGCAGAAATAAACTCAAAGGTCCCAACTCCTAAAGAAACATATGCAATCTGGTCCTCAGGAAAACCAGCCTCTTGAAATACGTCATATGCATAGAAGTAAATCTGTTGAGTCATGGAAAAAATTGAAAGTAATTTGAAAGGAAACCCCATTTAGTCATATGCAGCACTGGAAATTTATTTGATATCGTTATTTTTTTTTTCTTTTAGGCTACTTTTAGGGCCCCTTCACACGGGCCCGGCTTTACGCGTGCTCCCATTGAAGTGAATGGGAAGTGTTTAGAAGCGCTCGCGTGTACGGCTCGGAATGAGCCGAGCGCTTACGCCGTGTGCAGGGGCCCTTATGTGTCCAGTACTTTGCATCAATCTGTAAGCTAAAACCAGGAGTAGAACTTGCACAAACTATAATGGAAAGATTTTCATGTCTTCTTGTGTTTTGCACTCTCTCCTGATTTTAGCTTTACAAACACTGGTTCAAAATAATTGCCAAACATTGACTGTGTGAAAGTGGCTCAAGTCTGGAGCGATCAGTTATGGACACACTATGGAAGTCCTGCTGTGACGCTACAGGAGTAAAGAGAATGCAGACTTCTCATTCCACATTTTTTGGGCGAAAACCTAGCAGAAACCCAGCGGACCCCATCATAGTCTAAGGCAGCCACGGGTTTCCATGGGCAACTGCTTTTTAAGCAGATTAGGATTCCGTTCTTCGGATCCCCAAGCAGACCCAAAGAAGGAAATGCCAAACGATTTTGTGAACCTAGCGTAAGCTAGCTATGTAGATATTAACTTAAAAAAAATACTGCCTCTAGCTACAATCTGATTTATTATTTCTTAATATCTGTAATACAGATCAGGATTTTTCAATTATAATAAAACCATTCACAATTATTCAGCAGTAAATTTCTAAAAGTATTTAATTGAATATTCAAAACAATACTCAACTGCATTAGCACCGCTAAGTTGAAGACTTAAGATTAGACCAATCATAGCTAGGAGTTGGTAACGTTGGGAGGGCTCCTTCAATAGATCCAAGACACCCATGTGTTTTCCTTTACTTTGGGTATTTTGCTCTTTCAACATTTCATCAATGACTGGTTGGTGATCTCTGTCACCCCACAACTGCTTCAGTGCTATAGAAAAAAAGAAGAGATAAATAGGTATTTGTTACATAACTGTTTTACTACATCTATGTACTTTTCATGGTTTGTAGGCTGGGGCTACAAGGTGACTTTGTTGTGTGAAATTAAGATTGCAAATGTTGTATCTAACAAGACTGAATATAGTCTTGCAAAAATCCAGTAAGGATGTACTAATGCCAAATGATGGGTCATAGTCACGGCAATGTGCAGATTGAAATGCAACCAAATTTACTAGGTGCAATGCAGCAGTGCAATAATCCTGTATGCTGTGTAGGCCCAGTCTACTAACCATGAGTTAATGGATTACATTTTGCAATAAGAGATTGCTATATAGAGAGAGTAAAAAGAAACTGTAAAAACAAGAAGCAGCACTCATAGGTTAGGCTCTGTTCACATTGGAGGCTCTTTAATAAAAGTGTCTCAGATTCCTTTGTAATATCAGACATGTTCATGAAACTCAAAGTAAAAGAATTGTGTGTCCAGCATCTGTAATATTTACCATCCTCTTTTGCTTGCCAAATGTTAATTCCAATTTTTTTTTAATTCAGAGAATTCTGCACTGACATTTTTATTCTTTATTTGCTTTGTAGATTCAAAATGAAGAACCTTTCTAAATAGCACTCACTAATGTTTTCTACCAGCTTGCTGTTGTAAAGTCTGAGCTGCTCCTTCAAATAGCTGGCTGCCCTGTTACTTCTGATAAGTATTGCTCCCTATCTACATAGAGTAGGCAATGTGCAAGGGAAAAGGAAGGGAAGTCACACATATTGTTTATGAGTGTATAGAATTGCTAAATACCTGTTTAGGGGTCTGAAAATGAAGAAATGAAGAGTGCAACCTGAAACTTAGTGCAAGTTTTTAAACTCAAGGTAAGTATTAACTTATGTATAAAACAGTTTCCATGTCCAAGGTATATATGGCCGTTAACTTACCTTGCAAACAGCCTTCCTTGTCACCTTTCACTAACAGTAAGTAGGTTGGAGACTCTGGGAAGAAGGGCAGGGCAACAAGCTGTACAAGGGATGTAATACCACTGAAGAGCAGAACGTAAGGCCACAAGAATTCTGTCCCAAATAGCTCCCTGTGTACGTATGAAAAGACAATAGAAGATGCTCACACCACAAGCTGCTTACACCAGGTTATTGGTAGTAAATAATAATGCATATGCTCTCGAAGAGATTGCCGACATACATAAAACTGGTGATTAAGGGGTAAATGTCTCAAAAAGGTGGCATTTTGGAGAATTTCACTATATGTTTCATCCTAAAGCCAAAGATCTGTACATGGATTCTGTATCACAGCACATGGAGTATATACAGATTAATGTTACACATGCTCTGCCATTTCTTATGGGGCGCACTGTAGCATTGCAAAAAAAATGTATGGATTTAGTTTTGAACCTGTGAACTCACCGACACATGGCGGTAGTATATGGGCTCAGGGGAGGTGAACTGACCAACAATCTGGCCACATGCATGAGATTTAAGGTTGAGGTCATAAGGGGTGAACGCATTCTGGATTTATTGGGTGATTTCTGCAATGGCATATCTTCAGGAATGGTTGTGGGTTTTCTGCCGCTTTAACCCTTGCATAGTATGAAAACAGTGGGGTACACCTACAGTGTAGATTGACATACTGGGCCTTAAAAACTCAGCATGTTTTTTTTCCCCATCAGCTGCTATTGTACATGGCAATAAGTTAGTAAATGGCAAGTGGGTGGCTAACCAATATGAATACATTCTGTGTGACACCACAGCCTAACAGTGTTTACCTGAGTCCTACCATCTGTCCACAAAGCTTGCCTAGAGTTACAAACACGGGTCCGGTTGTATTGATGAATCCACGCAGTTTTCGAGGGGCAGTTTCTCCAACATATTGCGCATGAATATTAATTCCCAAACCTGATAGAAACAGATAAAAGACTGTACATGGTACTAGAGATAAGATGAACTTTTTACCCTACAATAACATTACTTATTCTGCTGACATTCATTATCATACGATGGCTTTTTCTTGGGGTTTTCTATGATGACCCACAAACACACATTACCAGTAATAGATAGTTGGCCCAATCTCTTTATCTTTCACATTTCTTGGATTTTCTGAGCTAAGCATGTTCTCTGCCCCCATTATTGTTGCCCCTTACCTCTTTGCAAATAACATATATGGTACCTATTTATAATTTTAGCAATTGATTTAGCACAAACCTGAGTAAAATCCAGACAGAAAACGCGCGGCTACGACCATTTCAAAATAGCCGAAGGTCTTGCTGAGGCTCATGAGCACAGCACTTATCAGAGGCAGGACTGCATTACACAGCTGACACTTCTTCCTGGAGTGGAAACATGGACACTACTATGAAGTCACTTTACTCTTCTAGCTTAGGACTTATTCACACTTCTATCTTTCACAGACAATACAAGGATACTTTTGATTTTATAGACATGTTTGGTTTGGTTTAATCTTTCTTTTTTTTAAAAAAACTTTTTTTTTACCTCTGTGAGCTCTCAGCAAATGTCACATTGTGTTTGTGTATGTTCCACTCCAGCAGTGTCTCCATGTGGACTTGTAGATAATATATAAATGGACGGTTATCATTATGATGCTAGCCAGCTTTGGCTGCATATCTATGTATTTTAGAGGCCTGTTTTTTTTTCCTTTTGACTGACATATACAGTATGCTGGGACTATTCACTAACCTATATCTTCTACATAAGCCTGTATCATGGTAGTCTACTATATGGACATACAGTGGCATGTGTATTCTCTTGACTTTCATTGTAAAAAACATATACTGTCCATCCACACGCTACTCTAGGTGACACCTCCAGCAGCTCGGCAGAGTGATGTGGGAAGGACTGTCACCACAAGATGCTGGACCACACCTGTTGCTTGTGGTGTCGATGTCTGTACACAGATATACAGAGTAGTGATGTAAAGGATGTAGCTAAAGATATAAAGGGGTGAAGGACATAGCCCAGGTAGGGCCTGACACATGACAGTATACAGAGGAACCTTTTTCAGCTGCTTCTCCATCCTCCTCCTCCAATTACTGAAGATATTCCCCATTTGATGTTGTTCAACTGAACATACCATTTTATATGGTCATATTCATTGTTAAATATTTGATAGCATATTCTAGAATATTGTAAAACTGTACATAAAATGCTTTTTTTTTTTTTTTTTTTTTTTTTACAGAGCTGCACATAGAGCTCACAATGTACATTTTTCCCTATCAGTATGTCTTTGGAATATGGGATGGAAATCCATACAAACTCCTTGCAGATGGTTTTTGCCCTTGGCGGGATTTGAACACCAGGACTCCAGCGCTGCAAGGCTGCAGTGCTAACCACTGAGTCACCATGTGGCCCCCTGTGCATAAAATACATTTGTAAGAAGAGAGAATCAAGACAGTCCAGGATAATATTCTCAATTTCAGTCGCATTTTAACAATATGCACATCCACTTACTTCCCAAACCTTCTAGTTAGGTATCCGGATGCAGTGGATCCTATAAGCCCTCCAATGCTGAATATAGAAATCACCAAAGACCATATCAATGTGAGTGATCCATCAGTGATGTTGGTGCTGGATCTTCTTATCAATGTGTCATTGATGAACTGTTTGATAAACTGGGAGAGTAATATCATGAGTCAGTACAGGCTACACTGGGGGGATAGAATCAATGGAAATCTTACTTGAAGTCTTAGGAATTCAAACATGAAGATGATTACTGTATATACTCGAGTATAAGCCGACCTGAATATAAGCCGAGGCTCCTAATTTTAGCACAAAAAAAACTGGGAAAACTTATTGACTCGAGTATAAGCCAAGGAGGGGGAAATGCAGCAGCTACTGGAAATTTTCAAAAATTAAAACGGCCAGGGTTTTTGGGTGCAGTAGTTGCTGGGTGCTGGGGGTGTTTTGGTTGTCTGTCTGCCACTTCCCTGAGCTTGAGGACTGTCCCCCCCCCCCCCCTCCCTCACTTGGAATTCAGCCTGGCTGAATATAGGGTATCTGCAGTGCTCCTATTAACCCCTTCCCGACAGAATAAGAGCACTGCAGATACTCTATATTCAGTAGACCGGGCACTATCAGACACAGGGATACCTAATGTGTATGTGTTTAACAATAATTTTCTACTTTTAGGGATAGTTCACACGGAGTAAACTGGCGTGTATTTTGGCGTGTAATTTTACACGTGTAAAATGTCATTGAAGTCAATGGGAGTCTTATTTTACACGTGTAAAATAACACGCCAAAATACACACCAGTTTACTCCGTGTGAACTACCCCTTTTATGTATTCTAGGGAAAGAAGTGATTTAGAACTTTATTTTATTTTTTGTTAGGTAGTATATGCAAAAACAGCTATTCTGTTACAAACACAGCATTGACAGATATATACCAATTATATAAGGAAAATGTTTGTTTTTGTACCGTGTTAGCCAGTGGGTATGAAATATATATATATATATATATATATATATATATATATATATATTAAAAAAAAACAAAAAAACTTGCAAGTCTTCAGTAGGTGATACCTTTTTTAATGGCTAACTCATAATGATGACAGAATATAACGTTTCGAAGCTTCTAGGCTTCTTCTTCAGATATATCTAAAAACAGTTTCTAAAGGCTGCATATTTATGTACAACTGGACACATAGGGATAGAATTTCAGGAGGGAGGGGGAAGAGGCTTATTACTATATACATATAAAAACAAATAGATATATCTGAAGAAAAAGCCAGGAAGCTTCGAAACGTTATATTCTGTCATCATTATGAGTTAGCCATTAAAAAAGGTATCACCTACTGAAGACTTGCAAGTTTTCGTTATATATATATATATATATATATATATATATATATATATATATTTCATACCAATTATAGGAAAGGATTTTTGTGTTTTTAATTTGTGTATTTTTTTACATGTTTTTTTTTTTTTTTTTTTTTTTTTTAAAACCACTAAGGGTTACTTTAACATGTGATCACTTGATTGATTTTATAATACACTTTTATACACTTTTACAATATATAAAATACAATATTTTATACACTTCTGTATTGCACTCTATTATGCCTGTTAGCAGAATAATGACTGGACTCCAGTTAGGCAAGCTTTAGCCTAACCTAATAGACGTACTGATATGGGAGACCTGAGGGCAGTTGTTAGTGTCCTTGATGTTATAACAGCTATTGGCACCCTACAGTCGCATGTCGGGGAGCTGATAGAGACATGGAAGGACGGGGCCTCCCTCTGTGAATAGGATTAGAAGAGATAATATCAGGTATCACACTCACCGGAGAAGGAGAATTCATAACAGACATGTGGTAACCATACTGGAATGTACCTCCAATGCCCAACACAAAGATCATCAGGAATAGGTTACGATAGTGGACCTGTCACAATAGTATAGAAGAAAGGGATTGGTATACTACAAGTATGATACTCTGCTAATACAGTAATAGGCCACATTTACATATCGTGTTCAATATTTTACATCAATATTCATAAGCTGAATGTAGATGTGGAAACAAACAAAAATATATCCTACATTTTTGTACCTCTTGTGTGTTTCGCACATCTGCATTGTGGTCAGTTTATGTAAGTAGCCATAGATTACTTTCACAGGCGCATATGTTTAATCAGTATTACCGGTACATCCATTACTCTGTGGGGCTATTCACATAAGCATGTGTTGGAGAACTCATTATGAACGTATACAATATTATCTGTAATATGTCCGTATTTCAGACTACTATTAGTGAGAACCTTTCACCATCTCTACCAACTCCGATTCTTTGCATTATGGCAAAGCAGCACATGTGTAAAGAATAGGAGAGGTAAAGGCTGCCACACTCCTCTAGCATAGGCTTCCTGGGCACAAAAGGATTGAGAATTTTTAAATCAAACTGCACAATCTTAGAAGTCTTGACCTGCCGATCCACAGGCAATTATAATTCTCAAGCTGAAGATTCCCGGGCCCACTGACTCGGGGATGGGGGGGGGGGGGGTGGCACTCCAGGGCCGCTGCAAACACTGGCAATTAGAAAACGCCTATTATTACAGTTGTTGAAACACATAGTGGAGGAGGAAACCACTGGCTTCCTGCTCTACCTTTCTTAACTTGTAAGCTGCAAGCTACTTCAGCCATTTTACACAAAGGTGTTATACTTTGTAGGCTGCAGGCCTTAAGTGGCTTTTGGGCAGCCTACAAAAAATCTGCATGTGCCAAATGTGAATTTTGTCATGAATTTGTCTGCAGAATTAACCCTTTCCTGTCATCTGTCATACTATTATGGAGGTTGTTGGTTATTCAAATATGTTGGTCACTCAGAAGCTTAGCAGCTGCCATAGCATGCACTGTTAATGGGCATTAACCTACCTATGGCCTTGGTGAAAGCTGACTGAGGTGCCATTATCCCGGTGAATGGGTGCAGCCATTTTGAGGTGGATCGCCGGCCAAAGGAGTGGCAAACTATTATCATCCATAGGCATAGGGTTGTCATTACAAGGCTTCTATTAGAGGCTGTGCTAGACAGCCTTTAATAAAAACCTAGGTATTTCTCAATAATCTGCAAGGCATTAGAATTGTAATGTATTGAATTAATGATCAGATGCCTTGGGGTTCAAGAGAAATAAAAGTTAAAAAAAAAATTCTAAAAATAAAACAATTTAAAATCGTCTGGTCCACAAACTTATAAAAATATTTTTCCCATATGGTGAGCGCATTGGGAACTGCCATTTTTCAAAAAAATGGCTGGGATGGGGTTAAGGTGATAGCTGTAACATGCTTATATTTCTATGCAGATATTTTCTACTATGTACAGGTCTGTTCTACTGATCCGCATCTATAGATAATGTGAAAATTTTAAGGGATTTTGACAGACCATGACCTGTCCTAAAGCCGTATTCATGTGTAAGCAGTGGAGACACAGCGACTATGGCATCAGCTTAGACGCCATGTTTAAATACCTAAATAGCATATGTTGGAAGGAATTAAAACATGGAATGCTCACAGTGTTAGCGGATAACAGAAGAAAGAAAAAGTGGAGTTTCAAAATAGCTTTATATGGACTTGAATTAAAGGGATGGCAATGTATTTGTAATTTGTAATTGGTATTATATACTGTACACTATATAGCAGTGTACTCACCAGTTCTGAAGCCATGCTGCTCATAGTTGTTGCTGCTACTAAAACTGTTCTCTTCTATGCTTTTGTTCTTTGCACTTTTGTGACCAGATGTCTGGATGGAGAGTGGAAGGAGTGATGTTGACCAGGAGCAGAGTAGGTTTTAAGGCAGCAGTTGAACACATGGCAAGGAGATAGAGAAATCCTTAAGAGTATGACAAAACATTAACACCCATTACACAGAAGACATCAAGTGCTCAGTGAACCCAAAACTTTGCTAAGCAAGTACAGTACAGTGATGCGGAAACAGGGATGTGGCCAAGACTAAGCAGAGGATGACAGCAAATGCTGTACAGATTACTATGCTGCATTGTCACTATGACCATTGCTGTCTTAGGTTACTTATAATAGTCACGATGATGACCATAATAACAGCTATAACAAGTATACTAGTTACATAGTGAATGGTTCAGGCTTGCCGGGGATTGCCAAATGCCGTTTCAATCTTAGCAAAAGAGTACCGTTGTTTCACATCAGATCTCTCCTGTCTCTTATACTGGTCATAGATATGAGTCATTCAGACTATGTGGATGGGTAACTGGGCTCATCTACATATAAATATTAATAAATCTATTACATCACATAGGCTTGTCCACATTTACCTCCGGTGGCCATAAGAAAAGCTCTGTTACAAACTGGGCAAAAACTATGACCTCTGATGGGAACGTTTAACCTGTCTCTAAAATTCACTTAGAGAAAAAAAAATCTAACCAAAACTCTCCCCAATCTATATTGTAGTAGTGGATTTTTCCAGAATTTCTGGACTTACTTTAAACCATGACAAGTCAGAGGCCCCAATGTGCCTATCCCTCCCCAATGTGCCTATCCCTCCCCAATGTGCCTATCCCTCCCCGATGTGCCTATCCCTCCCCAATGTGCCTATCCCGTCCCATTGTGCATATCCTTCATACTTTTGGCTAAGCTAACCTAGCTGAATTTCAATATGTGTTGGAAGGAGGATAAAATCCCACAGGAATATTTTACCCCCTCTGTTTCAACCTTATTTAAAGCATTTTTATCTGTTCGTGTGGTCACCTCTGGGCATATGGCAGCTAGAGCATATTGGGACCTTTTTACCAAAGTTCTGTATGGTTGACAAACTTTCCTGATTGATATACCAATGATTGTGAGCACCATGGCTGATCGGCCTGGGTGTCAGATGTCTACCAATATCATATAGATAACCAATCCTAAGGATAGACCATCAGTATTTTAGTTCCCTCTTGCTCTATGTGCATTTCATGGCCATACCATTGCTTTGAATAGGAACCATGTACCTTTTTATTTCCTCTACAGTTCAGCAGAAAGGCACCTTGTAATTTGCTAGAGGAAAGGTGTTGCCCAAAGCTGGATACTCCTTTAACTATACAAAGGTATTTTTCCTTTAATAATTTTATTATTATGAAAAAAATCATGAAAAAAATCATGATTGGTGAATATCAATACTGTTGTCTCAAACACTAAAGAGTGCCTCCAATTATTAAACAACTTTTCATAAAAGAACATCTTCACTTATCAGCGTAAGTTACTTTTTATATTGCGACCCGGACGGCTGATTAAGCCGTCCGGGTCTTGACCTGGCATGCTGTTCCCCCTCACTTCCTCCTCTCCCCCCTCCCGGCGGCTGTCGCTGGCCTGGGCGGGGTTTGGAGGAGGCGGGGCTTACCCGCCCTATTTAATCTCCAGCGCTGGGTGGGGACTTCCTCTTGGATCCCCGCCAGCGTCGGTGATAGAAGATTCTTCTTGCGGCGCCATGGACCAGAGTTCCCGGCAACAGCAGCTCATAGAGCTGCTGCAACGTCGGGTAAGAGACGAGGGGACGGCATGGCTGGAGACACTGCTCACTTCGAGCGGTGGATCCAGCCTGCCTCCCGCTCCACCGGAGCCGCAGCGGGAGGCCTCTACCCGGCCTAGCAGGACGGCGAGGCCTCCCGTGTGGCTGTCTCCTGATGCGGCCCCCAGTAGCTGGAGCAGGGCTCTGGCGCGGGGGTCCGCGCGCTCAGTGTCGCGGGCTGCCCGGGCTCCTGCGCGTACCGGGCGGCGCGCGACTTCGCTGTCGGGTGGTGCAGGCGCCCGGGCTCGTGGGCGCCAGCCCCCGGTACACGTGGCTGACGCAAGTGCTGGGGGTGAGGCCCCCCCCCTCCGGCCATTACTGAAAGCGGCCCAGTGGTCTCTCCGCCTGTGGCGGTCCCTCTGCCCCCTCAGCCTCTACAAGGGAGTGCTCCCCCTATGGTGGCCTCCCAGCAGGCCCTAGTTGTTGTGCCCCCTGTTGGGCCTAGTGACCCCCCGGCTTCCGCTGCTCCTTTGGCACCCCCACCGCAGCCAGGTAGATTGGCGCGGTGGTTTGGGAGGGCACCTACCACCTCTGCAGGGACAGACAGTGCCGTGATAACCCAGAATATAGCGGCCGGCGTATCCGCCCAGGCTTCCGCTCTTGCTCCTTTACCGGCTGCAGCTTCCCCAGTTTTGTTCCAGGAAAGTGAGGAGGAGTTCTTTGATGTAGATTACGTGCCTGGAACTCCTCATGTTTTGCCACGTACTCACTCCCGTTCGTTTTCTAGCCACGCGCCGGGGTCTGGGGCCCGCTCCTACAGGAGCTTTGGGCCTGATGATGTGTCTCTGCGTTCAGGTCGGTCACGGCGTTATCGTAGTCGCTCTAGGTCGCGGAGTCGCCACTGGCGTCGTGGGTCTCGTTATAGTAGGCACAGGTCAGAGTCCCGTTCATCTTCTTCGTCGCGTGATTCACGTAGGTCGCGGCTCTCACATTATAGCAGGAGTTCCAGGAGGCGGAGTGGGAGGCGTGAATATGGTTCCGCCCAGGGCATCCCAGTTGTGCCTGCTGTTGTGGTTCCTGAACCTCCTCCTGTAGTGGCTCCGTTGCCTCCACCCCTGGTCGCTTCGTCGCAGATTCCAGTGATTCCGGCTGGTGAGTTGTCATGTTCACAGGCTTGGTCTTCTCATACACCACCTGCTGGTGGTGATGTGTTGGATGTTTTAAAAGCTATGGTTAGTCAGTTGGAAGGTAGGGGGCAGTCACTTGCTTCTCCAGGGGCGGCTGGTACGCAGCCTGAGCCGGTTCCCCCTCCTTCTGGTTTAAGATTTCGTGATTCTTATTTCTGTGCTGTAGCTCCGTTGGGTACTCATGTCTCGGGGGAGCTTCATCATAAGATCACGTCTAATGAGTATGTTGACATTTGGCTCTTGTTATCCCCTGATCAGATGACCGTAGATAAGGAGAGAGGGTTTGGTAGGGGTGATGATAAGAAGCCCAAAGTAGCTAAGACGTTTTCAAATTGGTTACAAGCTTTTGCTATTTATTCTTGTATATTTTGTCAGTCAGTGCCCTCTATGGCGGCTGATCTTTTTGTTTATTTGGAGACTATTTTTACAGCTCACAAGCTTTATGGTGGAACGGCATGGTGGAAGTACGACGAGGAGTTCCGGCGTAGGTTGGCGCTTCAGCCGGAGGTTGGTTGGGCCTCTAAGGCTACCAACATTTGGATTCAGCTGATGCTCTCGCCGAAGCCGGTTTCTTCTCCCTTTCCATCCGCGGCCGCTGGGGGAGCCGGTTCTCCCTCCGCGGCCGTTCGCAGGCCAGGTGCCTGCTGGATGTTTAATGAAGGACACTGTAGTTTCTTCACATCATGCCGTTTCAAACATGAATGTTCAATTTGCGGAGGAGCTCATTCCGCCTTGCGCTGTGCCAAGCGCGGTAGAGCCACTAAGTCCAGCATGGGTAAACCCGAGGACGCCAGTGAGCGCAGCAAGGATGCGCCCCTGGCTCGACAGGTACCCCAGGAGGCAGGAAGCAGACCTGCTTCTTAACGGTTTTATGTTTGGTTTTTACATACCTCATGTTCACAGTTCTTCTATTACGTTTTCGGATAATTTACGTTCTGTTCAGAAAGACTTAGTTGTAGCTCAAGCTAAGACTCATAAAGAAGTTGAGTTGGGCCGTTTGGCCGGCCCTTTTGCACAGCCCCCTTTTCCAAATTTCAGGGTGTCCCCGCTGGGTTTGGTCCCGAAGAAAGAGGCCGGAAAATTCAGATTGATCCACCATTTGTCTTTCCCTCCGGGCGAGTCGGTGAATGATGGTATCCCGAAGGAAGAGACGATGGTGTCGTATGTCTCTTTTGATAGAGCGGTCTCCTTGGTGGTCAATGCCGGCAGGGGTGCCCTCATGGCGAAATCTGATATCGAATCGGCGTTTCGTCTGTTGCCGGTACATCCCGATTGCTATCACTTATTGGGTTGCCAGTTTGGGGGTTCTTTTTACTATGACATGTGTTTACCAATGGGGTGCTCCATCTCTTGCCGTTATTTTGAATTATTTAGCACGTTTTTAGAGTGGGTTGTTCGGCAAGAGACGGGGTCCCAGGCGGTAATTCACTACTTAGATGACTTTCTCTTCGTTGGTCCTGCTTCTTCGCGTTTGTGCGAATATTTGCTTAACACTTTCCATTTCTTTGCAGGTTACTTTGGGGTTCCCCTTGCTCGTGACAAGACGGAAGGTCCGGTTTCGTCACTCTTCTTCTTGGGTATACTCATAGATTCGGACCGCATGATCCTCCAGCTCCCGCAGGACAAGTTGTCTCGCCTCAGTGTGGATGTGGATTTCTGCCTGTCGGCCCGCAAGGTCCGGCTGTCCCGTCTGCAGTCCTTGCTGGGTCAGTTGGCCTTTGCGTGTAGGATTTTTCCTATGGGGCGTGTTTTTTCTCGCCGCCTCTCTATGGCCACGGCTGGAGTTCGCATGCCGCACCACTATGTGCGGATAACGAGTGTTCTGCGGGAGGATCTGAAGGTTTGGAAGTGCTTTCTTTTGGATTATTCTGATGTTTCTTGTTTCCCGGAGAAGGAGATGTGCAATTCCGACCTTCAGCTTTTCACGGACGCGGCTGGTTCGTCTGGTTATGGGGCCGTTTTCGGTTCCCGCTGGTCCGCTGCCCCATGGCCCCAGAGCTGGTTGTCTGCTGGTCTTACGTGCAACCTTACTTTATTGGAATTGTTTCCAATTGTCGTGGCTTTGGAGTTGTGGGGCACGGACATGGCAAATAAGCGAGTTTTGTTTTGGTGTGACAACGAGAGCGTTGTTTCTGTAATCAATAGCCTTTCGTCCAGCTCCTTGCCTGTTTTGTCTTTGTTGCGGCGTTTGGTTTTAAAGTGTTTGCAGTTTAATTTGGTTTTCAAGGCTCGCCATGTTCTGGGTGTTGATAATATTGTTGCTGATGCTCTTTCTCGTTTTCAGTGGGAGCGCTTCAGAGACATGCACCCGAGAGCGGATTTGGTGGGCTTCCCGTGCCCTCCTTTGCTGTGGGACCTGGTTCTACAGTCTTGAGCCCGCTGTTGCAGGATTCCGTCACGGCGGCGACCTGGTCGGCACATGGCAAGGCGTGGGATGAGTGGCTGTCCTTTGGCTCTCCGGAGAGACGGTTGGATCCTGACTGTTGTAGGGACTTGACATTTGCTTATTTAGCTCGTTTGAAGTCTGAGGGCGTGTCGGCCGCTACTGCAGCCAGGAGGTTGTCGGGCGTAGCTTTTGGGCTTAAATTGTTGGGCGTACCGGACGTAACTAAGGACTTTGCTTTTCAGTTGATTTTGCGGGGTTGGAAGAAGTCTGTGCGCCCCGTCGATAAACGACGCCCGGCTTCGTTTTTTCTTTTGCGTCGTTTGGTTGGGATAACTGAGTCGGTCTGTTCTTCCCCTTTTGAGGCGGAATTATTGAGTTGTGCGTTTGTTTTGGCATTTTTTGGAGCGTTGCGTGTGGGTGAATTGGTCGCTCTGTCTCGGCGGGCAGCGGGTGGGTTGGCTGCGGACGACGTGGTTCTTTTGCAGGATTCCATCCGTGTCCGGGTTAAACGGTCTAAGACAGATCCTTACGGTCAGGGTACTTGGTTGAATATCTCGCGTTTAGAAGGCCCCTTATGCCCTGTTGAACGAGTGCGCCGTTTTGTGGCGGTCCGCCCCTTGGCCAGCCAGGTTTTGGTCCATGCGGATGGCTCCTTTTTTACTAGATTCCAGTTTGAATCGTTGTTTAAGCATTGTCTTGCCGCTTTGGGAGTCCCGTCGGATGATTTTGGTACCCACTCTTTTCGCATTGGGGCAGCTACTGCGGCCGATGCGGCGGGCCTTACTGAGGAAGAGATTAAGCAGATTGGCCGCTGGCGGTCTAGTTATTACAGACGTTATGTTCGCCCGGGTCTTCTCACGGTTTAGTTCTTTTGTTTTTGTTTTTTCTGTTGCTTGCGCTCTATTTCTATTTCGTTGTTCCTTATAAAAAAAAAAAAAAAAAATTTCATTAATATTGTTTTTTATTGTTCTAGGTCATTATCCGGTGGTCTGGATTCTAGGCCACTCATATATTTATTGGGCAGCTCGGCGTGCCGCCATCCGGCCAGGAGGACTGCAGCTTGGTTTTCAGGAGGCGGAGCTGAGATGGCACGGAGTCAGAGGAATGAGCTGGTCGCAGATGCTACCACAAGTCGTTGAAATTGGAAGATCCTCCCAGGCCCCAGTGGTGCTCGTGTTTCATGCCGGTGGAAACGATTTGGGTGTGACACGCTTGTCCGAATTGATTTAGTTGATTCGCTCGGATGTGGATCGCTTTCCAGCCTTTTTTCAGGATGTTGTGATTGTATGGTCCGAAATTGTTCCCCGGGCTCGGTGGCGAGATGCCCGAGATCCAGCGGCATTGGAGCGTGCAAGGCGCTTGCTCAACTTGCGTGTGTCTCGCCACGTACGCTCCCGGTCGGGGGTGGTGGTTCGGAACAGGCAGCTTGAAGGTGACAACAGGGCGCTGCTCCGCAGAGATGGTGTCCATCTGTCTGACATCGGTCTAGACATTTTCTTGTCTGGGCTTCAGGATGGGATTGAGCGCGCGCTATTCATGCTCTTGGAGGGGGGTCAGACCCCTCTGTAGGTTTACGTCGGGTTCCGGTGGCGGGACCTTGCGCCTTCCCCTTCCCATCCCCTTCTGGTCATCGGTTGTAGAAGATGAGGCGCGTCACCCGTTGAACATCACACACATGCACACCGCAGGCGGTGGCGGGGCATTCCGGTGACGCGCTTGGTCTAAGAAGGGGGGGGGGATAGCAGGGTTCTGCCGATGTGTGTACAGTTTAATAAAGCTGTGGCCGACCCCCACAATTTACCATCCAAGAGTGTGTCAGTGATTCTTTATGTCGGGGTGCTAACAGCTGCGGGAGGAGGTTGGCCTGGGTACTTACGCCACATTACGCATGGTCTAAGGTCTATGGAGAGGGGAGGGGAGAGGAGGGGGAAGCTGCTGGAAAATACTTATAAATAAATAAATGATTACAGCTGATAAACTCTGCTGCAATGTGAGTCAGGGAACTTTTTTTTAACACTTTTAATTTTTCGATAATACTTTACCAGTTTAAACAATGAGACAATAGCAGCGATCTCTTTGTCCTCTCCCCATAGAGTTTTGCATGTGAGCTGACTATGGAGATGGACTCTATATAAATAAACAATCTGAGTGAAGATAAGGAGGAAGAAACCATCCTAATAACGGAGAAGGAAAATATTATTATATTCACCTCTAATATTTGTGTATGAAAAGTGGTTTTATAATTGTAGCTACACTTTAGGCTAAGGCCCTACGTAGGGAGCCGCAGTGAAAAATCGCTTTTCACAGAAAGTCTGCAGAGCTTCCCTCTACAGACTTTCTGCATCGATTATACCTACATAGATAACACCAGCATTTCTGTATGTACAATTGACATGTTGCGATTTACAAAAACGTGACGGTTTCTGAAATAGCAGCGGTTATTATTCTACAATCTGCAGATGGGATTGGCCAGAATCCCATCCAGTTTGCAGGGACTGTAAAACGCCACAGTTTTTGCAGCAGCGTTACTGCTGAGGCAAAATCACAGCGTTTACGCTATAAGGGCCACCGGCCTTAAATGGCTCTTCAGAATTTATAATCTATAAATTATCCTTAGGATAAAATTTGGCATTCCCTTCCCTCAGATGGATGTCATCCAATGGATGTTAAATCCTAATTTCCAGATGTGAAACATAACATATCCTGGGAAGACTTTCTCAGTCTTAATACTTATACAGTGAAGTGCACTGCTACTGCATTTATTCATATCTAAGGTGCAATGGGGTTTTAATAGAGGGTTTTGGTTTTTTTAATAGGAAATTATTAAAAGTTATATCTTAGGCCCGGTTCACATTTGCATTTGGTATACCGTTCAGGAAGTCTGTTTGGGGACCCTCTGAACGGAATAACGAACGCATTAAAAAGCGGATAGCTAAGAAACCACATGGACCCCATAGGAAGTACTTTTCTCTCTGCATGATTCGCGCAGACACCGCGCAGAAAAATCACGGACCCCATCATAGTCTATGGGGTCCATGTGGTTTCTTTAACCCCTTCCCGACATCCACCGTAATATTACGGCGCATGTCGGGTGTGTAACTATGGCATTGACCCCTCCAGCGCCACGGTCAAAGGCGCCGGAGGCGCCATTTTCCCGTCGGCGCATGGGCGCCACCATTTTGCCGGTGATCACCGGCTCCTGGAGCATGCTCCAGGGCCGACGTCACGTTGGCATGACAGCCGGGAGCCTTTACAAGGCTCTCCGGCCGGTCTGCAAGCTCTTTCTTTTGCAGGCTGGTCTATGCAGCCTGCATAAGAAAGGATGATTTATTGCAATGCATTAGCATTGTAATGCATTGCATTAGTGATCAGACCCCCTGGCGTTTAACACCCCTAGGGGGTCTAATAAATGCAAAAAAAATTAAAAAATTAAAAAATATATAAAAAATATAAAAAGTATTAAAAATTCAAATCACCCCCCTTTCCCTAGAACACATATAAAAGTAGTTAAAAACTGTGAAACATATACATGTTAGGTATCCCCATGTCCATGAAATCGCCCGCTCTACAAATCTATAAAAATATTTTTCCTGTTCGGTAAACGCCGTAGCGGGAAAAATAGTCAAAAGTGCCAAACCGCCGTTTTTTCACTGTTTTCATTCTGATAAAAATTTGAATAAAAAGTGATCAAAGCAATAACATTTTCCGAAAATGGTAGAACTAAAAAGTACACCCAGCCCCGCAAAAAAAGACGCCCTATGCATCCCCGTACACGGCCGTATAAAAAAATTATGGCTGTCGGAATATGGCGACTTTTAGAAAAAAAATTTTTTAACACAGTTTTGGATTTTTTTTAAGGTGTCAAAATGTAAATAAAACCATATAAATTTGGTATCCCCGGAATCGTACCGAAACACAGAATACAGGGGACATGTCATTTTGGCTGCACAGTGAACGCCGTAAAACCGAAGCCCGTAAGAATGTCGCAGAAATGCATTTTTTCTTCAAATCTACCCCATTCTGAATTTTTTTCCTGCTTCCCAGTACATTATACAGAATAGTTAATGGTGGCATCATGAAGAAAAATTTGTCCCACAAAAATTAAGACCTCATATGGCTCTGGGAGCGGAGAAATAAAAAAGTTATGGGGTTTAGAAGGAGGGGAGTCAAAAACGAAAAACAAAAATCAAAAAACGCCATCGGCGGGAAAGGGTTAATAACCACTTTTTAATGCATTCAGTATTTCGTTCAGGGAGTCCCCAAGTGGACTCCCTAAATGGAATACCGAACACAGATGTGAACCAGGCCTCAGCTGAACATATTATTTTCATGCATAGAAGGTAAACATGGGTGTAATTTTGCCTTTGGCATTTAGGATTTAATATCCACTTGATAGGTCATCAATTAAAGACTGGCGTGGGTCTGACATCCAGGCCCCTGGCCAATCTGCTATTTGAAGATCCTGCAACTTCTACTGTACTTACCAAGCACAGGGCCGTACATTCTACAGCAACTATGCTTTGTATTGAAGCTCAGCTAATTCACTTGAATGGGACTGAGCTGCAATCAGGCCTTGTGACCACTTCAAGCAGCAGGTGTCAGAAAGCCGCTGATCTTTAATTGATGACCTCTCCTAAGGATAGGTTACCAATTTTAAATTCCTTGAAGACCTCTTTAATGTCTTCAATGATTAATTACAAGGCATCAAATCAGTGACTTTCTTCTATTGTACTTAGGGGGCGTTCACACTACCGTCGGTGTCCGACAGGTAGTGTCCGCTCCTAGTGTCCGCTCAAAATCTGTCACGGACATTAGGAGCGGACACTAGCTGTGTCCGTGACACCTGTCATTTATTTCAATGGGCATCGGGTGCATTCTTTTGCACTCCGTGCCCGTCCTTGGCTGTCCGCAAGTGAAGATGTCCGACTTCTCAAGCGGACAGAAAAACCCTACATGCAGGGTTCTTCTGTCTGCTTGAGAAGTCGGACACTAGGAGCAGACACTACCTGTCAGACACCGACGGTAGTGTGAACGCTCCCTAATTTATTTAATTGATCTTTTTTAATTCATGTATTGATGCATTTACCTGCCATCTACTGGCAGCAGATGATTATAGTCATGCTCATAATGTCATATGAGAGCCAACACCAAGTTCAGATTTGCAGGTTTTAGATATATTTTAATAATGATAAAAATGTAAATATAAAGCAAGTCTTATTAAAGTTGCTTTATCAAGGTATGGTAATGATTAGTAACATATTCTTTATTTCTAAAAGTATCATAAATATGATCTGTCAGTACTTCTGTACTCCTCATATAGAATAATGGAGCATATTTTATAGCACTCAGTGTTGATGATGTTCCTCTGTTATTTTTCCTGGAAATGTATGACTAAGTTTACAACCCGGTGAAAAAAACGTATCCAATTAACAAAATGGGTCAGCAAGGAATAAGAAAATTTTTAAAAATGTGACATCTGTCCCATCCCTTTCATTTCCATGCTCACTCTATCTTAACTGGTCTATATTTCCTGATCTTGTCTCGATAGAAATGCCCACTGAGCGAATATATGACAACAGTGGTGACATGGTAAGCTTGTTGATTGTTTCCAATGAGCTATAATACAGGGTGTTGCTCAACTGTTTCTGCCAATTCTATCTACAGTGCCTTGCAAAAGTATTCATACCCCTTGAACTTTTTCACATTTTGTCTCCTTACAACCATAAACGGAAATGTATTTTATTGAAATGTTAAGTGACAGACCAACACAAAGTAGCAGATAATTGTGAAGTGGAAGGAAATGATACATGGTTTTCAAAATGTTAATTAAATAAAAATCTGAAAAGTGTGACGTGCAAAAATATTCAGCTCCTCGTAAACTCATACCCCTAAATAATTTGCCTTCAGAAGTCACTTAATTAGTTAATTGAGTCCAGCTGTGTGTAATTATGTCTCAGTATAAATACACTTGTTCTATGAACGGCTCAGTGGTTTGTTATAGAACACTAGTGAACAAACAGCATCATGAAGACCAAGGAACCCAGACAGGTCAGAGATAAAGTTGTGGAGAACTTTAAAGACATATCCCAAGCTTTGAGCATACCAAGGAGCACTTTCCAATCTATCATCCAAAAATGGAAAAAGTATTCTACAACTGCAAACCTACCAAGACATGGCCATCCACGTAAACTAACAGATCGAGCAAGGAGAGCTCTGGTCAGAGAAGTAGCCAAGAGGCCTATGGTCATTCTGGAGGAGCTGCAGAAATCCACAACTCAGGTGGGAGAATCTGTCCATAGGACAACTAGAAGTCATGCTCTCCACAAATCTGGCCTTTATGGAAGAGTGACAAGAAGAAAACCATTGTTGAAAGGAAGACATAAGAAGTGCCGTTTGCAGTTTGCCACAAGCTATATATATATATATATATAACATAACAAAGTGGAAGAAGGCACTCTTGTCAGAAGGGACCAACATTGAAATTTTTGGCATAAATGCAAAGCACTATGTGTGGTGGAAAAGTAACTCTTCTCATCACCCTGAACACACCATCACCACTGAATAAGATGGCAGTGGCAGCATCATGCTGGGGTAATAGTTTTTTTCAGTAGGGACAGGGAATCTGGTCAGAGATGATGGGAAGATGGATGGACACAATACAGGACAATCCTGGAAGAAAACCTGTTGGAGGCTGCAAAAGATTTGAAACTAGGAAGGAGATTCACCTTCCAGCAAGACAAGGACCTTAAACAAACATGCAGCCAGACTACAGTGGAATGGTTTAGATCAAAGAAAAATCATGTGTTCCCTGTTGTCCTTCCAGCGGCACAATATGGGGTATTTCTGGTGGAAATTTTAATTAGCCAATTTAATACATGACTTGCCCTATAAGAGGGCACAAGGACCTCCCCCTTGCATGTTTTTTTTTCTGTCCTGTGTGACCGGACAGGTGGGGGAGGACCTTGTGTCCTCCTTAGGGGGCCAGGCTGAGGGTCTTACCTTAGTCCTGGTCTTCATTCTTCATTTCTTCTTTCAATCTTCTTTTAATCTTCTTTTCTTGCTTCTATCCCTGTTGGGGAAAGATAGGGTTAATGCATGTCACTCATGCTGCTTTCTCTCCCTGCGCTTACCTCCAGAAGCGCAGATAGTTTCAGGCGCACACTTCCGGTTCGCGACTAGCACGTACCGGAAGTGCTATTCTTAGACAGGCAACGGCCTTAGTTGGTACTTATAATTTCAGGTCGTCCTGTCCTACTTCATTTGAGGACAACCAGAGTTCCCCATGGCCTTTGATCTATGTATAAAGGCCAGGGTTGGGTGATTTTGTTTGAAGTGCTTTACAGGTGCGTAAGCTCCGCCCCTTCAGGGTCTACAGGATAAAGGAGGGCCCCAGGCTTTCACTGATGCCCTTCCTGGTGTACCTGTTAGGGCCTATTCACACGGAGTAAACGCGGCACGCAATGTGCCGCGTTTACGGGACGTTTGCGCCGCGATTTTGACGGTGCATGTTTAAATCGTGAATAGGCCCTTATACTGGTGGGGTTCCTGCGGTCCTGTGCAAGTCTTGTGCTGTGCATCATCTGTGCATTGCCTGTACATTACCTGTGCATCATCTGTGCATCGCCTGTGCATTGCCTGTGCATTTGTGCATCATCTGTACATCACCTGTGCACTCCTGTGAAAGCATCTCCTGTTGGTAAAATCTTTCCTATTTATTTTACTGTTGTTAGCTCCTTGTTTGCTCCATCTCTGATTTTTTGCTTCAGTGTTTGACATAATGTCATCCTCCACTACGTCTCCTGGCGACCAGAGGAGGAGAAAAGGGTCATCCAAACATAAACACTTGACCTGTTTTGACTGTCACATCCCGCTCCCAGATGGTAGGTTGCGGTCCCTTTTTGGGGTTCTGTTACCAATTATGGATGGCTAATAAAAACACTGATTTTAGGCTATGAATGGTCTTGTTGCCGTGGTTGCAGAGGGCCTCCTTCTGAGGAACCCTCTTCCAGTGAGAGCATGGGTCAAGGAGTATATGATGAGTACGTTTTTTTTAAGCAGTACTAAGAGACAGTTTCTCTCTTCTATATATCATTATCTTTGTTGCAGGACAATTCCTTACAGGATATCCGTACTACCTTGTCTCAGCTCGCTAAGAGACCTTGTCCTGAAAGGCGGTCCTTGTCACTCCCCTCTATGGAAAGATTCCAGGTGGGCGACGACTCAGCTGATGAGTCGGTCCATTCCAGCAGACCTATATTTCATTACGATCAAACTAATAGGCTGCTGAAGTCCATCCAGTCTACAGTTGACCAGGATGGTGATGGGGAAGCTTCCACACCAACCACTGGGGGGCATATTACCTTCCTTGCGGGCGCATCTCTGGCCAACATTATGCTCCAGCAATGGAAGCAACCTGAAAAAGGACATTCCTCCACCAAAGTCTTCAGGTCCCTGTTCCCCATGGACCCATCACAGTGGGACAGGTGGGAGCCTCCCCCGAAGGTGGACCTCGCTGTGGAAAATTGTCACGTTGGACCATTGTTCCATTAGAAGATGGCTCAAATCTTCAGGACCTCCTGGATCGCAGAGCGGACTCCAGTTTAAAGAAATTGTATTCCACCAGTTCAGCTCAGGCCTCTGTAGCCATAGCCTTAACTGCGGTGTCTGATTATCTGCGGACTTGTTTTTCCCAACTCGAACGGGACATCGACTCAGGGGTTCCTTGTGATGACATCCTTGCTTCCATAGGTAACCTCTACAGGGCGGTGGATTACATCTTGGAGTCGTCCAGACAGCAGTTGAGACTTGCCTCCAAATCCATTGCTATGTCTATGGCCGCCAGGAGGCCTTTATGGCTAAAACTCTGGAGAGCTGATCTTGCCTCAAAATTTGTGCTCTGCTCCCTTCCCTTTGAGCCTGAGAAAGTATTCGGCTGAGGGCTGGATGAACTCATGGAAGGTCTAGCTAGGGGCAAAGGGAAATCCCTGCTGCAAGCCTCAAGAGGAAGGAGACCTCCCCCTCTCAGGCGTCGAGGATCAACATCTGATCTTAGATGCCAGCAACAACGGTGGTCTAGATACCGTACTAGAGACGCGGGTCATGGTAATCCCAGGGATGACCCCAAAAAGAAGCCTGAATTTTGATGGGGCGCTTGTTGGAGGACGACTTTTCCATTTTTCAGCGGCATGGAGAACACATATAGAAGATCTTTGGGTTCTACAGGTGGTAGAACACAGATACTCCATAGAGTTCGATCATCTACCTCCCGACCGGTTTGTCATCACCCGGCTTCTTCCCGTTGCGCAGCAATTCATCCTGGAAGCTTCGGTTGCGGAGTATATCACAAAAGGCGCTCTGGAAAGGGTGCCTCCCTCAGACTTCGGTCTGGGGGTTTACTCTCCAGTCTTCCTAGTTCCAAAACCTTCAGGAGACTGGGGAATGATTATTGATCTAAGGTACCTCACTCGATACATAAAAAGAAAATCTTTCTGGATGGAGTCTGTAGACTCTGTAACATTTTTTCTACAGCAGGGAGAAGTAATGATCACTCTAGATCTCAAAGACGCGTATCTCCATGTCCCTATTTTACATCCTCACATGAAGTATCTCAGAATTGCCATTTATATAGCCGGTCACAGAGAGCATTATCAATTCGCCACACTGACGTTTGGCATTTCCTTAGCCCCATTCCTTTTCACCAAGGTGGTAGCTCCGGTTGCTGCCGCCCACAGACTACAAGGCCTATTCATCGTCCCGTACTTGGACGACTGGCTCATAAAAACTCAGTCTGCTGCAACCCTCCAACAACATCTCCAGATAGCCATTAACTTCCTAAAGAAGTTAGGTTGGATAGTCAATTAGGAGAAATCAGAAATCGTGCCAGCTACCCGGAAGAAGTTCCTGGGTTTCATTGTGGATTTAGAATCAATGCAGATGTTCCTTTCCAGCCCAAGGCAGTTGAGAATAGAGGCTGCCGTCCGCTTTCTGTTTCGGACCTGCCGAATTACCATCCATATCGCCATGAGAGTCCTCAGCCTGATGTCATCCTCAACCAGCGCGGTCCCTTGGGCTTTATGGCATTTGCGTCCCCTTCAGACAGAAGTGTTGAGAACCTGGAATGGCTCTCCACAAGAAGATCTGCCTTTCTCCGAGTACCTGTCTTTCCCTCAGATGGTGGATACACCTAAAAGATGGAAGGTCCATGGTCCCGACAGTGTGGACCTTGTTGACAACAGAGGCATCCCATCTGGGATGGGGAGCCCATCTGGAAGACAAGACTGTGCAAGGCCGTTGGAGGAGACCGGAGTTGGGAACGTCCAATTTCAAAGAGCTCAGAGCAGTCTACCTGGCGCTTCTTCACTTTGCTCAGGATCTCAGAGGCAAAGCAGTCAAGTTTCGTTCAGACAACATGACCATGGTAATCTATCTGAACAAACAAGGTGGCACCAGATCTCCAGCCCTGCTCAGAGAGGCGAATCTAATATTCTCCTGGGCAGAAAAGAATCTGATCCAGCTATCTGCTGTTCACATCAAGGGCTCTCTGAACATAGTAGCGGATCAGTTGAGTCAGGGTATCACCGTATCAGGAGAATGGTCTCTCAATCTAGATGTATTTCAACAGATCGTCCAGAGATGGGGTCTCCCAGAGGTCAATCTTATGGCAACCCGACTCAACGCCAAGGTGAGGACCGTCTGCTCTCTGTACCAGGAGGACAATCCCTTGGCAGTGGATTCCCTGTCCATCCTGTGGAGGTTCAGGCTGTTCTACATCTTCCCTCCAATTCCAATCATACTGAAGACCCTCAGCCTGGCCCCCTTAGGAGGACACAAGGTCCTCCCCCACCTGTCCGGTCACACAGGACAGAAAAAAAACATGCAAGGGGGAGGTCCTTGTGCCCTCTTATAGGGCAAGCCATGTATTTAATTGGCTAATTAAAATTTCATTTCTACCTGTCCTACCAGCACACAGGGGCAGAAATACTCCATATTGTGCCGCTGTTAGGACTAAGGGAAACAAGATTATCTTCATAATCCTTCGTTAGACTTGCCCTGTCAAAGTCCAGACCTAAATCCCATTGAGTATCTGTGGTAAGACAATAAAATTGCTGTTCACAGATGCAGGACCATTTTAATGTATTGGGGGGCCATGTACAAACTTTTTGAATACCCAAATATCATAATTTCCACTGCTCCTCCCTCAACCACCAATGTTACATTAAAAAAAAAAAGAATACCTGTGGACCTGCAGGCTCTGACTGTAATGTCTGCAGCTTAGCGTTCTTTGTGCTTTTCCGCCACACACATTATCAGCTGAAGGCTGAGTAATGGAGCTAATAGCTAAGAACCGAAAAACACAGATAGAGGTGAAATCACTGCCTGCTGCCAGGAAGAGTGGGGCATCACCTGAAATATGGGACTGTCACGGTCTATCCGGGGTGGCTGAGGGGGCCCCCGCAACCATTGCACCTGTATTTAAAGCCGACCTCCACAGACGCGCTCCATCCAATCTGGCTGAGCTTGAGCTATTTTGCAAAGAAGAATGGGCAAAAATCTAGGTCTTTAAGGGTATGTTCATACGGAGTTGCGACGTGCTCTATCTTCCCACGGATTACAGCGCGAGACGAACTCCTGATTAGGCCCATTCATTCGGGACTAATGAGGAGTGTGATGCCACGACGGGATGCCGATGCACTGCAAAAGGTTTCCACTGTGTGAACTAACCCTAAATGCACAAAGCTGGTAGAGACATACCCTAAAAGACTTGCGGTGAAAGATGGCTCTACAAAGTATTGATATAGGGGAGTTGAATTCTTTTGCAAGACACTGTATATGTAATCTGTTATCTGCTGATAGGTGGCCATACCTTGTAACATTTTTCACCTCAGATGACATTTCGCACAGTTACTTATGTATATGGCATATCCTTGTTTTGGAGCCAATTAATGAATAGAATGATCTGACAATATGTAATAATTGTGCTCATATGGACACTGTGTATCTGGTAACAACAGACATAAAAATGCATTTGCTTGATGACTAGATTTTTTTTCTTATTTTCAACATGATGCATCCAGATTCTTGTTAATACTTGACTGATGAGTAGTGACTGGAGGAAAGGTGTTAGTAGTGACCTGAAATTCTAATCAGTAACTTCCTAATTCTACCATGTCAACATGACTCAGCATGGCCTCAAAAGACAGTTTCCTATGCTGTCTTTCTCTATGGCCCCAATATAATATAATGAGACTACTGAATAAACAGGAGAGCACAGGACAAGGGAATAGATGAAACAAGAGTTTTACATATGCATGCATGAACCATTACATACTTCCCAACCATCCCGGATTCTGCAGGACATTTCTGGATTCAGGGTCATGTCCCGCAGTCTCAGTCGGCGGAATGTGTGTCCCGGTTTCAACTCATCTGCATCTAGAGGACGCAGATGAGTTGACAACAGTATTGAAGAAAGCAGGAGCTGTAGTGATATCTAATACTGTAAGTAGAGTTATCTCAATTTTTGTTCATTGCATCCACTAGCAGATTATAATATGTTCCATTGTTGCTGATATGGTTTAGCTTCTGAGCCTGCACCATCTCCATGTACCTTATAAATACAGCTCAAGGAGAAAGTGGATAAAAGTTTATTCCTGAACATGTTTCTGTTTGGTTGTGAGAACAAAATCTGCATATCTAAGAACATGTGATATATAGTGCACTTATTTATACAGTGTACTAGTGTGTGTGGGTGTGTGTGTGTGTGTGTGTGTGCGTGCGTGTGAGATCACATACCTGAAAATATCTGTAAAAATGATCTGCTGATCTCCCACCATTGGACTGTGGGATTAGAGTACAGACCTTTTATTTGCCCTACAATTCCACCCAGCATTCAGTCATCCACCTAGTAAACATTCAGTAGTTGGTACATTACAGTAAGATTTTTGTGATGACATGAACAAATAAATAAATAATAAATAAATAAACTAATATTTAACTTTTATGGTTTATTCTAAACTTTACATTTTAGAAGAGAAAAGTCAGGTAGAGATCAGGCAATAAAAGTCCAGCAGCACATAGTACAGTACCATAAATCATACAATATCATAAACAGCATAAACCTTCTAAAATACAAAGAAGACCCAAGTTAATGGGAAAGATGGGTGGAAACTACTGTAAGGGACCTGGAAAAGTAATCCTTAGCAACTAATTAATTTCCAGCCCTTGTTAGAGCTTCTTTGGAATTAAAGGCACAGTATGACTGGTTTCTATGGACAGCTCTCCTGGATTCATTTGCAAAAACTTTGATAAATTTATTTCAATAAGTTTTTCTCAGTAATGGGAAGTTCATTGACAACTAACACTAGGTTCACACTAGGGGACCCGAACAACAGAGAGTCGGACGTAACAGCAGTTACACATGGTGAACCCCAATGACTGTAATGGGTCTGCCGGGTGTCCACCGTTGTTTTTTTTTTTTTTTTTAAATGTAGATTGTGAGCCCCAAATAGGGATCACAATGTACTTTTTTTTTTCCCTATTAGTATGTCTTTGTAGAATGGGAGGAAATCCACACAAACATGGGGAGAACATACAAACTTCTTGCAGATGTTATTCCTGGTGGGACTCAAACCCAGGACTCCAGCAGTACAAGGCTGCAGTTCTAACCACTGAGCCACCGTGTTGCCCTTTGGTGTCCGCCGTTTTAAAACTGAAAGTGGCGGCAAAAATGTCCTCTGTACACAACTTTTCTCTCCGCAAAATTTTAGCGACTTCTGCAACAAAGTCTCCGATGGAGAATGGCACAAATGTGAACCCAGCTTTGTATAGCCAGTCCAGTTTATACAGGTAAAGATTTTTCTCAATATTTTTTCTTCTCAAAGTTTTGCACACAACTGCATATACATATAGCTATGCTGTTTGCGGTTGTATGTTACAAACATGTCACTGACTGCTAAGAGCTTTATGTCTGCCTGTATGTGACAGTATAGCTATAGGTTAATAATGTCTCTGGTCCCATGTTGTACTATTTCTGGCCATAGATATTACACAATTATTGTTGGATGTTTCTACAGTATATGTCTACAACCTGATGTATAAAAGCTGGGGTTACCCAATGTCTCCTATAAGGGCAAATGGGAATATTTTACCTGTCAAGTGTTGTGTTTCATTTAAGATAAGCCATTTTAGGCTAAGGTCCCATGTTGCAGAACTGCAGGTTTTTTTTAATTTAAGATTTTGCTGCAGTTTTTTTAGCCAAAGTCAGGAGTGGATTAACATCTAAGTTCCTTTTCCATCCACTTCTGACACTCAAAAAAATGCCACAAAATATGCAACAAAAAACACTATGTTTCCACAACTTGGAGCCTTAGCCTTAGAGCAGCGGTTCTCAACCTGTGGGTCGCGACCCCGGCGGGGGTCGAACGACCAAAACACAGGGGTCGCCTAAAGCCATCGGAAAATACATATTTCTGATGGCTTTAGCTGCTGAGAAGCCGCGCTGCCTTTGCAGCAGGGTAGATCCTAGTGGGGTGAAGGACCTGTGATGACGTCATGACCATGTGATCGGACTCTGGTGTGGGCGGAGCTATTCAGTACAGTGCCGAGTTACACAGGAAGGGAAGGCTGCAGTGAATGGAAACTGGAAGGTAAGACGGAGGGAGGAGACAGCAAGTGTAAACAAGGGGTGGGAAGGGGATGCAAGCAGTGTGTGAGTATGATAGGAGGGGATGCAGGCTGTGTGTGAGCATGATAGAGGGGTTCAGGCTGTGTGTGAGCAAGATGGGGGTGTTTCAGGCTGTGTGTGAGCAAGATGGGGGTGTTTCAGGCTGTGTGTCAGCATAATAGTGGGGTTCAGGCTGTGTGTGAGAGTGATAGGAGGTTCAGGCTGTGTGTGAGCAAGATGGGGGACATGAATCTGGGGGCAGAGATGGAGGGACATGAATCTGGGGACAGAGATGGGGGACATGATTCTGAGGGCAGAGATTGGGGGGGGACATGAATCTGGGGGCAGAGATGAGGGGACATGAATCTGGGGGCAGAGATGGAGGGGACATGAAACTGAGGACAGAGATGGGGACATGAATCTGGGGGCAGAGATGAGGGGACATGAATCTGGGGGCAGAGATGGAGGGGACATGAATCTGCGGACAGAGATGGGGGACATGAATCTGGGGCAGAGATGGGGGACATGAATCTGGGGCAGAGATGGGGGACATGAATCTGGGGGCAGAGATGAGGGGATATGAATCTGGGGCAGAGATGAGGGGATATGAATCTGGGGCAGAGATGGAAGGGACATGAAACTGAGGACAGAGATGGGGACATGAATCTGGGGCAGAGATGGGGGGCATGAATCTGGGGCAGAGATGGGGGGACATGAATCTGGGGGCAGAGATGAGAGGACATGAATCTGGGGGCAGAGATGGAGGGGACATGAAACTGAGGACAGAGATGGGGACATGAATCTGGGGGCAGAGATGAGGGGACATGAATCTGGGGGAAGAGATGGAGGGGACATGAATCTGGGGGCAGAGATGGGGGGACATGAATCTGGGGGCAGAGATGGGGGACATGAATCTGGGGCAGAGATGGGGGGACATAAATCTGGGGGCAGAGATGGGGGGCATGAATCTGGGGGCAGAGATGGAGGGGACATGAAACTGAGGACAGAGATGGAGGAGATATGAAACGGGGCAGATGAAGAGGTTATATGAAACTGGGGGAGAGATAGAGGGGGGACATATAATTTACGGGTGACTGTAGGAGGATTATACTGTGTGGGAGCACGGGAAAAATAAATGAGAATGGGCAGAATCAACGTAAAAGTGGGCGGAGCCAAATTTGTCGCGGCGCGCTCTGCGCGCCGCACATTTTATCCCTCTTTCTACTCTTCAAAAGTTGGAAGGTATGGATTGTACCAAAATTAAGGCCCGTTCACACAGGCACAGAGGGGGCAGATTATGGTGCGAAATCCACCCTCTCACAATGGAGGTCTATTTAGACCGCCAGGCTTGTTTTTTGTGTGAGCGGCATGCTGACACTCACGGAAAAAAAAAGTGGGCTGCCCTTTCTTCAGGTGGATTCCACAGCTCGGTGACCCGTGGCGTCCACCTGGCAGTAGCAACCTCCCTAGTCGTCCCATTAATTTGAGCCGACTCCCCCCCGACAGTCGTGGCAAGCGTGTTTTGACCCGAGAGTGACGCGGCTCACCGCGTCACTCTCCGTGCCTAAATCCGCTATAGATCCGCTATACCGCCCCCTGTGTGAACTAGCCCTTACAGTTATGAAGTAGCTACCAAAATTATTTTTTGGTTTGGGGTCACGGCAACATGAGGAACTGTATTGCGGGGTCACGGCATTAGAAAGGTTGAGAACCACTGCCTTAGAGGATAAGATCAATTAGGGCAACATGGAGGGGACCACTAGATGAGGGGATATTTCCGTCTAGTTTTTATATACAGATGGTGAGACTAGGAGATAAGTAAATATGTAGCAGTATCTCATTTTTAGTTACTTAAAGGGGTTGTACCACAAATTAAAGTTACCCCCTATGCACATTATAGCGAATCAGTGTTCGTTTAGTAGAGGTCCAACCACTGGAATCAGATCAGAAAAATGTGGGTTCCAATTTCCTATGTTTGATTAGAGAAGAGGACATGTATGTAAGATGTCTCTCTACTCATCTATGTAATCTATCAGAGTGCTGTACTTAGCATCTCTTTAGCAGTCACATAGAAATGACACTTGGTGACAGAGCCGGCATGATGGGGGGGGGGGGAGGATTAGATAACGGAAGGGTTAACTAGGAGAGGAATTAGAGGGGGGAGAGGGGTGGAAACAGAGGTGTTAAGTTAGGTGCAGGGATGAGTATGAGGTCAATCTGGGGACAGTTATGGCGTGAAGTGACTCTCCATCTTGCCCTGTATGGTTTGTTTGGGTTTGCATTGTTCAAATATGGGACGGCCAGGGGTTATTGGGGGGCTGAAGAAGAAACAGAGAAGGGGTAAGTGATACTAGAGTGACTATATTGAGCGCCGCACCTCCCATGAGGCGACCTGAAGCGACCGCTTCAGGCGGTGCTATGCCAGGGCTCCAGGGAGGGTGGCATTTTTGCCTACCTAAGCCAGTCCAGGACAAGCTGTCCTGGACTGGCTTAGCGTCACCGTCACTGAGTGGTGGATTGGCGAGGCCCTGTGGATGCAGCGCTGCTCCAGCGGCCTCCCCTCACGCTCAGGCAGAGAGCAGGTCCTCTCCTTACCTGCTCTCTGCCTGCTAACGCCACTCCGCCACGCCCCCTTTGCTCCACCCCGCCCCCTTCGCTCCACCCCACCCCCTCCTCTTGGGGGGGGGGGCGGCTTCTGTCGTCCGCCTCGGGCAGCAAAAAAGGCAGGTTCACCCCTGACTATATTCCTACTCTCCGGGTCAAGGATGGCAGTGCACATGTGTGATCAATGCTTCATTCGAAGATGGGAACTTGGGTTACTCTTGTCATCAGCAGAGGTTTTACTATTTGGGCCCCCATGATTAAACATATATATCCTAACCTATGGATGGTGGATTCCTTTGATGTATGATACAACCCCTTTAAGAATAATATTTCAGGAAATATTACTTCAGTGTTGACTAGACTTCTATAATATAATAGTAGATTTAGACTTTGCAGATGTTGGGTCTATGTCACTTTACAGAATGCTTTATATAGTGTATATTGTGTTCTCAAAGCATGTTCATGGTTGGGTATCATGCACATTGCCTCGCTCCACATGCTTTATTCCTGCACAGTAAATGCACATAGGTTATCATAGGCTGGTGGAAAACTCTATAGGTTCTTGGAGCTTTTTATTTTTGAAATTCATTCTGTTGAATTCTTTTGTGATTTGCTGTATTGTCTTCCCCTTTGTCTCCGGAAGGAAGAAAAACAAGAATATTCCTGAGACCACAATATTGGAAAAAAAGATGAGGAAACAATAATGGCCAAGAGCTGCCTAAAAATGAGAGAAAAAATAGTCAGAGCCATGAAAGATAAGCCTATAACTTATTTTAACCAATTACCATGAAACTGAGATCCTCCATTGTGACTTTAGCTGACCATACACGTTAGATTACATAACAAAAGTCTGCTGAATTGTGCAATATTAGAGGGATCAGGAAACAAATGTGTATGGGGATCTCCAGAGTCTTCTCTAGATGTTCGGGAAAAGAAGGATCAGGAATGTCAGCTTTGAAAAACCATGGCGGCAACGCATTGCAGTTCTTACCGCAGTGCTTTATACACAAAGTTCCCGGAGTTTTCCTCCACCGACTCTCTGTTACAATTATGTCTATGGGGAGACCGCCAACGTTTCTGTAGGTATAATTGACATGCTGCGATTTCCAAAACCGCAAATCGTGTTTCCGTCCCTTGGGGCACCTATCTTACAGGAGATTTTCTGCATGTAAAACAAACATGCTGCAGGATACTCATTCTGATGCAGAAATGCCAGAGATTTCTGCTGCAGTTTATAACTAGAGATGAGCGAACACTGTTCGGATCAGCCGATCCGAACAGCATGCACCCGTAGAAATGAATGGAAGCTCCTGTGACGCTGACTTTGCCGGCGGCCGCCCGGCGTCACAGGTGCTTCCATTCATTTCTATGGGTGCGTGCTGTTCGGATCGGCTGATCCGAACAGTGTTCGCTCATCTCTATTTATAACCCTTCAATATATAAAGTCTACAGGGTGTGGTGAGTACTTTATATATTTTACTCATATATTCATGAAGCCCACCTTAACAATGTCTATAAGTAAATAATAAATGGTCATAAAAGTCCTTTTCTTGCTAAAGGTGGAAACAGATTGACCAAATGCTTCAAAAAGAAAACTAATCTCACATTTTCAGAATTGGATTTTGAGAAATAAGGATAAAGCTGATCTATAGTGCTACATAGTAAGTGCATACTCACCTCCACATATGGAAATACCTGCCCGATCACATAGAGTCCGGTCCAGTTGAGGCAACTAATGATGACAAATATTGCAGCACGGGAGGAGTGACTGCACATCTCTATAACTATGGCCACCGTTAATGTTCCTGTGGAATAAAGACAAAGCGAGGACGTCATTGAATATTGATTCATCATTAATACTATACAATTAGCTGAACAGCAAAGAGTACGTAAAATACGTAAATATTAATGGAAAATTGGGAAAAGCTTGTTTACAACAGCCATATTTAAATATAGGAGGAAAATAGAACATGAAAGCACATACGAAGATTGTAAATGGTCAGGCAAAAGATAAAGCAGGGTCGTTTCTCCCCCCCTCCCCATTACATCCACATGTCTTAAAGGGGTTTTCAGGGACAAATATTCATGACCAATTCTTATGATAGACCCTCCGTATTGGTGGGAGTCAGACACCCAGCACCCTAGTTATCAGCTGTTTGAAAGGACAGTGATGCTTGAGAGACTGCCGCTTCCATTTCACAGGCCAGTGATGTCACGTAGATAGGCAGCGGCCTACCACTGAACTTGTTACTCGCACCATGCCTGTGATTGTTCCAGCATTGTAGCAGCTCGCTGGGACGCCATATAATGAGTGTGTTGTTGGCGTCGATGATCCGCCTACTCCGACGTTTCAGCAGCTGTCAAGCTGGCCTGCTGCTGAAGTTGTTCCTCGCACTGTGCCTGTGATTGTTCCGGCATCTCAGCAGCTTGCTGGAACAACATATAATGGAGAGTGTTGATGGCATTGATGATCCGCCTGGGCTGGCGTTTCGTCTGCTCTAAGAGTTGCTTGATGCCTAGCTTGCTCAGTCCTCCTCAGCTCTGCTTGAGGAGAAGTCTGTTGACTTCTGGCTACCTTCACAGCTCTCGTTTTTTGAGAATTTTGTGACAAATTAGATTTTCTTTTTCCCAGCATGTTTAAAATTGGCAAACTGCCACGTTGGATTAAAGGGGTTTTCCCATCTCAGTGTCTCAGGAGTGTCTGCTTCTCACTTCATGTATTTGTCTCCACCCTCATTCCTCTGGCTGAACAGAGGGAGGAGGGTGAACAGGAACAGGACACAGAACACTTATGCAGATCAGATAATATGCAGATGCTTGTGTACAATGGACTCAGGGTTATCTGTGTGTTTACATAGAGAGATAACAGACCTGGCTTTATCAGCAAAGTGCAATTAGCTGATTGTCCTACTGGAGAGAGCAGTTTAATATAGTACGTGAACATAAATTCATAACTGTTGTGAAACCATGTCATTTACCGGGATAAGAAGTATCATATGTGTTAATTGAGGTTGCAAACTATGTGCCAAATTTCATCCAAATCTTTTCAGCCATTTTTGTGTGATTGACTAACAAACATCCAAACATACAAATTTTCACATTTATGATATTAGTAGGAAGAGTCCACATTCCAGCTCAAAATGACATTTTTCCTACTTTAAAAGCTAATCTTAGCTATAAAGATTAAGCCATGATAGGACGACCATCTTATTTTATTATACATTAAAGCTTTCAATGGGTAAGCCTAGAGTCACATAACCGTGGGTGAAAACAATCGTGAAAAATATTCATTTATCATGGCCATTTTACACCCAAGGGCCTTCCATTTTCAAGGATTCCTAATACATTGTAGTGTATGGAGGCATCCATGAAACTGGATACAAAAAATAGAGCATGACCTGTATCAGTCATATGAACAGCCTCCATTCACATGGATGAATTTTAGTGCAGCCATTTGACGGCCGTTAAAAAAAAATCCGTTACACAGCCAAATACGACTTTCAAGTGAATATCTAGTAAGCATCATGAAAAAATGTTTTCCATGACACCATTTTTCATGATTATTAGTTCATGATTATTAGCGAGAATTGCTCTCATAGGCCTTTCATGAGTTAAATAAATCTATGTAGAGAAACATTACTTATCCTATGCACTTACTGGACAAGACAACTGTCAGATTGGAGTTGGGAAGGATTTTTTCCCCTTAAATGGGGCAATTGGCATAAGCCTCATGTTTTTTTTTTTTTTTTGCCTTCCTCTCTATCAACACTATAGGGGACTGTAGGGTTATAGGTTGGACTTGATGGACTGATGTCTTCATCCAACCTCATCTACTATGTAGCTATATTCACAAGAGCAATCAATAAATACCTGGACCCATGCCAAAGAAAAAGATGAACAAGAAAACGAGCACAGCACTGCAATATGGCATCCAATGAGTCCAGCCCTGGGTGGAAGACATAATATACAATGTTTCATTACTTGTAATATCTTTACCAATTTTGGTTAGGGAATTGGAATTGGATTTTTCTTGCCTGAAGTGACAGAGTGACTGTGAGACCACCTAGCATAGTAGCCATGAATCCATAACTTCCGAGCAGGAGGATTTTTCTTCCATAGCGCTCTATCATCACACTCTGAAATTAGAAAACCAAATGTCTTCTACTGAATAGCAGGAGATAGTTCTGAACTGTCTATATAGCAAAGTCAAATGATTTATGTTAACCTATATAGGAATAGACTATGACATATGAGGGCTAGGATATATAGATTTATATAATTTGAAGCCGGACAGTAAAAAGCAGAGTAAATGCTCACAGCACACATAGGAGAGACAGTAAGATTGGATTACTTTTTACATATAAGATATCTTATATGTCACCATACAGTACCATACAACCAAAGATTATGGTGCAATAATTCCTGGTGTCTTGAACCAATTGTCTGCTTGAATATACTAGGTTTATATACTACTTCCTACTGCTATGGACCATAACTGTTTGTGCTCTGATGTTTGTACAATTTTGTCAAATTTTATAATAAGTACATGTCAGTGAATCCCTACTAAAATACTTACACAAAGCATGACAGCCGCAAGCTCAAAACTTCCCATTCCTAGAGATATATAGGGAATTTTCTCCTGAGGCAAACCCGCATTAAGAAAAATGTTTCTTGCATAATAGAAAATCTGAAACAGTTTGAGGAGACAAAAATAAATCAGTTCAGTGGTCTCTAAAGTCACAATGGTCCAAGCAGGGCCGCCATCAGGAATTTTGGGGCCCCATACAGCCTAAGTGTCTGCCCCCCCCCCCGCCATTTTAAAACTACTTTATTTTGCGACATACCAATTCTGTATTACATTTCCCTTTATTTAGCAGCATTACAAGGCTTAATCAGATTCTATTTGCAGGTAAAATCTGCTCCGTGTGACAGCCCCTATAGAGAGCCAACACCATCTATAAGAGCCCTCTTAATAAATCCTCAGGGCTTATTCACATTGCGTTTTTGGCCTCCCTTGCCGGGATACGTTGGTAACCAGTCAGAATCAGCTGTCAACTTATCCCTGCACGAAGAACTGGCCATTTTCTGTGCAGGGATAAGTGGGGAGCTGATTGTGACTGGTTACCAACGTATCCCGGCAAGGGAGGCCAAAAATACAACGTGAACACTCCTTTAAAGTAAAAGTCCCACCCCCAAACAGGCTGCTATGCTAGTAGTATACATCATTATTAATACAAAGCACACATACCTTTGGAGCTATTGTGCGCTTTGTAGTTCTCCAGCTAAAAACTTATATATTATATATTATTGCCCCAGTTCCCTTTCCGCAGTGCCACACACCCGATGCCCCAACAATCCCCCTTCCCCCCCGTCCACCTTCTAACATCTTTCCACTGCCCCCTGTACCCATACCTACCAACTTTTGAAGAACCAAAAGAGGGACAAAATGTGCGGCGCACTTTGCGCGCCGCGGCAAATTTAGCCCCACCCACTGTTATGTTGACTCCACCCATTCTCATTCATTTTTCATGTGCCCGCACACAGTATAATGCGCCTACAGTCACCCGTACATTATATGTCCCCCCTCTATCTCTCCCCCAGCTTCATATACACCCTTCATCTGCCCCCAGTTTCATGTCTCCCACCCAATCTCTGCCCCCAGATTCATGTCCGCCCATCCATTTCTGCCACCAGTTTCATGTCCCCCCCTCCATCTCTGCCCCCAGATTCATGTCCCCTCCATCTCTGTCCTGTTTCATGTCCCCCATCTCTACCCCCAGATTCATGCCCTCCATCTCTGCCCCCCAGATTCATGTCCCTCCATCTCTGCCCCCATATTCATGTCCCCTCCATCTCTGCCCCATATTCATGTCCCCTCCATCTCTGCCCCCATATTCATGTCCCCTCCATCTCTGCCCCCATATTCATGTCCCCTCCATCTCTGCCCCCATATTCATGTCCCCTCCATCTCTGCCCCCATATTCATGTCCCTTCCATCTCTGCCCCCAGATTCATGTCCCCTCCATCTCTGCCCCCATTGTCATGCCGTCCTCTCCATCTCTGCCCCCATATTCATGTCCCCTCCATCTCTGCTCCCATATTCATGTCCCTCCATCTCTGCCCCCATTGTCATGCCGTCCTCTCCATCTCTGCCCCCAAATCATGTCCCTCCATCTCTGCCCCCATTGTCATGCCGTCCTCTCCATCTCTGCCCCCATTGTCATGCCGTCCTCTCCATCTCTGCCCCCAGTTTCACATTCCACATTACACTGACTGACTTACCTTCTCCTTCGTTCCCTCGCAGCTCTCTGCGCGCCTGTCTCTCACATCGCGTCTACAAGCCAGTAGCGGAGGCGGCGAAGCGAGGAGCTGACCTGTGTCAGCTCCTCGCTTCAGCCGCATATGTGACAGCGAGAGAGGCGCACAGCGGCGAAGCAAGGAGCTGACCTGTGTCAGCTCCTCGCTTCGCCGCCGGCTACTGGCTTGTAGACGCGATGGCTGAAGCGAGGAGCTGACCTGTGTCAGCTCCTCGCTTCGCTGCTGCCGCCGGCTACTGGCTTTTAGACGCGATGTGATCACATCGCGTCTACAAGCCAGTAGCAGCGGCGGCGGCGAAGCGAGGAGCTGACACAGGTCAGCTCCTCGCTTCAGCCGCATATGTGTCAGCGAGAGAGGCACGCAGCGGCGAAGCGAGGAGCTGACCTGTGTCAGCTCCTTGCTTCAGCCGCGTATGTCTTCAACTCAGATCTGCGTCCTCTGGATGCAGATCTGAGTTGAAATAGGACATACACAATGATTGCTACGGGCGCCATGTTTCAATTTGGCCGGGCCCCTGACGCCAGTACCAGTAGTACTGGCCTATCGGCGGCCCTGGGTCCAAGACTAAAATACATATAGAGGTCTTTCCTGGTTCACTACACCTTCAAACCACAGCACTGCCACAGCACACCATGACTGTCACAGTGAAGTCTGAATAGATCCCGTAAGGCCTCATTCACATCTGTGTCTGTAATTTATTCAGGGAGTCCACATGGGGATCCCCCCGAATGGACTACCGAACGCATTGGCAATGGGGTCCGTGTGCTTTCCGCACAAGCCATGAGGACAGGAAAGTACATTGTGACCTACTTTTCTGTCTGCATGTTCCGGAAAGCATTATAGTCTATGGGGTCCGTGTGCTTTCACTGCACACTGTAATGTCCCAGTACTGCTAGTCCAATTCCCTCTAATCATCCGTGCAGACCGAGATGATATGGACATTTGCACATAAGGTAAAAAAGATTCCTCCCCCGTCATTCCTTCTATATTTCACCAGAGCATGCGCCATCTTGTGGATGTTTTTGTGAACTACACCTGCCTATACTTTGTCATTGTAATTTGAGCTGGCACTGTAAAGGGAGTGTCCATTATAATTAGTTGACCTCCAGGACCACTCAAGGGAGCTTGGCTGGCCTGGAGGCAGAGCTGAGTGACCGCCCACTCTAGAGAGGGGGTGGGGAACTTTTTGGTCTTTTGTCTTTGGTCTGGAGCTGAGCACATGGGAAGCTGTAAAAATGGCAGCTAAGTCTCCGGGAAATTGTAACAGAGACATCTTTTCCTCTGTACCCAAGATTCTTCTCATAGAATACTTTCTTCTGAATCTCCAAGCAGAGATGTCTTTTCCTCTGCCTCCAAGATGTTCCTCAGGGAGTGTTTTCCTCTGAAGCTCCACTTCTCTACGAGTAGGCCGTCCTGTATCCATACATCTGGGAACTCCACACGTATTTCGCTATGCAAGTAAGTCTTTGGGACAAATCTATATTTAAAGGAGCCCATAGCTAGTTCGACGGAAATTGAGGGTCGCCCGTCGTCGATAACTTGTATCTCATCTTCTATATACGTGTACCCAGCTTTGTTGAGGTCTAACCCCCTGGATATAGGCCATCCCTACAAGTATATACAAGTTTAACTTCCCAAGCTACTACAAGTTAACCAAGTCCAAGATATTCTTGCTCAAAGCTCCATCACCTGATTAAGTGGAGACTGTCTATAAAGATCGCTGTATTGTATGTGAAGAAGTCCTCCATATGTACATTTGTATTACTTTGTCCTGCTAGTAAAAAGAGCAACGATTACCCCCGAAGCCTGGTTGTCTGTTGTCACTGTCAGGTATCAGAGCAGGGGTGGGTAGTCGGGGACATCAAAAAGGGAGATTTGGTGCACATTCGGGACCCAGGGACTCCCTGCAAGCTGGCCACATCGGATATATTACCGTGATACCAGCCCTGGCCTTCCTGAGTGTTGCACACACCACTTGCCAATGCATTCGGTAGTCCATTCGGGGACTCCCCATGTGGACTCCTCTGAATGGATTACCAACACAGATGTGAACGAGGCCTAAGAGACACGAACATTGCGGCAGGTTTAGTATGCCTTGCACTGCCTTATTTGTGCAAATCAGGGATCTTTCACAAAAAAAATTGACTTTTTCATTTCTCTACTATTCTCGGCACTTTCCCATTGCCACTTTGGTGAGGGTGTGCAGGGGGCACTAGATTTACCACCCTACTCCAGAAATCTGGCATAAATGATGGGGTAAATGTACGCCAATTAGAAGCTGGCATACATTTTACTGGAGGTGCACAGTCTGCCAGTCTTCTTAAATCTGCCCTATTGATTGTAGAAAAGCAGCAGTAAAAAATGCTGCATTTTACAGTTCCAGACTTTCTTAATCTCGTTCACACATTGCAGACAAAAACACTGTGAAAATGCTGCATTTTCCCCATAGACTAGTATGGAGGGGAAGCAAAAATGAAAAACACAGTGAAAAAGCTGTGAAAAAAGAAATTGATTTTGTCGTGTTGGTTCTGCTGAGTTTTTGCCTGGTAAATGTTTTATTTAGCTTCATTTCGCTATACGTGGCCATAGCTTTAAAGGGGCTCTATCACTGGGAAAAGTCATTTTTATCTAATCACATCCTTGCATAGGCTTTAGATAGTCTATTGCACACCTACCTTTTGTATGTAGATTGCCTCAGTGCTCTCTGAATAAGTGTGATTAGTTAAAAATGACTTTTCGTAGTGATAGAGCCTCTTTAAAGAGTGCAGCGAGTAAAAACATGATCTATTTTTGGATACTCTTCAACAGTGCTTTACTACAAAAGAATTGTGGAACTAGTGAAGACGTCAACATGGAAAAATAATAAATAGAGAAAATACTTAACTGCACTGACACCGGACATCTGGAGCGTCAATGTAATAACAATAACAATATAGAGCTGCCAACGGTGGGATCGATCCTTCACCAGTTCCATGACAGTCATGGATTTAGACTTCTTGTGCATCTCCTGCTCTGCCAAAATTTCATTCAGTGCGGCTTGATGGTCCCCAGGTCCCCAAATCCTATACATAGCTAGGATACCATGGAAATCATTGGATATCAAAATTGTATTCAATTCATGAAATGGAATAAAATATGGCTATAATATACATTAAGATAATGCTTATATCATTACAAGTACCTACAATGATGTGTGTATTTATGTGTATACAGTCCCTGACAAAAGTTCTGTCGCTTATCCATGTTGTGGAATCAAAAGCTTATAAACTGACTTTAAATTCACCCATTGGTTTTAGAAATGTCTCATATGAAAGCTGAAAGCCTCCCAAATGTGTTTTTTATTAAGAAAATAAATTGGCTTCACTGGTGAAATATTGATCATCTAATGAACACAGAAAGGTCAGATTTTGACAAGACAAAAGTTTTGTCGCCTTGTCATGTAATGCACCCAATCTTAATTTACAGCCTCCCCGGTGCTCACTAATTGATCGGTTAATTAGTGGGTGTGTATAAAAGGAACTCCAGCACCCCAGACCTTCACCTGAACTGCAACTTCACCTCTGACAACATGGCAAAAATGAACCCTGCGACCAAAGACTTGATTATCAAGAGGCTGAAGAGCAGATCCACTGCAGAGGTGGCTGGCTTCTTTAATATGTCTCAGCGTCAAGTACAAAGAATTACAAAAAGATTTGAACAGACTGGAGATCTCCTTGGCAAGCCCAGGTCCGGCAGACCCCACAAGACAACTGCTCAGGAGGAACGTTTGTTGGTTAGAAAATCAAAAGCCAGCCCCTCCTCCACTGCAGCAGAGCTCCAACAGGCCTGGTCACCTCAAGTCCCTGTGTCAACTGAAACAGTTTATAGGATTCTGTCTCGAAATGGCCTCCATGGTGGAATCGGTGCCCAGAAGCCATCACTAAACCAAAGGCAATTAAAGGCCCACAGCCTGCTAAATGGATGGACGCTGGAAAGTGGCAGAAGGTGGATTTCTCAGATGAATCTTCAGTTGAATTTCACCACAGCCATCGCAAATACTGCAGGAGACCTACTGGAGCCCATATGGATCCAAGATACACCCAGAAAACAGTTAAATTTGGTGGTGGAAAGATTATGGTCTGGGGCTACATTCAGTATGGGGGTGTGCAAAACATTTGCAAGGTGGGAGGCAATATCAATAGCCTAAAATATCAAGAAGTATTAGCTTCCTCTTACATTCCCAATCATAAAAGGGGTCAAATTTTGCCGCAGGATGGTGCTCCATCTCATACATCCATCTCTACATTAAAGTTCCTCAAGGCAAAGCAGATGAAGGTGCTCCAGGACTGGCCAGCCCAGTCACCAGACATGAACATCATTGAGCATGTTTGGGATAGGATGAAAGAGGAAGCTTGGCAGACATCTGGGAGGCATGTTAGACGGCATTCTTTGCTATTACTGATAACTTCATCAATAAATTATATGAATCATTGTCGAAACGCATGGATGCTGTCCTTCAAGCTCATGGAAGTCACCCAAAATATTAAATATGGATCTAATAGCACCACAACTTCATTCACCAATGTTATGAAACATATCTTTGTATTTGAACTGAATTAATGGTTTGATTTTCACATTACTTTATGTGAGCAACAAAACTTTTGTCTTGCCAAAATTTGACCTTTCTGTGTTCATTAAATGATCAATATTTCAGCGGTGAAGCCAATTTATTTTCTTAACAAAAAAAACATTTGGGAGGGTTTCAGCTTTCGTACGAGTCATTTCTAAAACCAATGGATGAATTTAAAGTCAGTGTATAAGCTTTGGGTTCCACAACATGGATAAGCGACAGAACTTTTGTCAGGGACTCTATATGTGCGTATGTATATATATGCAGTTAAATGTTTGGTGGATTGTGTGTGTATATATATATATATATATATATATATATGTATACATATATATAATCCACCAAACATTTAACATTTAACATGTTTGGTGGATTGTGTATATATATATATATATATATATATATATATATATAATCCACCAAACATTTAATGGGGCTCTATAAGTAAAATTATGCTGATAGAGCCCCACAAATGCGTGAATAGTCTTTAATAAGGCCATTCAGGCATTCCTAATGTTATATTAAACTACCCCTCCCCATTTTATAATAATACCCTAAAAAAGAATATGACAATCATACCGTATCGTGCACACTGGGCGGGCATGCATGGTCTGACGTCGTCTTTAGCCACGCCTACATCTTCTTTCTTCTCGCAGCGATGTCCTCGGGTCCCGTCTTTCTCATTTTCTTCTTCCGGCGTCATTGCTTGCAATCCCGCACCGGCGCAGTAGCAGGGGCACTGAGTATGCGAGGAAGACGGGACCCGAGGACATCGCTGCAAGAAGAAAGAGGATGTAGGCGTGGCTAAAGATGAAGTCGGACCGTGCATTCCTGCCCAGCGTGCACGATACGGTATGATTATCATATTCTTTTTTTAAGGTATTATTTTAAAAGGGGGGTAGTTTAATATAACATTAGCAATGCCTGAATGGCCTTTTTAAAGGCTATTCACGCATATGTGGGGCTCTATCAGCATAATTTTGCTGATAGAGCCCCTTTAACCAAATTGTATATGCTAAAGGCCCTACATATATCACAGAATTTTCACAAGGTGAAAACATGTAATTTTTCAAGGTTTAAGTAACCTAGTTAAGGTTTGCTATAAATTCTCTTTTTACATAAGTATTTTACACATGGACTGGGCCCATCACCTGGGTGCGCTACACAGAAAGGGTCACAGCAGGCTCTACTTGCTCAGGAGGCTGAGAGCCATTGGATTCCAGGGGCCACTTCTTAGGGCTTTCTTCAATTCTGTGATAGCACCACCATAAGCTTCTTCGGAGTGGCCTGCTGGGGGAGTAGCATACCAGCCAGGGACAGAAATAGACTTGACAGGCTTGTTAGAAGGGCCAGCTCTGTCCTGGGGAGCCCCCTGGACCCAGTACAGGTGTTGGGTGACAGAAGGATACTGTCTGTGGTGACCTCCATTCTGGAGAACAACTCCCATGCCATGTAAGAGACCATGCCAGCACTGGGCAGTACTGTCAGTGACCAACTGCTTCACCCCAAGTGTGAGAAGGAGCGCTTTCAGAGGTCCCTCCTCCCAACTGCGGTCAGTATATTCAACACCAGGCTAAAGCGAACATCACTCCACACAGAGAACTAAATGATCCTGAGCCTTTGTTTTTTGTTTTTTTTCTATCTGCTATTCTTAGCTTGTATGTGTTTGTATTATCCATGCTGTTGTAACACACTGAATTTCCCCATGGTAGGTCTATTAAAGGATTATGTTATCTTATCTTAGTTTACCTCATAGTAATTTACCTTTTATACCTCGAGACTTGTCTTTCTTGACTAATATCAGATATGGAGGAGTCTCTGGATAAAAGTTCATTGCTATCAACTGCAGCAGCTCTGTAAAACCACACAGTGAAAGCATCAAGGGCCACAATGTCTCTGTCCCCAGAACTTCACTGAAAGAGAATAATATAAAAAATAATAAATATGGTATAAACATTATGGTTGTGTTCACACGGAGGAATCTGCAGCGGATTTGTTTTCAATCGAGGGCAGATATCGCAGCAGGATGTGGAAAAAAGAAGCGTCTTGCTCGATCTTGCTGTGGATTCCGTGGCTGATTCAGGCATGGGCTCCGAGGTTTGACACTCCCTGCTGATTGGGCTCATTCATCTGGGCCTAATCAGGAGTGGGATGCCGTGACGGAATGCTAGTCTCTAGCAAATTTTGATCATATGCTATAGATGAATATGTACAGAACAGTGAAAGGCAGATGTGTGAATGTGCTATATATATTCTGTGTTACAAGCCGCACTAGGTAGCATTTCCATGAACAACACTTTGCCATGGAACTTAATGGATAGGGGTGTTGTAGTTGACTTTGCTAATGAGTGCAGAGTTAAAGGATAGACCATAGATATTAGATTTGATAACATCTGACACTGGGAACCCCAATAATCAGCCATTTCAAGAGTTGGGTGCGCTCCACTTTCTCTTCTCAGACCAGTAACATCACATCCATTGGTTTCGTGGCCATGCTGCACCTTAGTCCCATCCAAATGAATGGGATTGGGCTGCAATACCAAGCATAGCCATTATATAGTCTACAGCGCTGTGGTTGGTTAGCAGCAATTAATACTGTAGTCCTGGAAAACCCCTTTAATAAACTTAACTTTTCATTTGTTTAGCCTTCTAACTGGTACACAAGGCATCAGGTCTCCATGTAAAAAAATAAATAAAAATGTCACCCCCCCATTAGTCCTGATTTATGGTTTCACAGGTGAACTTCCTGGGACAAATAGCGTCCAACCCTTTTTGGTGAAAGTGACAACCTTAGTATACATTGTTCATGAACAGACCAATTTTAATATCATGTATTGAGTATATACATTAAACCTGTTATGCATGTTTCAATTCTTGTTTATTTGTGACAAGATCTTACCGGAGTCCAACAATTTGACCAAAAAGCTTGCCTGAAGATACGAAGATTGGGGCTGAAGTGTTGATAAAGCCTCGAAGTTGTCTGGGAGAGATCTCTCCAAGGTACTGAATATATATGTTAATTGCCAAACCTGTCAGAAAATAAAAAGGTAATGTACTGTAACTTTAGGATGAATGTTCATTCTCTATGGCAGTGCTCTCCCAGCAGTAGCTCAGGAGCCACATATAGCTCACAACTCTCATTTGTGTGCCTCCTCATAGAGGCCCTCGGTTATGGACATAAGGACTGGTTACAATATGGCTAAATACCGGTATTATAAAAAATGTATCTGACCCTCTTAGCAGTACTAATTTACATGTATAACTACAGTCAAATATATTCAGATGTTTGCAATTTCATAATTTATTTCTCCAATTTTGCTTCTTATTTTAAATTGAATTTAAATGAAAGTTTGTGGACCTATGCAATAGGGCACTGCGACATCATAATGGTTAACTGCAACATCACAATAGTTAACTGTGACATCACAATGGGGCATTGTGATATCACAGTGGTAACTGTGACATCACCCAGGATGCCTGGAATTTGTCCAATTCCTGGACAACTTCTTGAAGAATAATGTCCCACAGTGACCCTTATACATTATAATGTTCCATAGTAACCTCCATACAGTAAAATGTCCCTGTTTGCTGATTACTCTCTTAATGGAGAGACCAGGAGAAGAACCAATTTAATATTCTATACTAAGCAGCCATCTGCCTAGCACACCACTCTGTCCACCCACTATAAGAAAATTACAAAAGGGAACAACAGAACGGGCAGACAAATTAGGGTAAAAAACCCACAAAACGATGACGTGATACTCACTATAACTGTATACAATACTGGTAATATTACAATACAGGGCAGGGAAGTCAAACTACAGCAGTTTGAAGATGCCTTTCCAAAGATTAAGAGACTGGCACAAACCCACAAACAGAAGACAGACACCTCTGCCTGCATAGAGACTAACACAGGAGAGCCATCCCCTCTATACAGACAACCATCAGCAAACCCCCCCACTGCTCCAAGTCACAATCCCCCTCACCTTTCACTTGAGATCCTCAGAGACTCCTTATTAAAAGGAACCTCAGTAACAACAACACAATAATAACCAAACAACTGCTGGGCCAACCAGACTGAAATGTGAAGCCCTGCAGAAACTAGAATGCGATTTTCATAAACTATGCCAAGAAAACGCAGAATTGTGGAGAGTGATAGCAGACATGAAATCTCAGATACCATACCTCACCCAAGAGAGAGGGTCAGAGAATGAGGTGGGTGAGAAACAAAGGACAAACAACAGACAGGACCCCAACAAAGCAGAAGGAAATACAACACAGGAGAGACAACCCATATTTCACCAAACCCAACCACGTCATCATACACACAGGGACAAAAAACCTAGAGGCCCAGGACCAGCACCAACAGATAGTGGGACAGCTGACCCAGCTAGCAGAGAAAGCGCAACAACCGTCCCCAGACTGTAAAATCATCCTGTCATCTCTGCTCCCACAAAAAGACATCTCTGAAAACATCATCAGAGATATCAACACAGAGCTGGCAGCCAAAATCGGATCAACATCAGACATCACCCCGGCACAACACCCCTCCATAGACAAGCGTCACCTATATGATGACAAACACCTCAACAAACAGGGAGTCAGTCTCCTGACCAAAGAACTTAAAGACATAGTGCTCAACAGATACCCCCAGCCCATACCCCATAAAAGACAAAAACCTGTGATGAAGTCACCTGCCAGGAGAAAGACCCAAACACCATACCCCCCTCAACATATAAGACAAAGACCCATGGGGAAGTTGCCTGGCTGGAAAATATCTCAAACACAATGTCTCCCCCAAAAAACTGGAAATGGGGACTACTATAAACCAGGGCAGAAGCCACCTGTGCCATACAGAACAAGGCAGAGCACAGACATGGAGGAGATAAGAACCATGTTCAGCACCCTGTGCAACACACTGATCCAGACTGGGCCACCAGTCAGGAACCCAGCCCGTCCTCTGCAGGACAGCTCATTACAAGGTATACCCACCAAACATGACACCATTAACTATCAGTAGCTGGAATATCCAAGGGCTGAACGCCTCAGCCTTTGGATCCAAACTAAACAATCCAGACTTTATAGACAGACTAAAAAATATCAACATCCAAATCCTCCTAGAGACATGGACCCGGGCAGAAGATGAATCCCTAACACCCATGGGCTACAAGGAATTCTCTGTCGCTGCCCGGAAAAGTAAGACCACCAAACTAGGCCGCCACTCAGGAGGCATACTAATATGGTTCAAGGAGGAGCTTAAAGAACATGTGAAAGCCATCAAACGCGGTGACATCCACATGTGAATAAAAATAAGCAACTCCATCCTCAACAGCCAACATGACATATACCTCTGTGCAGCATACATGCCCCCATCAGAGTCCCCCTACCACAACCCAGACATCTATGAGATCCTACAAAGGGATGCTTCCCAGTTCTAGTTCCAAGGCAGAGTGCTGATCTGCGGCGACCTAAACGCCAGGAATGGCACAGAGAAAGACTTCCTATCCTCTGATGGAAACCTGCACATCCCGGTAGGCGAAGTTCACCACCTGGAGTCTGCACAGACAAGAAGAAATAGCTATGACATAGTCGTCAACAAGAGCGGGAGACAGCTGCTGAACCTGTGCCGGAGTCTGGGACTGTACATAATGAACAGGCGTACCAGAGGGGACCAGACCCAGCAGACATAGATGCTCTCATAGTCACCCCTGAGACACACCTGTCGGACCACAACCAGATTCTGCTGTACATGAGATCCATTGACAAGCTACTCAAACAGCAGCCCCACCAAATTGGTCTCTACAACCTGCCACCATCCTTTAAATGGGCCAGTCACCGGGCCACCGAATACACCAACGCGACTAACCGACTCGAAATCAAGGAACTGCTCACAATCTTCTATATGAGTTCCTACCAGCCAGACCAAAAAGGTGTCACCTGAGCAGTGAAGGACTTCAATAACATCCTGTACACCACAGCAGAACTAGCAGGCCTGAAACAGACAAAGCCCAAGAGACCGACTAACAAACAGTCTCACAAATGGTTTGACAGCAACTGCAAGGCTCTACGTCCTTCTCTGAGGGCAGCCTCCAACCAGAAACACAGAGACCACAACAACAGAGAGGCAAGGGAAGCCTACAACAATCTATGCAAGCAATACAAAGGCACCCTCAGAGAGAAGAGAAAGAAGTACCTCTCCCACAAAATGGAGCAACTCGAGGATTCCCTCCAGGACAGCTCATTCTGGGAGATCTGGCACCATATGGACACAAAGCCCAAGAAAAACTCCCTCCACATCCAAAACAGCAACATCTGGCTCAACTACTTAAGAGGTCTCTACAAAAACATCCCAGAAGAAGACCTAACCCCAGAACAGCAACAGATAATCACCAAACTGAGGGATATGGAGAAGGTCATCAAAGACTTCCAGAACCCTCTGGACTCACCAATCACCATAAAAGATATACAGGAAAGAATTGCCCTGCTGAAAGGCAAAAAGTCCAGCGGCCCTGACAGCATCCTACCAGAGATGATCAAATACAGCCCTCCAGACATACATACGGCACTGGCAAAACTATTCACCCTCGTCCTCAACACCGGACACTTCCCCTAAGACTGGAACAAAGGCCTCATAACCCCCATCTACAAGAATGGGGACCAATACGACCCCAACAACTACAGAGGGATCTGCGTCAGCAGCACGCTGGGGAAACTGTTCAAAAGCATCATCAATAACAGAATCCTCACCTTCCTCACACAACACGATGTCCTCAGCAAGAGCCAAGCAGGGTTCATGCCAAACCACCACCCCACAGACCATATCTACACCCTGCACAACCTCATCAAGACCCACGTCCACAACTCCAAAAGAGGCAAGATATTCGCCTGTTTCGTAGACTTTAAGAAGGCGTTTGACTCAGCATGGCACCCAGGCCTGCTCCTGAAACTCCTAGAGAGTGGAATAGGAGGAAGAACGTATGACGTCATCAAGAGCTCCTACACCGGAAACCAATGCAGTATGAAGGTGAATGTGAAAAGGACCGCATACTTCCAACAGGCCTGAGGGGTCAGGCAAGGCTGTGGCCTGAGCCGAATGCTCTTCAACATCTACATCAATGAACTGGATACAGCCCTGGAGGCCTCACCAACCCCAGGCCTCACCCTGAACAACCGTAAGGTGAAGTTCCTGCTATACACCGACAATCTCCTACTCCTTTCCCCCACCGAGAAAGACCTCTAAGAAAGCCTGTCAGTGCTGAAAAAATTCAGCACCACATGGGCTCTACCCATCAACCAGAAGAAGATCAAAGTTATGGTATTTCAAAAGAAGTGCCACAACAAAGCCCCCACCCCACAATTCACACTGAACGGCTCCACACTGGAGAAAATCAACAGCTATTCCTACCTGGGGCTGGAGCTCAGCCAATCAGGAAGCTTCAAAGCAGCAATAGAAACCCTGAAAGGAAAAGCCTGCAGAACCTTTTACTCCATCAGAAGACAACTGTACCACCTCAAACCACCGCTGAGGGTCTGGCTGAAGATATTTGACGCAGTCATCGCTCCGATCCTTCTCTATGGCAGTGAGGTTTGGAGCCCAGCCACCTACCCAGACCAGTCAAAGTGGGATTCCAGCCCAACAGAGACCTTCCACCTGGAGTTCTGCAAGTACCTCCTCCATGTCCACCGCAGCACCTCCAACATGGGATGCCGGACAGAGCTAGGCAGACTCCCCCTATGGCTCACCATGCAGAAGAGGGCGCTATCATTCTGGACACACATACAGGGCAGAAGCACTGGCTCTTACCACCACCAAGCCTGGATGAGCCACAGAACCCTGAGCAAACCCGATACCCCCAACCAAGCATCAGCCATCTGCCAAGCTAAAACCCCCAATATGCTCTGAACAAGGCTCAAATAAAAGGAGTCATTGAGAGAGACAAAGAGCGGTACATCGAGGAATGGAGAAGCGCAATAAATAATTCCAAGAAACTCACCGTGTACCAGTCATTGCAAAGGTACTACACCATGGCCACCTACCTGGAGAGAATACGTCACCCCAAACACAGACAGACTCTGAGCCGGTACAGACTGAGTGCCCACAACCTGGAGATGGAGACGGGGTGACACAGGCAGACGTACAAGCCACGGGAGAACAGACTGTGCCAGCACTGTAACCAGGGGGCCCTAGAAGACGAGACCCACTTCCTGCTACACTGCACCAAATACTCAGCTGTGAGGGCCGTCTACTTCCAAAGACTCTCTTCCCACATCCCAGACTTCACATCTGCAGATGAGAAGAGGAAACTCTACATCCTGCTGGGAGAAGAGGAGTCCACTGTGGAGATCGCTGCCCAATATGTGTCCAGCTGTCACCAACTAAGAGGAAGATGAGACCCCACGGACTGTCATACCCCAAAACACCCACCCTACCATACCCACCACTCTCCCCCCCAACCCCCAACTCCCCCCCCAACTCCAACGCCCCCCCCCCCCACACACACACTTTACTAGCTTAGGCATTGCCAAATATCTATTCGGATGTGCCAATAAAGCCTGTTTGATTTGATTTAGCGACCCCTCCACACAGTATAATGTCTCACAGCATCCCTTCCAAAACACATTGCACTTGTGGTTTTCATACCTTTCAATAAAGCGATGTTTGCTCTACAAGCAGCTCCCCTATACAAGCCTTTTTTTCCCTTGTTTTGATTATATGACAGCAGATGAGATCTCTCTGGATTCATCCTAAAGACAGGAGCAGCAGCTTGGTGGGGCCGTGCAACTTTGTGCGTCATAATGAGGCACTGTGATATCAATGTGCGGCACTGTAATGTCGTAATGGTTAATTGTGATGTCACAATGAGGCATTGTGACATTAAAATAAATTACAGTTTCATCACATTGGGGCATTATGAAATCACAATGAGGCATGATGATTAGGGTTGAGCCGATCTTAAGATTTCAAGATCGATTTTAAAATTCGATTTCCGATCATTTTCCAGCCGATCTCGATCCCGATCCCGATCTCGATCGTGAAATTTGCTCGATCGCCGATCGGAATCCGATCTTTTCCGATCCCGATCCTCAACCCTAGTCAATGCTTTTCTATGGGAAAAGTCACTTTTGGGGTTGAGACGATCTTGAGATAACCTCCGATCTCGATCCCACTGGAAAAGATCGGGTCGGAATTCCGATCGCGATCGTGAAATTTACTCGATCGCCGATCGGAATCCGATCTTTTCCGATCCCGATCGCTCAACCCTAGTGATGATATCAAATTGGTTAACAGTGACATCACAATTGGACAGTGTGACATTACATCAGGCATTGTAGAAGAGACGAGGGCATTATGATATCACAATGGAGCACTAAAACAATGCAACGTTAATTATGACATCATAATGGGGCATTGTGACATCACAATTTGAAATTGAAACATCGCACTGTGCCATTGAGACATCACACTGGGAAAATGTGACATCATAGTGAGGCACTGTTACCTAATCTCAATGGGGAATTGTGTCACACTAGCAGTTACCCGCGACTTCATCTGCAGGTTGGCGGTGGCGCTGAACCGTTTATATTTCTTGTCCCCCCATCTCTGCCCCCAGTTTCATGTCCCTCCCTTCATCTTTCCCCAGTTTCTTGTCCCCCATCTCTGCCCCCAGTTTCTCGTCCCCCAATCTCTGCCCCCAGTTTCATGTCCCCCCTTCATCTGCCCCAGTTTCTTGTCCCGCCATCTCTGCCCCCAGTCTCTTGTCCCCCCATCTTTTCCCCCCAGTTTCTTGTCCCCCCTTTCATCTGCCTCCAGTTTCTTGTCCCCCAATCTCTGCCCCCAGCTAAAAAAGCTAGAGTATCTTCTGAAAAGGAAAGCAATTTTATGACCATGAGAACAGCACTTGGGAGCCAGAATAGATTCTGGATTATCCTTGAATGAGGCCAAATGCCCGCCATTTTAAAAAGTACTAAAGAATTGATTATAGGAAAAAGTCTCAAAAAAGACAACTTTATGGGTGCACATGCAGCACCAAGTAGTGGCAATTTGCCTAATTTCAAATTCAAACCCTCAACAACTCCTGCCTCCTCCAACTCAATAACATCAATTGAATCCGCTCCTTCTTATCCCTGAAACTACAAAGACGCTAATCCATGCCCTCATAATCTCCCGCTTATATTACTGTAACACCCTTCTCCATGGAGTCACCAGTGAACACTCTCGCCCACTCCAGTCCACCCTAAATTGTGCTGCTCGCTTAATAGATCTCTCCTCCAGTTCTTCATCAGCTGTTCCCCTCTGCCAAACCCTTCACTGGCTACCCATTGCCCAGTGAATAGAGTTCAAGTTACTAACGCTGACATACAAAGCCATCCACAACCTGTCCCCTCCAAATATCCGTGACCTAATCTCCCACTACTTGCCCACACGTAACTTCAGATCCTCCAAAGACCTCCTACTCCGCTCTGCTCTTATCTACTCTTCACACAACTGTCTCCAAGATTTCTCCCGTGCATCTCCCATACTCAGGAACTCATTACCAAGACACATAAGACTAACCCCCCCCCCCCCCCAGTCACAGGCTTCAAGAAAGTACTGAAGACTCATCTATTCAGGAAGGCCTACAAAATTCAATAACACTACTGCCTACACATCACTATCTGTACAGTTTCTCCCCTCACCTTCTGTCTCTTTCCCTCTTCCCTTGCTGAGCCCTCTATCCCACTGAGGCAGTTGGTCACTGTTAGCATTGTTTTTGTATACTTTGTGAACAGTTTGTAAACCTGCAAATGTAAAGCACCATGGAATTAATGGTGCTACAGAAATAAATAAATAAATAAATAATAATAATAATAATAATAAATTGGTACAGTCCAGTGTCTGTACTGCTGCAGCAGTTACAGGTTCAGAGCACAGTGCACAGTGATTTATCTCACTATCTGCCTCTAATTGATTTAATTTGACTAAACTTCGTCCTACTTTTCCTACTCCTATGACTCTGAAGTTCTATTGCAATTTATGCTGTTGTGTATTACAGTACAAAATGGAGTAATTGCTCTGGATCATGCAGTAATAAAGAACATGCCCATCCCTAGCTTCACTATCACAAAAAAATGCTCTTATTCCTGCCCACAGCATCTTATATACTGTATGTGACATCAGCGCAGTATGGTGTCCACCTATCACTGACTATTGGGTGAGAGGCTGTTGGGTGATGTAAGGTGATGCTAGGATGTTAGACACGTGTCTTCTCTGTATTTGCACTGTTCAGTCCATGTCACGGCAGCCATTTCGGCTGAGATGAATCGCAAAGTATTCGGTCTAGTTAAAAACTGAACAATTTGGAATAGTTGGTCTGAACTTAGCTTGTAACAAATCAGATTGGCCATCTCTAATAATTACTGGCATGGTGACCCATGTTTTTCTAACAAGAAACTTCTGGATAGAAGTAGGAACCTACTAAGATATATACCTAATGTAAGTCCGTAGAGAAACCGTCCCACAAAAATCATTTCATACAATCCTCCAATCTTGCTGAGTCCAAGACACAGAGAGGCTGTTATACCCAAAAGGTCGGTGAATATATGAGACCGTCTCCTAGACAGGAAGAAAGAGGATCTTATCAGGCATTGCACATAGTTTTCAATTACTCTTGGTTAAGTTGATAATGCATTAGAAGTATACAAGTGGAATGTTACGCATTATATAGTTTATATCATAAAACTGAGTTTAGGATACATGTAGACTAAGCAGCAAAGATCTAAAAGACTCACTTGAAGGAGATAACTAAATTGTGAATGAAGTAGATATATTTTTTTTCTTATAATATGTAGAGAAATCCATTGAGCAGATTCTGAACATAGCAAAATTTGTGGAACAAAAGTACTCACTTCCCAAACCTTCTGCTCATATACCCGGACACCAATGAACCCAACAGCCCACCGACACTGTACACCGAAATTGCTGTGGACCACAGCAGGGTGACTTTTTCTTCGGAAACAGGTGATCCATACCTTCTTATCCAGGTCTGGTTGATAAAGCCTTTGACAAACTGCAGAGGACATGAATTGAGGTGTTGCCATGCACTGGCCAGAGAAAAGAGAAGATTACCCAATGACCATTTCAGCGTCTCAGTTTAGATGTTTCACCGCCGGTGCCTATTATTCAATGTGAGAGTCATTCACACATGCGATATGTCTCTACTCTCAATGTCCAGTGATTTTGAAGCTTACATAAATGGGAATTTTGCATAATACAAACAAGAACAGATTTGCAGTTTGCTGTACAAAGTCAAAATTATGAATAAATCACTAACATGCCAACAAGCCCTAAGATGCTACATTGTGCCATGCAAAATTGTAAGTTTACTTATTACTTATATGTAACTTATTGCTTACACAAATATGTTTATCTGCTACTGAATTGTGTGTTGCATTAGTTTCACTTTTTTTTGCATTCAATTGTGCAGAGACATAGCTAAGATTTTTAATAAACTTCAGGCAATTGAACAAATAAATGAATAGACATAAGAATAATGACTTATGCTGTCCATAGACATTAGATGCAGGTGTAAAGCCCTCTAGCAGCTCCAGGTCTCTGTGCTGGCTGCCTTGCTATCCAAGAGAGCGGGACATCCAAACATCAACTTTGATGCTGGTTACATGAGTTAGATACAAATGGTAGAACAGGGAGCCATCAGCTCCCTATTTTACCAATCACCTAGCTATCCCCACTGCCTGCAACTAGGCTCAGGCAAGCATGATGCAATGACATTAAGGGACGTGCCACTAAGGGAGCATTATACTATGAGGCAACAAGGGGCATTACACTGTGTGGGACCATTAAGGGAACACTATAATATGACGAATCTATTAAAAGAGTTGTATATAGAATACTGTGGGGGCCACTAAGGGAGTATTAAAATGTGAGAGGCAGTAAGGGAGTATTATATTGTGGGGGGCTACTAAGTGACTGTTAAAACTGTGCGGCAGGTGCGGCCATGGTATCAGGGTCGCAGCCTTTTCCGCTGTAACTGTTCAGTCCAGCATGCACGGGGTTAATCCGCGTGGTCGGTCTGCTGACTGACACTGGTGTCAGCCTGTCGGCATCTGGTTTGAGCACCTGGGCTGGCTGATCAGTCCCGCCTTCCCTCGGTTTGAGCACCTGGGCTGGCTGATCAGTCCCACCTTCCCTCCATTTAAGGAGGCTGGTTTAGACGCCCGGTGCTCTAGCCTCAAACCTCTATTGCCTATGGTGCATGGCAGTGCAAAACTTTAGTTTGGCAGAGTACTGCCTTATCTAAGTAGGGTTTTACTTAAAATTTCTCCCTAGTATTTGCCCAGGGAACTCCCACCTAGCTAGCCTCAAATCTCAATGTCATATGTGCTGCGGCTCTGTGTGTGGCCCAGCACTGCTATATTCTGTGTCTGTGTCTTATATGTTTGTGGAAGTGGGTCTCCCTTCCAGAAATTGTAGTTATTAATTAGGACACAGTTCACACAGTCTGTCAGCTTCCTGGCTGTGCTGCAACAGCAGGTGGCTGAAGTGGGTGCGACCCAGTAAGCTACTGGGAGCACACAGTCATAGTTTGTTACTTTGTGTTTGTCTTGCAGTGCAGCAACTGTAAGACTTTTGAATTCATTTAAGCGGCTGCTTTGTACTGCGGTGGCATCTGCCCTGTAAAGTAACAGGGAACACTCAGTTGGTTATGTAGCCTGGCAGTGAAGTTAATTATCGGGCCTTGTTTACACCAGGGTGCCCTGCGGATCAGAGCCCAGTGGGCTCCGCAGGATTATTATTATTTAGGTTTTTTTAATATATCCTGCTGATCGTAACAGTGACATTATACTGTGTGGGGGCACATCAAGGAAGTATTACAGTATATTGTATGTGGTCTAAAGGGGAATGAAACTATGTGATAGCCATTATGTTGGCCTTATACCATGTGGAATCACTAACAAGTCATTATACTTTGTTCTACACCAGGAAGGCACTATTACTGTGTGTTGGTCAGAGACTGGGCAGGACCAAAGTAGAAATGGGTGTGGTTAGGGGTGTGGCTGAACCTGAACAAATCTGTCATGGCCTGAACTGTTCCCTTCACAAAATCTTGTTAATTAGATGTACATCAGCCAAACACACAGGCCATCTGGCCAACCCACTGCAGGGGCCTCCCGACTCTCCGACTTCTCAAAGACAAAGGCAGGGGCAAATTTAGACCCCAAAGTGGCCCTGGGAAAAAATGTAAAAAGTGTCCCCATTTTAAAGGCAGGCGCAGTTAATCAGGACCAGCACAAGTTGCTCTTCCTGCTTTACATAGAGGCAGAGGCAGCAATCCTATGTAAGTTACCATGTCAGACTGAAACTGTAACTTACACAGGACTGTAGCCTCTCACTTAATATAAAGCAGACATTTCTGTTACACAGGGCTGCCTGCTTTATATGTAAAGGCAGCAGTCCTATGTAAGTAAAGTTATAGGCAGTGGGGTCAGGGTGGCAATTACACTGTAGGTGCAGAAGCAGCTGCTATCAAACTCACAGTCCGCAATAGAGGCTCTAAGGATTTGCACAAATTCTGGAGAGGCTAGGAGCAAGTGTAATATATGTATAAAAACCCCACATTCCCTGGTGCTCTGGTATCTGCTGCCGCTGTCCGTTCGATGACACTCCATGCAGCGGTCCTTGGAACACATGCACCACACGTGACTACTGAGGCCAATGAGCAGCCTCAGCGGTCACTGTAGAGGGACTAGTGATGTATGTGAGTGACATCACTGTTCCCTTTCCAGTGACTGCCTAATTTACCACAGCAGTCAAATCAAGTGCAGGGGGAATGAGGCACGGTGTGCGACCAAACAGTCTGCAGTGACAGACACTGAAACGCTAGGGACAGCTGAGTATGTTTTTTTTTTTTTTCCTAATGTTACATCTCGCAAGTTTCGTCCAACAAATACTCTGTACCATCCAGCAACCTCTGCTCTGAAGGCATAGGGAAGGAAACCGTGAGGCAGCACTTTGCAGAAATAGTTAAGGTAAGGGACCTCGAGGCAGATATTTTTCCAGCCCAGTGGCCCATATACCAGTCAGCATATATTCCTCCAGGAATTTTCCCGGTGATCTACATGGCAATTCCACCCCTGGAGAAAGCTCCGAAAGGAGTCTAGAATCAGCCTTCTATCCTCTCTCTGTTCAGAACACACGCACACCATACAGAATACATATTCAATACTGAAAATGTTGACGTGATCTAATTCTGAGAAAATTGTTAGCACTAACTATAATCCATTGCTTTGGAGACAAATTCTAGTTTCCAGTAACTCAGTGATTCTTTAGCTGCCCATACACAGGCCAATTTCCCGACTCCAATGAGCATTATCCTCAGAAACAGAAATATGCTTATAGAAGTATATTTTACAAAATGAAAACAAAGATTTACCCACAGAAAATATTTTAAACAATCAAAAATATCATGACATTTATAAATGTGACATCATAGAGATATTTTTCAAGATCCTGCGCTGCCAAAGAATGTGCCTTATTTATGACACGGCAGTCATCTTGCCATAAAACAAGCTCATCCTCCAGAAAGTGCATGCTCCTCTACTGAAATCTATGCCAGTTCTCTACTACTTTATAATTTATTTGGAATTGGAAATCAATTTGCTGTGTCCTAAATGAGATCAGTCAACTACTACCTGAATGGCTTCTTTTGGATTAACATAGCAGGATGATAGGTAGAAATAGACAGAATGTGATGTTCTTCCAAATTATTGGCCCCAGCTAAAGACATCTTACTTACTTGGTTGTGTTATAAGAAGACCAATAGTATGCTTGAGCAAAGGAAAACATAGTATACAGATGATAGGTATACAGATAAATGGATAAATATCATATAAATCATGAACAGCAACTGAGAAACACTCTGGAACCACATTATTATGGTCATATGAAGCTGTAAACAATATGGTGGGTGATATTACTATTGATAAATTATGATCACAATTAAATTGAATATTTTAATACATGTTATAGTGATCATAAATTAGGTACACTAAAGCATACCTCCAGTTATAACTTTTCATAAATGAATAGTATAGGTTAATGCATAAAACTTTGTAATACATCTTACTAAAGAAATTTGTTTTCTTCTCCATTTTCCAGGCAGAGTCATTTTCTACATTTTAGTCTATTAAGAGAGAAGAGGGGTAGAAAACATTGTTGACTAGAAATAAACATTTGTAGGTTTGTAGATCAGAGGTTAGGAGTGCACAGAATGAGGCTATAAATCAATTAACCAGCCAGCAGGAGAAACCTACTACTCCCCTCCCTTCTCCATAGAGCTCTGTGTGTGAAGTGAATATGGAGACAAATATAATGTAAATTTGCAGTCAAATTGAAGATAAGGAGGAGAAAAATAGCATATTCACATCTGTGTTCGGGTTTCCGTTTCTTATACTCAAATACACTATTCATTTATAAAAAGTTGTTTATAACTGGGGGTATGCTTTAACTATCACTTTACTTGGGTGCGTAAAGAATGGAGGTTTTGCTTACCAAAGACGATGAGCTGATCACTGACATATGGTAGCCAAATGGCAAGCCATTACCTAGACCTAGCACAATAATCAATGGAAGAATTCTCCAGTATTGAACCTAATATAATACAAAGTGTTTCATTAGAATTTTGTAGGTAAAGAGAACAATTCTGATGTAACTAATAAACTTGATTACATTACAAGTAGTACAAATAGTAGCAAATAATTGTATGTTTTCTGCATAAGTTGAGATGCATAGCTAGTTATGACTTTGCTGGTAAATGATCACAAAGTTGTGCAATATATTGGCTTTGATTAATCTATTAAGTAGGAGAGTTAAACATTTACCTGTTAAATGTGAGAATCCCACATAAAACAGTTATTGCATCACAATGAATTTTTTTTTTTTTTAAACTGCATCTGGCATAGGCACCAGATTACTCAGGAATACCACTGATACATTCCCAAGTGTACGCTTACCGAGAGTACATGTAGACCTAAACTTAAAACCAGAAGACATGAAACTGAGTAAAAGAGACTTTAGATGTTATAAACTTTAACAATTGACACACAATACAGGGCACAGAGCCATCTTCTGGATGCCTGCAATGTATAGTATGGGTGTTAAAAGTGGCCCCTGAACAGCTGATCCATGCAGGGGTCACCTGTCGCCCCCCCCCCCCTCCAATCAGATATTTATTGCCTAAGGACAGGCCATAACTAAAAATTCCTGGACAACCCCTTTCACTCTGTGTCTTAATACCTGGACAAAGCAGAGTGGCTTGTTGGTGTCTCCATTGATACGCATGACCTGCTATCTACATTTTTGCCTTTTACACTTGTGGTGCCTCTAGTGCACCAGAAGATCTGGGTCATTCAGATGTCATCATTTATTAGAAATTTATGTATGGACAGCTCAAACACAACAGGCACAAAAGCCACATAGAGTGAATTTAGCAAAGGCGTTGTGTCAAAAAAAAAACTGGTGTACAAAAGTCACAAATTAGTTTTACAATTATTTATGACTTTTGACTGTGCTTCCGCTCCATCTTTTTCCACTCTGTCTTTCACAAAAATAGGTAGCTATTGGTTGGAGGGGGCATGGCCTCACATAATTTTATTTACCATAGAAACCTAAGAAAATCTACATTATCTTGTAATTGGCTTAGATGTTCGTTTTTGGCACATGGATAGACTAAGATGCACAAAATCTATTACGAAGTGTTAGCCTGTTAATAATTTTTACTTCAGTCGGCTCCTGTTTAATACTGCAATAAGAAATACCAGTCTTAGTAAATTCTGCTCATAGAGGCCTTAGAATAATAACATAGTATAAATACATATTCTAATACATAGATCGATGTACTGAAATGAAATTTAAGAAACCAAAATATTGAATATTTGTTAAAATGGTGGATATCATTGATGTCAACACAATGATGAACTAAACCACTCACAAACATTCTTATCTCATGACCATAGTGGGCCATAGCTTACTGATGATCATGAGAAGTAAAGGTTAGTCCATCCGGTCCAAAGAACTATTACACTGCAAATTATCGTAAAAATGAATGGCTATGATGTGCAAATTTTTTTAGGAATAGTTGAATAAATGTGTATAATACACCCATACATTACAGCAGTTTCATAAAGCTTCGGCCACATTTAAGTGAGACCCAAGGAATCCCTTCAGATTTATTACTCATTTCAGCTTGGCATGAACAATATTCAGACAGAATACATTACTTTTCAGTCAATGTATAATATAATCGGGGAGAAATCCTTCTTTGCGCCCAGAGCACAGACTGTAAGTAGATGTTAAACTTCTGAAAACTTTTTAACATGTTTTTGAAATAATATAACAAATTCATTTGAGTATATTTTACATATTGTAACATTTGTGGTAACTTATAGGTGTACTTACCAGATCTGAGAGAAACCCAGCCATGACTTAGATGATGAGATGACCAATGGTTCTGTCACAATGTACCTGCTGTGAACTTCACAAAGGACTCAGAAAACAGTGCAAAGGGTTATCAGTGTTTGATTTGGATTCATGAATGGTCATCTGGAGCCAGATACCTGATCCTATGACAGTATTGTACTACAAAACTGCCTCCAAAATGAACAGAGACTTTGGTCTTGCTCCTCTAAATTCTTCTCTCCACCTCTTTTATTCTACAACTGCTCCCACCCCTTTTCTAATCACACAACAATGTTCCACTATAGTTCTTGTTGTACTATCCTAAATTCATACCTATTTGTTTTTCATGGCTTAGCATACTGACCCACTATTTTCTTTGATCCCATACACATACATACATACATACATATTATTACAGGTTCAGGTAGAGGGCCTTGTTTTTCTATTTCTTTCCATTTTCTGTCCTGGGCTCACTGCTAGAAATTAATAGGGCCACGTAGGGATGGATATTATCCATACGCCATCAATGCCATTTTCCCATGGACCTTATGATGCTTACACTGGTGTGCATTATAGCCAGGGCCACATTTGCAATGAGGTGTAATAATAGCTTGAATCTGCAAAGTCCAAAAATTTCAGGTTCCAAACTTGAAATTTTTGGAAAATTTGTGGGGGCCACTATGGGATTTTATACTGTACGGAGGAGCCATTATGGTATACTTTACTATGTGACAGGGATACTGAGAAAATATACTGTGTGGAGGGGCCACTCTGAGAAACTATAATGTATGGAAGGGCCACTATGGGACATTATGCTATGTGAAGGGGGCCACTATGGCGTACTATAACTATAATACGTTATACTTAAAGGGGTTGTCCAGGAATCGGACAAACTCCAGAGGGGAAGGCAGTTGTAATATAACCCCCCCCCAAAAAAAACAAAACAAAAAAATAAAACAAAAGAAAACATACCTGTGTCACCTTTGATGTCTGCCCCCACAGCCTGTTGTGCACCATGTCTCACTCCCAAGAAGCCCTGCACCCTATATGATCACTGAGGCCAATCAGCAGCCTCAGCTGGAGTAGGAATGGTAATGCCAGACACATATATCACTTATTCCTCTACAGCGACTGCTGAGGCTACTGACTGGCTTCAGTGCTCATGTGGAACACAAGACCTCTGGGGTCTGAGGCATGGTGTGCAACCGTCAGACTGTGGCGGCAGACACTAGAGTGCTGGGGACAGGTAAGGCTTCTTTCAATCACTGTGTATGTACTGGAGTTCAGTGGCTTATCTCATTCAAGTAGCTAAGTGGTGCCCACGTGCAGTGGTAATCAAGCCTAATTTTCGAACTTCGGGTGGGGGGTGCCATTTCAATTTTTGCCTCAGGTAGTAGGGAAGCCAGAATTGGCCCTGCATATAGCCTACTCCTATAGGATTTTATGGCCTCATCAGTAGCTACTTGGTTAGTGTCCCTGCCCTCGTGGCTCATTCCATAATATTGATATCGACACAATATTCTGGCAGCTTTATCTGAAATCTTTGAGGGTAAGGACACACAGGCAGATTTTCTAAATGCAGGTTCTGAAGCCAAAATCTTGGAAAATGTAAATGTTCATTTTGCAGAAAATGTGTTCTAGGGAAAGGGAGGTAATTTTAACTTTTAATATTTTTATTTTTTACTTTTTTTTAAACTTTTTTTGCATTTGTTGGACCCCCTGCATTGCAAAATACTGGCTCTTCTATTGCAGGCTACCTAGCGTAGCCTGCAATAGATGAAATAGATTGACAGGCTCCCGGCTGTCATAGCAACGTGACACCGGACCCAGAGATTACTTCGGCTGCCGGCGATCACAGAAAAAATAGCAGCTCGGTCAGCTTTGTCCGAGGGGCCGGAGGGGTTAATGCCTGTAGACACCCGGCATCTGTAATAGTACGGCGGATATGAGGCCTTAGGCTAAGACCTAAGTAGCATCCTGCAGCAAAAAAGCGCTGTTGAAAAAACCACATCAGCAACACATTGTGGTTTTTCCCATAGCGCTTTTCACAGAAAGTCTGCAGAGGCTTCAATTTTACCTTTAGGGAAACCACTGGAGTTTCTATAGGTATAATTGCGACAATTTCATAACCGTGAGAGGTCTGTTTTTGTTTTAAAATTGTGACTTAGATAAAAATCAGACCATATTTTATTTACTTAGTAAAATAATTCAGAAATTCAGGATATTCCATAGGATTCTTGGCAACTGCTATTGTCCCAAACTGAAAAGTTCACTATAGGGCACTTGAAAATAGAGTTTCAACACCAGACGATCCCTTTACTTTGTAACAGATTTTTGCCGCAACATTGTTGAAGAAAATATGATTTCTACACACTGTATTGTAATGATCTACAAAAAAGTTTAATGGATTAATAATTTACAAGTTACTTCCAACAACAAATGAAACAAATAAAGTTTTCAGCATGACAAATGCAAAGTGACAGTGATATGGTGCAAAGTCTGATATCTTTTACAGTGCAGGCTGCATTGACCTTGGAGCTCGGCACCCATATTACAGGTCATAAATGGGGTTTCTTGGATTTCAATAAAAAAGTTAGAAAATATGATTTTATTACAAATTGTACTCCATGACCTCTGAAATGTCACATGGTTTATACAGAACTGGAGCAAATGCCACAAAACTAACAGATGACATCACTGTGTCATAACACATAAGTGTGTCTACAGGGTACGTTCCTCGGTACCAAATTTCAGTAGTACAGTTATACAGTATATCCGGTATACCCTGTGTGTATGATAGTATCTGAAGCTATAATATAATATGGCCATTAATACCATATTGTGTCATGGAGTCTTTAAGACATTTTTTTTTATACATTTTGTATTCATGTGACAGAGATCTGGACATGTGCATCAGTTAGTAGGCTAAAATGTCCAATAAAATAATGGGCTGGTTATTCCGTCTAAGAGCAGAACTCATAACAAAATCCATTCATGTTACTTCCTATACATGCATAGCCCTGAGGTTAAACAATAAATACATATATTTACACACAGGGTCCTCAAGCTTTTAACTAGAGTCGGGTACAACTGAACATATCCTCCTTGTTTCCCTTAGCACCAAAATTAAGCTTGTTGAAGGATTCACGGATCTCCATCATACTCCGGTCCTTGGTCTCTGGCAGGATCCAGAAGGAAAATACAGCCGAAGAGATGCAGTAAAGCAAGAAGAAAATGAAGCAGAATGTTCCCATTGCTTCCTGTTGAAAAACATAGAATACGGTCGTGTATTTTTTAACTTGTTTGGATCTCCTCACATATCTTTTATTTGTGGATTGTTACCATATTGTTAAAATACCAGTTCATGGGATGTAACCAAAGACTGGTAGTCTGGAGCGGCAGTGCTGGAGCTGCAAGTGCTATGTTCACAGTACAGTTCTTTTTCCATTGTTCTATTCCTTTACAGGATCAAAAATCCTTTCCGAACCAAACCAATTTTTGTTTTTGTATGTTTTTGAATTTTACTACATTTTTCATTCATATAGCCATATGAGGGCTTGATTTTTGCTGGGCAAGTTATAGTTCACAGTATCATTTGTTATTCTATATGATGTACTGGGAAGCTGTAAAAAAATTCAGAATGGGGTAAAATTGGAAAAAACAGAAGTTGTTCTATTTTCTCATCGGTTTTGTCTTTACTGCATTAGGGTGCATTCACACTAAGTATACACTGAGCTGGTTTTGAACGTAAAACACGTTCAGAATCAGTGCGTACAAAGCAGATCCCATTCATTTTAATGGGAGCCGGCATACGTGCGCTCCCCATTGAAATGAATGGGCTGCTTTTTTCCCTATTGGTTTCAATGTGATACGCGCGTATGCCAGCTCCCTTTGAAATGAATGGGATCTGCTTTGTACGCGCTGATTCTGAACGTGCTTTACGTTCAGAATCAGCTCAGCGTATACTTAGTGTGAATGCATCCTAACATGTATTTATTTATGTGTGGTAAAATTAACAGGTCATCTGAATTCTGTGAGTCAGTATGGTAACAGCAATACCAATTTTATATAGTTTTTGTCATATTTTAATATGTTTAAAAAAATGTAAACGGAAACAAAAATGTTTATGCCTTGCCATATTCTGACACCCATAACTTTTTTTATATTTCTATGCACAGAGCTGTGTAAGATGTCTTTTTTTCTTATATTTTTTATTTATACCATATTGGAGTTTGTAATCACTTTTTATGACATTTTTATAGAGAGGTGAAACAGCAAAAATACGCTGCGATTTTACATATTTTTATATTTTAAAATATCAGGCATTTTTAGATGTGGCGATACCTAACGTACTTAAAGTTGGGGTGATTTGAATTCTGTACATTTTTTTACATTTTTGTGATAAAAATAATTTTACTTATTTTTTTTAACTCCCCCAGGAAGCCTGCACTCACAATCATTAGACTGCAAAACTACAGTATTGCAGTCTATGGGAAATTGCCTATGCTACTATTGAGGCACAGCAATGGCAGGTCTTCTGTGACGTTAAATGCCTGTTGTGATCAAAGCAATCTCTGATCACTATAGTGCCTGCTTGAATCCATTTTTAAATACCCTATACTGACATAAATAGCCAGGTTATTGATGGGAGAGGCTTTTATTGTCAGTTTGGCTCTGTTACATCTGTTATCTATATAGTCAGATTGTTGTGCTTTTTTTTTTGTCTGACAGAAACAAGACTAAAGGGATACAAATAGAAAGTTGTCCATTTGTATGCGTTATAACGGGAAGTTTTCTGCAGTCTTTCTCATCCTTTGGTGTATAAGAACAACCAAAGAGACAATAGCAGTGTGAACACAGTTTTAAAAGGTTAGCAATTTAGAGTGTGACCTCATTTGTGCAACCTATGAATTGCTATTCTGTTGGGAATTGTTACCTGATATGTAAGGGTAATTCTAACATTAAGCAACCGCCAATGCAGCTGTCCAACAATAATGCCTACAGTTCTGTTAATAGTCATTTTATTATAGATGTAAAATGTCAGCTGACAGCTACTTGTAATGGAATCTCTGTCTCTCAATGTACTCATCTAATTTACACCTAATGTGCAGCACATCTTACCTCAATGAAAGGAAAAGCCAAGGCGATCAGAAACAATCCCAGCCAAATGAAAGCTCCAGTTATGGTGTACGCAGCTGTTCTGTAACACTGTACAAATAGCTCCGTGGGCAAGACGCAAGTAACTCCTCCTATGAAAAAATATTGGACAATATTCATTAATAACAATCCCTGTTCTATATACAGTATATTGTTTATATTTTATAGCATGCATAGCTAAAGTTTGTGACTTGGACATAATAAGACCCCCGAGACTTTTACACTAATGCCAGTCTGTTGGGTTGGTACGTAAAATGATATAACTTAAAATAATGCATTTATCTGAAAGATTACTGACCTGGTCCCAAACCATAGCTCAATGTGAAGATGAAGATCAACATACAGGAAGCATATGGGAGCCAAACGTATGAATCCTGCAGGAAAATATAATAGTGTACACAGGTAAATAGACTTGGAAAAGCAAATCTGACATCGTGAATACGATTAATCTATGGTTTAATTTTTCCTGTTTCTGTTATTGTGTCCTAACAAAAAAAGCTAATTACAAAACCATTTCTTGTGTAAAATGTCTGTAAATATAACAAATGTTGATTAAAGAATTATTGCGTGAATGATTTTTTTTTATACACAATCACTGATATAATGATTTTCTTACCTGAAATGTGAGTGTGATAGTGAGTAAGGTCAATGTCACGGTCAAGATCACATAGTTCACCCACAGTAGCGGTTTCCGGCCCAGACCATCAATGAGGAAGCCCTTGAAAAGCACAGTAAAGATGGTGAAAACCAAGAAAAATAATTGTGTATGACAATAAGACCGTATCTCGTTCACTATACAATGATCAATATATGGTAGAATCCAAACTATGGACAATACTTACACATATCACTGTTGTAAGAATTTCTGTGATTCCGATGCCAAGAGACATATATGGTGCCTCACTGGCTGAAATACCTGCATTCTGGAAAATGTCATATGCATAAAAGTATACCTGTCAATAGATAAAAAATGATTACAATAATCAGTAATAAGAAATATAACCAGTGATCTCAATGAAGCTTAACAATATCAGACTGAAACTAATGTCACCCAGGGATCCCATACAGTATAGTACTCTTGCAAAGTATTTCTCTCCTGATATAGAGTTTTTCCATGCAATATATTTCTGTTAACCTTTTCCAGTTGAGGAACTATGGGGCCTTTTCATTGCACCAAAACTTAAACAGCATATAAAGCTCTCATCACAACAAGTATACGGTCTCTGTGTCTCCCTAAACCACAGATGTTGCCTACGATACAAACCAATGAATCCCCAGTTCAGTCCAAGTTTAAAAATTTGATTCATATAGGCTATAATTTCTTTCCAAAACTTTTTTTTTTATTTGGGGCACCTCCATGGTAGGTGGATCATTGTCCCATCATGACACCTATATTTATTCCAAAGTGGTTCATTGTACCACTTCATTTTGTACATTTTTAACCGGGGTACAATAAAGTTGATGCAAAATCAAAAAATTGCGTAACATGGTGATATAGAGTAAGGTACTGATTGGCTAATTCTCGAGCCCTTATATCCATACTTTTGCTCGTTACACTGACAGATCATTTCATATGCAGAGGAGCATACAGTTTAAATATAATCCCCCTTCTCTGCTTGTTTCTGGCCAGTGTGGAATAGATATAAAAAGCTGATTTTTTTCAGTAAGGGGAATTTTAATTTTCATGAAGCCATGAAGAGGACCATTTGTCATCTTCAACAACTCTGGTTCTTTACACCAATTCATAGAAATTCCTAAACTGATTCTGGCACAGTTAATTTTTTTTTTCTCTAGCCCCCACCATTCCTGAGCACTCAATGCTGTTAATTTTGGTGCCTGATATGCTATTTAGGCTATTAGGAGGGCAGTGTCAGGCGGGAGAAGGCAAGGGTGTCACGTCCCCCTGACTGACACTGCCCTTAAATAGAACATCAAGTATCAAAGCTAACTGCACTTGTTGGAGGTGGTGGGGGCTAGAGAGAAAATTCGAACCGTGCTAGAATCAGTGGAGGGGTGCCAATTAATAAATGATAAAAAACTGAATTGTTGGAGGTGATGAAGGGTCCTCTTGAATTTGATAGTAATACAGGTATTAGGATAGTACCGTATATACTCGAGTATAAGCCGACCCGAATATAAGCCAAGGCCCTTTATTTTACCACAAAAAACTGGGAAAACTTATTGACTCAATAATAAACTGAGGGGGGGGGGAGGGGGATGCAGGAGGTACTGGAAAATTTCAAAAATTAAAATGGTCGGAGTTTTTGGGTGCAGTAGATGCTGGGTGCTGGGAAAGGGGAGGGGGTGTTATGGTTGTCTGTCTGCCCCTTCCCTGAGCTTGAGGACTGAGGTTTTTTTCCCCCACTTGGAATTCAGTCTGACTGAATATAGGGTATCTGCAGTGCTCCTATTAACCCCTTCCCGATGGAACAGGAGCACTGCAGATACCCTATATTCAGTAGTCCGGTCACTTTCAGACACAGGGATACCTAATGTGTATGTGTTTCACAGTCATTTTCTACTTTTATATGTATTCTAGGGAAAGGACAAAAACTGTGCTGAAAAATTCAGCTTATACTCGAATATATAATACAACCAATGTTCCCATTTTAAACCCAAACAAAAACAGGCATCAAATCCTAAAAACTGGCCCTGAATAAAGCCTTCCTAATTTCCTAATCCCATTTTCTTTTATGCAAAGTTAATTACTAAGAAGATTATTCATACTGGAAAAATAAATAAGAAAATCCAGTAGTTTACGTGATCCAAACTAGACCTTCAGAATTAAAACCCCATTGTCAAAAATGTGACTTTATTATACGTCTGGCATAATAAACTTAAAAAATATTAAACTTGTCCTCTACAATGTAAAGTATGTTCAGACCTAGAGAGAAAAAAAGCACAAGATGCGTAAAATGAGAAAAAAATTATTACCGCATTGATGCCTATAAGTTGTATGGCTGCACAGAGTAGCATCAGTGTGATCATTTGCCAGCGCACGGCGCGATCCACCAGGAGATCCTTCAAACTTTTGACCTGTTCTCCGACCGCCTCCTTCTCTGTCAACATGTTCTCCATTTCCATGCTATGTTCTCCAGGACCCCACAACTGCTGCATAGCTGGAACAAAAAAATAAAGTTATGAAACCTGATGTGATAATGTATAAAGTACAATTACTTTATGAAAACAGTGTAACATTTCTATACCTTTTAGACAGCCAGCTTTGTCACCTTTGTCGATAAGAAGGTATCTGGGAGACTCTGGGAAAAAGGGCAATGTTACCAACTGAATGAGTGCTGGAATAGCACTGGACGCCAAAAGGTAGGGCCACAATTCCTCTGTCCCCAATAATTCTCTAGAATGAAATTGGATAAAATTACAATGGTAAAATGAACTTAGTTAACATATAAAGACAAGATGAGCTAGTAAACTCATAGAAAACCTATTATTGACAGTACCTGAGTCCTATAACGAATCCCATCAACTTTCCAATGGCAATGGCACAAGAAACGGATACAGTCACCATTCCACGCTTACTCTGAGGGGCGCACTCCCCAATATACATTGTGTGAAGATTCAAACTAACACCTAGAACAAACAACAACAATGAAGTTATATAGTAAAACAGACATAATAAATATTGCTTTTCAAGGAAAGTATATACAAAGTAACCTCTATCTTCTTCTTTTGAAACATACAAAACATAATATTAATCTAGACATGCAAAATCTGGTTTGATGATAAGACCTAGATTAAGACCATGTATGGAAGAGGTAATACGTGATTGGAACAGTACTGAGAACACAAGGAGTTAAGAAATATTTTTTTCTTTGGAAAACCCCAGTTTTGAAAGTCATAGATAAAACTGTAGCTAACATAGGTATGTTCTATAACATAAGGATCCACATTGGGGTGGTTTCACACACAGCATTTTTTTTTTTAAATTGCCACTGTGTTTTTGATGCAATTTTTCACGTGAAAGCCATCAGGAAGAAGTATAAGTGTTTCCTTTATACATCCCATTGCTTTTCAATGCACGTCTGGCTTTGACTCAAAGAATTGCCATAAGAGTATAATGTTTTTACAGTTTAAGTAAAATATTCCTTATGTAAGTATGTTTAGTGCATAATTATACAATAACAATTTATAAATGTTTATTATGGAGTACTGAGATTATTGTTACCTGCATTAATTCCATAAAGAAACCTCCCCAACATAATCATCTCGAATGACTGGACAGCGCGGCTCATACAGATCAGCACAGCTCCCAGTATGGCAACCAGATTATTATAAAGTTGGGTCTTCTTTCTGCAAGACAAGTATGGCAGCAAGGAGTTAGACTCTATAAATCTATTCGATAAGTCTGTCTATTAACTTGAAAGTTATATATCAAAATTGTAGGTACCTTCCGAAGGTGACTGACAGATACCCTACTATCAAAGAGCCCAGGAGTCCTCCAATGCTGTATATAGAAACAATGATGGACCAAAATAACATGATGGTGTCTGGATGTAGGATTGTCCCATAACGTTGCTCCCATGTGCTGTTGATAAACTTCTGAATATACTACAAAAAAAACAAAAGTGAAGTGAATGTCTGTATTATATTCCATGTTCTGCCACATCTATGATTAATGGTCACGAAGCATTATCCGCCATCCAGACAATAGCATTAGTTGTAACTTCCTAGTAGGCCAAGGTGTATCTGGGATATTGACAACCAAATAGTTAAATTACAGAAGTATAGTACAAAAGACAACTTACTTTTGAGGGTGAATTAATAAGAGAAATGTGTAGGCCATACTGGAACGTGCCACCAATACCCAAAACCAGTGTTAGCAGCGGTAGATTCAGAGGCAATACCTGGAAAAATAGAAAGAAAGATGAGAGACTCTGCAAATATAACAAACATTCTAGCAGTCATGGCAATGAAAGGATTCAGTTGTGTATGAGAATCATTACTGCTCAATTTATAACTTGATGCAAAAATTTGAGCTTAGACTTGTTAAAATCCATTTTAACACTGACACAAAAACATTTGAAGGTCTCAAATGTAAAGTAAATTTGAAGAAATTGAAATATATTCACACCTCCAATATGAAAATGGCCTATCCAAATCTCTGGTTCACCGTCCCTCTATATTTAATCGGCAGTGTTGGTATTTAGGAGAACATTTTTTCCAAACCAGACCATGCCAGAAGACATTGAAATAATTATTAAAGCTATTTAATTACTATAAAAACTATTATTAGATTATTATTAGAGATGAGCGAACACTGTTTGGAACAGCTGTTCCGAACAGCACGCTCCCATAGAAATGAATGGACGTAGCCGACACGCGGGGGGTTAAGCGACCGGCCGCCGGCAAAGTGTATGTGCCAGCTGCTTCCATTCATTTCTATGGGAGCGTGCTGTTTGGAATGGCTGATCCGAACAGTGTTCGCTCATCTCTAATTATTATAATTATTGTTATAATAAATTAATTCAATTATATACATTTGGTGGGCTGTATATCAAGACTTTCTGCTTATAGACGATTCCCTAGTTGCATATGAAGTAAGGTTAATGTCACTCTTGGTATAAGCTTACATTTATCCACATTAAGTTTAAAGGGGTTGTCCGGTTTCAGACAAACATTGAGAGATAAATGTTATTGCCTGTATAATGAAAAGTTCTATGATTTTTCACTGTATTCTCTGTAGGAATTCCTCATGTTTTTTTCTAGATCTCTTCTTGCCTTCATTCATTTAGCTTACTTCCAGTCCATGGTCATGTGATGAGCACAAAGGTGCACAGCTCGTTACAGTCACAGCACAGTAATCAGACATCTGCCTGGTAACGAGCCGAGCACTTGTGTGACCATCACATGACCATGCACCATATATCACATGACCATGCACCATATATCACATGACCATGCACCATATATCACTTGACCATGCACCGTATATCACATGACCATGGACAGATTTTTAGCCACTAGAGGTGAGCAGAGTGAATGACAGTAAGTAGAGATCTAGAAAACTGTGAGGAATTGAAACAGAAATTATATTGGAAAATGATAACTTTTCATTATACAATCACATATGTCTCTCAATAACCCATTTAAGTTGTTTTTTTTCTGCCCAACCTTTTAATATTATGAATAACTCAGTTCTATCGTGTTAATAAAAATAATCTTATAAAAGACTAAAGAAATGATCTGTTCCTATATTTCATTAATATTCATAAGGCAATTGATGGGAGAACATAACAGAAATTAAATTACACATATCTTATATTGCTAATGCAATTTTCCAAACTAAACAATGAATATAAATTCCAATTATAATCGAGGATGTTTGAGCATATTTTTTTTTCAGAACATATCTTTATCTTTTATCTTTCAATGTTCATTCATTTTCATTAGTAATATATTAATTACAAATATTTCACCACATTTTATTGGCTAGAAATAAAGAAGTACATACCCCATTGGTAGCTCGAGCCATGGATTTCTTTGAGGATGATACAGCAGTAAATCCTAGCCTTAAGTTAACTAGGATTTGTGATGAAGTTCATGCAGTCACTTCTTTCCGGGTTCACTCTATAACTTCTGGCTTTTCATTAGCTGCTACTTTCACAAATTTCAGATAGACTGGCACTTTAACCCTTTGTGTAATTCCCAAATTTTGAAATTTCCTTCTGTACGGAGAGAGAAGAGTCATTGTCAGCATTAGTTAGCACAGGGGTTCTATCTTACAGGTCTCATGCACATGACCAAGTGCGCAGTCCAAGGGGGGTTCCAATGCTCCGTTCCTTCATGCCGTAACCAACAGATTGAAATGGAGCAGAACCCCCCTCCCCAATTGAAATCAATATAGCATGGAAGGCACTGGCATGTCATCCGAATGTTTTCCATTAAAAAATCAAAACCCCTTCGGGCTGTTGTGTGCATGAGGCCTAAGGCTTCTGTAAACGGTGCATTTCACAATGGGTGGTAATTTTGCTAATGTTATATATTGCTCGTTAATTTTGTATGTGGAAAGTTTAGGCAACTCCAATTTGCGTCTCTAAGGTCTCTATAATGGCCCTAGACAATTTAATAGTCTGGGCATTTATCGGGATCAAAGTCTTATTCAGTAGACTGCTCTTCAGTAGACCACCAAGCAAACACTAATGACTTCTTTTATGGTGCTGCCATTACAGCCCGCTCTCTATTACCGCCCATGCACTACCTGTAAAACCACATAGTCTGTAACAAGGAGAAAATAAATGTTTGACTCTGTTCAGTGAAAATACCAGTGAACAGGTTGGGGTTGCTGCATGTAGCATCACCCTTACGGAGGGAAAAAGATGCAGATTATTATCAGGACATCTTCTTGTATATTCTGTACAGCAGAACGAGGGAGGAACAATAGCTATAATGTTTGTTACTTCCCCATTTATTTTGCAATTTTAATTTTAATTAGACCAATGCAAACGATCAGCGATTAACTTGTTTTTTGTTGATTGCCGTTCATCCTTGCCAGGTTTGGCTAAGGGTAATAAGACCCTTTAACAAGCCTGTAGGGCGCTCCATGCACAAAACATTTTACAATAGGAGAACTCTGGATGGCACTATAAATAATTGCAGGCACAATGGTGGGAAAGGAGCTTATTCCTGGCCACCCTACTTCATTAGGTAGAGTAGTTTAGGATGGGGTACTACATTTCAGGGGCTCTATGTGGAAAGAGGGAGGGACAAGAGAAAGTGGGGCAGAGGGAACAAAATGGAAGAGACTTAGTTGGGGATGGGGTGGAGACAAGGAGTACAGACTCACTTACAGTTGGTCAGAAACTCTCAATACTAACACTGCAGTCGCCTAGTAGCTAATAAGACCATTCCCATTACCATAGAGGAAATTGCTCAGTGATACATCTGACGGACAAAATCTGCCAGTGTGTGACAGACAAGTCTATGATAACCAATGTACAATTTCCTTTGTAGTAATGGAAAGTTCTCCTAATTTACTGAGTGGGCGGCCCAGCGATCTTCACACACAACTATAGCTAATGAAATACACACATACTCATTTTTGGTAATGTGAAAAAAGAAAATAATGAACAGATTATCATAAATAAGAAAAACCAAAAGCTTTCAAGATATCCATCCCATTAATGGCCAACATGATTAGTATGTCCTAACAAACTATAACTAAACTATATAACTATAAAAAAATAAAACAACGCAATAGGAGTGGAGGTGCTGGAACTTGGATTATGTAATCCTAAAGCCTCACATTACAGAAAAGCTGCTTTTTTTTATTGCAGATTTTTTCTTTTGAGCCAAAGCCAGGAGTGGATTAAGTAGAATAGAGAAGTAGAAGTATTTCCTATATATTTCCCATTCCTGTTGTAGCCATTCCTGGCTTTGGTTTAAAATTCCACGGCAAAATTTGCAACAAAAAAGTAGATTTTCTGCAACATGGGGACTTAGCCTAAAAGGTGACTATTGTTTTTTTCTTTATTTTAAATCACTTTCCTGCATGAATTAGTTTTATATTTATCTCAGATAACCCCTTTAAGTTGAGATCACACCTTGTGAAAAACCTGAGTGCATTGCTGCAGATTTTTTTTTTTTTTTTTTTTTGGGGGGGGGGGAGGAGGGTTTGAGCCAAGGTCAGGAGTGGATTGAGCAAATGGGAGTTGTATAAGCACTTCCTATATATTTCCCATTCCTTACAAGACACTCTTGGCTTTGGCTCAAAATTAATGGCCCTAAAATACTTAGTTCAAATAATGTGTGTACAGGGATACATGTCTTCTGTGTTAAAACCCCTATAAGGCTGAGGCCCCATATTGCGAAAACGCAGCTTTTGTGTTGCAGATTTTAATGCGTTTTTGAGCCAAAGCCAAGAATGACTACAAAAGGAATAGGAAATATATAGGAAGTGCTTATACTACTACATTGTACTCAATCAATTTCTGGCTTTGCTTCAAAAAAGCTGAGTTTCTGCAACGTGGTGCCTCAGCCTAAGGAAACATTCATAAGTACAGGTTTTGTTCAGGCTTTTAGATGCAGTGGCTCATATAAAGAGAGAAAATACAGTATAAAAGAACAGATACCACTTCTGCTTTTGAATGCTCTACTGGTTTTGGCTTCAAAAACTGCATCTAAAAACATGTAGAATCTGCAGGTTGTTACCACGAAACATAAAGTACAGCAATACAAGACTAGAATATAGTAGAATATACTATGGACCACAGCAATGACACACAAATGCATACTTACCATAACCTTCTTACATATGGGGGTCCCTTAAACATTTCTTGTTATTTCCTCTAGGTGAAAGTCTCTTCAGATAGAAAAATACTAACTTGTCACTGGGCTGACTAACATTATATACTAGTCCCTGACTCCACCTCTTTTTGGTGTAAAGGGACATCTTTGTAGGAAAAAAAATAAAACACCAAATGGTATTTGCATTTCTTAACAAGTTGTGTGTCTCAGAAAATTAGATGGAAAGGCTGCTTCTTCCACCTCAATAGGACTGGGGGTGTCCTACCTTGACCATTGTCTTGTATATGTGTTGTGTAAATACAACCTACATAACTGCAAGTAGTTCTCATTCTCTTTCCAAATGTAACTGAATGTGCAAATTAGTGGAAGACAGAAAAGGGGCCCTAGGCCTTTCAGATTCCAAGATCTTTGCATGCTTATTGCTAGAGAACATTCTTGGACTTGTTGTATGTCACATACGCACTCACACATATACAGTCACATATATATGTGGAATATGATGGTGTTATACAAGTATGGAAAATAAATTATACACATATACAGAG